>NW_015505199.1:1239423-1287235 GCF_001515645.1 Sinocyclocheilus grahami | reverse complement strand
AAAAAAAAGGCAGCGGTTTTTAAAAAAAAAAAAAAAAAAAAAAAAAACCACACAACCCCCACACACACACCATGACAAGCAAGGTAAAT
The DNA here is from genome assembly GCF_001515645.1 of Sinocyclocheilus grahami. Taxonomy (NCBI): domain Eukaryota; kingdom Metazoa; phylum Chordata; class Actinopteri; order Cypriniformes; family Cyprinidae; genus Sinocyclocheilus; species Sinocyclocheilus grahami. Next base: position 1,287,146 of record NW_015505199.1, on the reverse strand, counting down.
GTACCAACAATAGAACTTCACTGGTCAAATATATCGAACTACCAGTAGACAAGCGTTTCTTCACCCCTTCCTAGAAGACATCATACACCTAACATTAAATATTAATGCATCAGTAGACCACATTAAAGCCTTTGCCAATTTAGATTGCCGAAAAAGGACCCAAACCACATTAAGCGATTTATTGTTTTGTGAACGCAAAAAAAAAAAAAAAACCCAGACTAAATGAAGTTACATCAACTACGCAGCTATGACGTCACTTGCTGCAACAGCCTCAACATGCCTGGTGACAAGCGCTCGTTTCGAGTAGTCTGGGAGCGCAGTATCCTGAAGGTCAGGCTGCAACACGGACTCATAGCTTGAAGCAAGTCGTACATTACTGGGTTGCTCTAGGGGTTGGGAACCAAAACTGGAAAGACGCATAACTTGACTGCTCTGGCATAGAAGACAGCTGGAATCCAGGCGGAAGAGACACCGATTGGCCACTGGGCTGGGACACAGACTGGTAGTGAGCTTGCACTGACTGGTAGCTGGCTTGTGCTGACTGCAGGCCACTGGGTTGAGACAGGTTGGTATCCGGTCAGTCCTGGTTTTTGGCCACTAGGTGGATGCATAGACTGGTAGCTGGCTTGAGCTGACTGCAGGCCACTAGGTTGGGGCACAGACTGATAGCTGGTTTGTGCTGACTGCAGGCCACTAGTTTGGGGCACAGACTGGTAGCGGATTTGGGCTGATTGGTAGCTGGTTTGTGCTGACTGCAGGCCACTGGGCTGAAAGACAGGCTGGTATCGGGTCAGTCCTGGTTTTTGGCGACTAGGCTGTTGCATAGACTGGTAGCTGCCTTGAGCTGACTGCAATCCACTAGGCTGTGAGATGGGCTGGTATTGGATCCGTCCTGGCTTTTGGCCACCAGGCTGGGGCACAATCTGGTAGAGCGTTTGGGCTGACTGCAGGCCACTGGGTCACTACAGACAGGTTGGTATCGGGTCAGTCCTGGTTTTTGGCCACTAGGCTGTTGCATAGACTGGTAGCTGGCTTGTGCTGTCTGCTGGCCACTAGACTCGTCCACAAATGGAGAGATGGCTTGCTCAGAACGTTGGCTGCTGGCTTGATTTGACTGTTGGATGCTGGGCTGGGCCATAGGTTGGTAGCCTGCCTGTGCTGGTTGTACACTGCTGGCCTGAACTCTGGATTCATAATGTGACCCATGGCTGCCCTGCACTAACTGGTAACCAGGTAGGGAGGACGGATTTTGTCACTGCACAGGCTTGAATATAAAACCAGAACTTGAAGTCTGGACTGGCCTAGTACCAAAAAAGAACTCTGAACCAACATGCGCAAGTCTACCTTTCTGGGGTTTGTTAAATGGCTGTTGGTCACTGGACTGGGAGCTGGTCTGCATTGGTTGCTGTCTACTAGACACTACGGACTCCCTACTAGTCTGCACAATATTTTGAGAACTGAACCGTGCTAGCTGGGGTACGGACGCACGGTTCACACTTGTACCCAATGCAGTTGCCACAGAACCAGAAACAAGATGGCCACTACCAGCTAAAGATATCGGAGAACCTTGAAGTTGGTTTCTAGCACTGGAGTCAGAACCAAACATATGAACACTTGTCACTGGACCAGAGCCAAAAGAGACTGTTTGAGGGCTATAGCTTGCACTGCTATATACACCCCTAACTACAGCACTGTAAGGGATATTCTTGGATCTTAGAGGCTCAATGGAACCAGATACAGCTCCTTGGCCATACCAGCTGGAATTTTGTGGTTTCACAACATCCTGCAAAGGGGTACCAGCCTCATAGGATCCAGGATAACCTCCACTGCGGACAAAGCCATCAACTAAGGAGAAAGGGGGGGAAAAAATAAGTCAAAGGGACATGTTGATAAACTTGGATTACAGAACTTGACTGAATAAAAAAAAAAAAAAAAAAAAAAAAAAAAAAAAAAAAAAAAAAAATAAAAAAAAAAAAAAAAAAAAAAAAAAAAAAAAAAAAAAATTACCACTTCCAATTTGACCATGGACACAGAGACTGAGAAAGGCCAAATAAATTCTGTAAAAAAGACTTTAGTATTTGATAGAAGAACCAAACAAAGATAAAAAAAAAGTGATTTACAATCATACCTTAAGAAACGTATAGTGGTGTCCTCCATATCCAGCTAGAAATACACCAGTTCTCTACCTCAACACCACCACTACAGAACCATAAAACACACATTAGACCCCAACACATATTAGCGTTACTAAACTGTTCCTTTATAGTGCCTGCACCTGCCATTTACCTGTTGTTTCCTGATAATCAGTTGTCATGGAAACGTGTAATATGCAATTATTAGGTTCAGGTGTTATAGCTCTGATCATGACAACTACAGTTTCATTCCCCAGTCATGAGAACTACAAACAATGAAGATAAAACAGCAACATCAACTGCACACCTTTAATTTTACAGAGAATTGAGTTGAGTTTCTTATGAGGATAATATTATATAGGCCCTATTTAAACCCTGGTATTAAGATCTGTCTCTGATAGGGGGAAATGTTCACCAGTGGTCATGTGTTAACATACGTCTCAAATGTATCTCCCATGATCACTTGTTTTTCAGGCTTCTAGTGAAGGGTCTGATTTTGTTATATATATGAGCACATATATCATTCACATCACTGTTACTGTTTGTTGATAACTGTTCTTCTAAATGTACTTTAATTTTAATCGAACCTTCTTGTTCGTGTGCATATAAATGTGCATTTCCAAATGTTTCGATTGGACGATTATTGTTGTTTAAAGCTGCAAGTAATCTGCAAACTGTATAAGCTTTCTTTAGATCAGGGGATGATTAACAGGTAAGTAGGTGGTCCTTCGCTGATGTAGAGGGAGGAAATTATTATTCACGATAAAGATGACCATTCAGGTGCAGCAACCCTTATGGATATTAATTCCCACAATTTTAGAAATTCTTGTTCCAGCATTTTAGGATCTATAATTATTTCACTTTGCACTCTGTGTTTTTGCTTAATGGGCCATATTCATGTTTACATTTCTGTGTAAATGTTTAATAAATCTATATGTACATAATTGGCAATTCGTATTTATTCTACTTAACTGAATACAACAATTTGCCTAAGAAATTAGGCACTGAAATGTTACATACCATCTACATACAACTATTTAATGTATGTATGTATACATATGTATGTTTTAAAGACCAGTGTTTTAATTAAAAAGAATTATAAAATAAATCTCTAATAAGGTTTAATTTTTTAAGTTAATTCTAAAATGTTGACAAAATCATGTGGTAAAAATTGTAAATTGAAATATTTGAAAATGTATATTTCAAAATTGTATTATTAAAAAAATGTTTTTCAAACAATCATGAATTTTTTATGTAGTTATATATATTAATATTTTAAGTATTGTGATATATCTAATTCTATTGTGTATTGCAGAGTTTGCACAATGCTGAATGGTCACCCACTTAGCTAATACTCTTTGTTCCACTTTGGCCAGCTTGGAGATGTTGTAATCCCTGTTGCTCTTTCTGTCTTTCTCTCTCCCTCTCTCCTTTCTTCTCCAGGCTTGCCATTCTCTGTTTTTTCCTTTAGCCTTCTAGACCCAGCCTCTTGGTCATCTAACTTGACTTTAATTGGACGACAAGTCTGCCAGCAGCTCAGCCATTGGTGGAGCTTAACAGCCATTATGCTTGTTCAGAAGGGCTGTAACTGTACAACAGCAGGGGAGGGAAGAATGAGTGAAAAGAAGGGAGTGACAGAAGCCGGGGGAAGAGGGGGACTGATTCAGCTGAGAGCAAGGAGGAGTGGAGCCGTTAGTGCACGGAGTAGGGAACTTGCTGCCTGTGGGAAAGTAAACAGCACAGGGTATTTGCCGCCCTCTCAGAGGCCTCAGTCCGGCAGCAGTGGATAAATGGAGGATGAGGATGTGTTCAAGGAGGCAGCTGATTTCATAGCAGGAAGTGCATGGGAGGTTGTTGGGATTAAAGTCCTTCTTGGGAGGTGCTGAAGCTTTCCTGTGGAAGTACTACTGAAGACAAAAAGGTGAGTTGTGCTGTTTATTGGTCTATCAATTTCACTTTTTTTCTTGCACACTAATACTCTAAGTTTGCTTCCTGTTCATGCAACAAAGGCAGGGGCACCATGAAAAGGGGTCTTTTCTCTAGAGTGGGGGTAGGAGAAGAGAAGACAGAAGAGGAGGCTGTGCACTCTCCCTAATTTTGTGGCTCATTGGGAAACAGTGGGATCTTACTAAACCCCAAAGAGACACTTTCACAGGCAGTTAACCCCCCCCAAAATAGTTCACCCCAAAAAAGAAAATTCTGTCATTTTTACTCACCCTCATGTCATTCCAGACATTGTATTACTTTCAGTGGAACACAAAAGATGATATTTTGATACATTTCAAATGGTTTTGTCTATACAGTGGAAGTCCAGTACTGAGACATTTTTTATTATCTACTTTTTCTCTGGTTCAGACGAATGAAAGGTTGGAAATGATATGAAGGTGATTCAATGAATTTTGGGGTGAACTATCCCTTTAATCCAGTGCTAACCAGCAGAACTTCTGACACAGATGCACAGATGCAACTCCGACTTCCTTGTACATTTCCAGAATTAGATAGTTTAAAAATGGGCTGTGTTCCGTTTCCCTCCGTTTTTCTCTAAGACAGTTCAGCATCATTAGCAGTCCATGCAAGTCCGAGAGAGAGCTGCAGTACAAATGCACCCTGTCAGTAGTCTTTCCAAACCAAAGGGGGTTTTGGGCCCTCTGGGATGACAGAGGCATATGTACAATCCCAGGGGCCTCCTAGCAGAAGTGACACTGGATATTGGGTGGAGGGAGCTCCGTCCACATGAATTTAGAATTTGAAGGTTCCCCGTCTAAGGCATGTGAGAATGTCCTCAGAAAGTGAAAGGTGTTGTATGAAGCCCTCTGCCCTTTTTGAGAACACATTACACAACAGCATGAGAAAAATGAAACACTATATGTTCACAAGATGAAAGAGGAGCTTGTGCTTTTTATGTGTTTGTTTCTATAGACGTAAAGGCAGAGTTGAACAGATCTTTTGAATCTGTGCACGTCAAACCACATGCTTTGAAGGTTTGAGTATGTGAATGAACAATGACATGTTACATGACCCTCTTTGTTGTGTGTTTCATGGTTATACTGTGTTTTGGCATCACTATTATCAGGTGGCCAATGGAATTCCTTGCTTCAGTCATTTACACATGGTGACTCTGTATTTTATTTTAAATTCGCACTGAAACGGAGTAGAAACAGACGTTTTTTCTGTATTGTTTTATATATCTGAGTGTAGTAGATTATCAAAAAAAAGTAGTGTGGGACTTGTATCAGTTGTTGATGGATTTTGAGATGTGGGCATTCCACTCAAAAGTGAATGCAAATGAACTCAAGCGGATCAGAGAAGTCATGCACACGTCAGAGAGAAGTCTGTTGTTTTCACTGCAAGGCCCAGTTGTGATAATATTATTGACTTAACAACACTTATACTATCAGATAAGAACAAAATTTGAACTGAATTGAGCTAGATAATGACACTAACTTTGCAAAATCACACTGTTGTTGAACTGAATTGAATCAAGATTGACTTGAGCTGAATAATAGCAAAGCTGCTTTACTTGTGTCAAAATTGATGAACTTTGCATCATTTACAATTATTAAACTGAATTTGAACAACACTGAACTAAATCAAGCCAAATAATGACACTATTATCTTCTGTAGAGCTGCTTTACAGCTCTTTTTTTTTGTAATTGATTTATTTTTACAACATTATCACTGTTATTTTTCTGTTTATTAATGTGAAGCTGCTTTTAAACAATCTGTATTGTATAAAGGAGTGAATATTCATTTCATGCTGAATTTAACATACTATTAATTCAAAAGTGCATTATAGACAACACCAAAGATGAATAATGCATCCTTGCATGTCTGCGGTCTGCAGAATCCCCTACTGCTGAGCTGGCACATTTTGAGTATGTGCATTTGTGACAATAGAGGACATGTAGAGGTTTGTACACAGTCCAGCTGTTTAAATAGATGGGTAAGGTGCAGATTCCATGGAACCTGCCGTTAAGTCAGAACACACTGGTGTTATTGTACATATATCCTGCACTTTTTGTCTGTGAGCTAAAATTAAAAAGATAAAAGCAAGATAAATATACACATGAAAAAAGACATATAGTAGCAAATTGCAACACAACCTTATTTTATAATCTGACATTATGTATTTTAAGATTTTGCAGTGTATTTATTCATGCCGAGCACATGTCCAAGTTTAATACCCTGTGGACGAGGATGACATCATTACTCTGTATGAATCACTGTCGGCATATCGCTGAGCTGTCTTGTGAGAACTCCAGCTATCTCATGTGACGGACTCTTGGGACATTGATAAGAAGCGAAAAAGGAAGTTTCCTCCTTGAGTCGATACACTGCTGCCTCCATAGTTTTATTATAGCAAGTACCAGTGGTTGTCAGCTGGTGGTATGCAACTCAAAACTGGGTATCAGGAAAACAGTACTGAAGCAAATATATAATATAATAATGTACAAAAGTTACTTAAATACAGTAAATATTCTTATATTAATCAATAACAATGTAAATTGTGTTATGTTATCAAAATGCTGTTGCTGTTGTCAAAATCAGCAGGCGTACATACATTGTGACATAGATCATTTTGGGAATGGCACTAAAAGTCTGTCTACTTCCTGAAGAGAGTGAATAATCCACTAGGGGGCAGAATATGTAGTATTGTAGTTTTTCAGGAAGGTATTGATTGTGTTGATGTGGAGGCCTTAAAAATGAATGTATCCAATACGATACAGTACATTTGGCATTATAGGGTTAAAAAGGAGGAGAAAATACTAATCTAAGCGGAGGGAGACTGTGCACATACTTGTGCGCCATCAGCCAATCGGCATCGTCATGATGTCAATTTCCTGTGGTTGTCCTTGGTTAAGACTGTCATGTCATACATTGCTATCAGAAATGGATGAAATATTGGAGACAGATAATCCTTTCTCTTCAGCGGTGCTTGGTCCCACCATTTCTCACATCACATATCACTGACCTTTTGACTTGTGATCTAACAAACAGCCAGGCATTCCTCATGATGAATGCAGAAACAATGCTTTGTGAGTTTGTTCAAAGGTCTCATCACAAGAGTGCCATTGTGTGTGATGTAACATGAAGTGGGTTGGCTGGAGAAACTGTGTTTATGGTCCACTGTAAGGGATGGTCCACTTTATCAGAATTGACACACATGAATAGGGTTACTGAAAAAACATGTCTGTTGTTTTTCAGGCTCCATTCATTACATTAGCATTTTTGTAACTGATTCAGTATTTGAATAAACATATAGGCAAACAACTTGTGGTTAGGTCTTCAAACAACCTTGACTTAAAGTGATGGTGTCCATTGTACAAAAGATATATAAGTAACTATTGATTATTAAATATTCTAGCGAGCCTGGGTAAATTAGTGATGTGTTATAGTTATGTAAAGTCTAAGCAAGTGGATGAGGTAAAAAAAATCTGATGGTACTTTTTTCTCTTGTGGTTGCGGCTCGCATCAAGTTCAAGACATTGATGCTTGCATATAGAACAGCCACAGGCTCAGCACCCACCTACTTCCACTCACTACTACGAATCTACATCCCCTCCAGAAGTCTGAGATCCGCTAGTGAGCGACGCCTCATGCTACCATCACAGAGAGGCTCAAAATCACTTTCCAGAACATTCTCGTTCACCATTCCTGGCTGGTGGAAGGATCTTCCCACACATATCCGGAATGCTGAATCCCTGACAATTTTCAAGCGACAGCTGAAACTCATCTCTTTCAACGATACTTGACTTCATCTTAAATTAAAAAAAAAAAAAACTTTGTCTTTCTCTTTATTTATTCCTTTCCTTCCTAGCTTGTAGTTATTTGAACAATGTCTAAAACTTGGTATTACAAGCACTTCCTGTGTCTGTTTGCCTCTTTAAGAAGAATCGCTTTATGTATTCCCCAATTGTATGTCGCTTTGGATAAAAGCGTCTGCAAAATGACTAAAGTAAATGTAAATGTTGTGGACATATTATTATGCAAACCAATTTTTATAGTCCTTTAGGCTTATAATCTTCTATTGCAAACATAGATTTTGGATAATAAATAAACACACATCAATACATAACTGACATTCTGCTTTGTATGCCTGGTTGTGACATCATTTGTGTTCTGCAGAGAAAACCTTATTAGCTGTAATCTATTCCCTTATCCCTGCAGTTTTGCAAATAATCCAAGTAATTCCTGTACAATCATCTCCTCGTGGACAGTGAGGTCATCTACCAAAAGGCAATATCAGCAGACGTGTCACTGCATGAAATTGTGCCAATAAAGGAAACAATTGTGAGGTCATTAAACTGCAAAATGTGGGATGAGGGAATATTTTGTCTTTAATTAATGGTGCAACTCATTAAATGAAGCTCTTTTTTTTTGACAGTTACATAGGCATGATAACAAAGGAATGTTTAATAAACTGTGTATAGTGCTTTAGGAGGGGGAGGAAAACCTCCCAAATGCTAAATCACTAAATTCCAAAGCAGGCTTGCCTGTAATTGCAACTTGATGACATCATTTTCATGTTATCTTATAGCGTTATGGTTCAAAATATTATGTCCCAGTGATATACAAACTTGCATTTCATACAATAATGTAATTTACAAAAATATATATTTTTATTTTCAGTGTAAACAGAGTAGGTGCTGTAAATGTAAACAAAACCTTCATGCCTTAAATATTAATCATGTCATATATATATATATATATATACACACTTTATAGAATCGCAAGTAAAAGACCTACACACAGTGTAACATGTACGGAGTAACATTTTTTTTTTTTTTTTTACAGAGCCTGTGTCAACAGCTTCATCTCACCAGTACATGGAGAAGGATGTGGAGGAAGAAGAGCAGAGAGAAAATAAATTCAAAGATGAGATCGGCAAACAAAAGGGCAAGACTACCTTTGGAGAAGAGACTGCAAAATGCAGTGAGCCTCAGACACATTTAAGTGAATTGGAAGTGACTCAGGAAAAATATTCAGATGACTTATCCCAAGCGGTCACTACGGTTTCCCCTGCTGGTCAGGAGTGTACCAGTCATAACACTAGTAAGTTTCTATTTTCAGTCATTTTCACACATCTGGTTAACCTGGGAAATCATTTGGTATTGGGAATTACTGAACTACAGTACATGCTGGGGACCTTTTACCATTTCAAGGCAAGCTCTTACTATACTTAGCCAGAGAGCTTACCATTTTGGCATATACCTGCTTAAAAGTTAAAGCCAGGTTTCACAGACAGGGATTAGATAAAACCCAGGACTAGGTTGCAGTTCAATTAAGACATTTAACCAGATTTTACGGATGTGCATTTAAAAAACAAAAAAAAAACACCAGCTTTAGGCAAAACCATGGCACTGACAAGATGTTAGTGCAAGTTTGTTAATACAGCTCAGACATGTTTTAGTTTGGGACTAGGCTTAAGCCTCGTCTGTGAAACCAGGGGTAGCAGTTATGTTCAATGGAACGGTTATATCAGTCAACTACTAGATTTGCAAAATCCTCACATTTTTCCACCCAATTTCTTTACAGATTTGTCAACCACCAACAAAAGGTAAGACAGTTAGTCTTCACTTAAAAACCCACAGAAATACTTGCTAATTACATTTTATTGATACGTTCAAAATGAACATTATCCACAACCAGAAAACTGCAGACACAAGTAAACAGCTATGACTTCAGTTGTTGCAACAACCTGGATCTGCTTTGGGACAAATGCCGGCTACTTTGAGCTGGTCCAGGAGCATTCTGGTTTGTGACGGGCTGATAATTCAGTGCTGGATACCGAAGCCCAGGTTGCACTGACTGAGACGCAGACTCGTAGCTTGAAACGAAGCGACTACTGGGCTGCACCAGGGCTTGGGAACTTGATCTGGATACAGATTGGTAACCTGACTGCCCAGGCATAGATGTTTGGAACCCAGGCTGCGATACGGTTTCATAACTTGACTGTACCTGGGGCTTGTACCGAGACCGCACTGGAATGGCTGGGGATAAGTAGCCAGACTGAGCTAGTGACTGGCGGCTAGGCAGCATTTGAGGCTGGGAACCGGACTGCCCTGCCATAGAAGACATCAGGTATCCAGACTGAGAGATTGTCTCAGAACTTGACTGTGCCTGGTATCCGGATTGTTTTGGCATGACTTGGGAAGAGTAGCCAGACTGAGCTAGTGACTGGTGGCTAGGCAACATTTGAGGCTGGTAGATAGATGGTTCTAGCTTGCTTGAGGGTTTGTAGCTGGATTGCACAGGCTTAACTAGGGGCTGATACACATCTTGCCTTGGCTTGGCCAGAGGTTGGTAGCCAGGCTGTTGCAATTGCCTCAGAGGTCCAGATTGCAGTCCACTGAGCGGTGACACAGAACCATAACTGGGCAGTCTGTGCTTAGCAAGAGGCTGTCGGCTTGGAAGAACTGGAGGTTGGTAGCTAGGCTGTTCAGGCAGTTGTGCTAGTCTGAAAGTGGACTGGAGTGTTGATTGCAGTGGTCCAGGAGGGACATGGCTGCTGGGTGACACCACAGACACATAGGTGTCCTGCCCAGGCTTGACTGGGACCTGGTAACTAGGTTGTACAACAGGTTTGATGCTCTGAGCTAAGGATGGAGATGCTGGTCTGGATGGAGGCTGATATTCAGTCCATCCTGGTTGGGCTGCAAGCTGGTAACTGGGCTGCAATACATACTCCTGGCATGAATAAAGTTTGGAGCCAACCTGATAAAGTTGTTCCCCTTGGGCCTGCAGTGGCTTGAACACAATTGGTTCACCATGCTGGACTACAGACTGGTAGCGGGATAGTGCTGTTTGCAGGCTGCTTGGCGGAGTCACAGAGTAGCTGGCTTGTGGTGACTGTTGGCTGCTGACTTGTGCAACTTGTGGCCTAACCGTTTGGGACACGGACTGATAGCTGACTTGTGCTGGTCGTTGGCTACTGGACTGAACTACAGAGCTATGACTTGGATTCTGGAGTGGCCTGGTAACAGAAAGGAGCTTAGAACCAAATTGAAGCCTACCGTTATGGGGCTTGAAAGGAGTCAGGCTACTGGGCTGTGCCACATACATATAGCTGCCCTGTGCTAGTTGTCCACTGGACTGAACAGATTGGCTGGCCTGAACTAGTTGCTGGCTGGAGGTTTGGGCTACAGACTGGCCACTGTCTTGCACTGGTTGTTGGATGCTGGGCCGGGACATTGACAAGTCAACGGCATGAGGGAGTTGCTGGCTGCTGAGCTGAGCCACAGACAGGTCAATGGCCTGTGGGGATTGCTGGCTGCTGGCCTGGGCCACAGATTGGTAGCTGGCTTGTGCTAGTTGGCTGCTGGGCTGACCCACAGACAGGTCAGTGGCCTGTGGGAATTGCTGGCTGCTGGCCTGGGCAACAGACTGAGAGCTGGTCTGTTCTAGTAGTTGGCTGCTGGGCTGAACCACAGGCAGGTCAGTGGCTTGTGCTGGTTGTTGGATACTGGGTTGAGCCACAGATGGGTAACCGGCTTCTGCGGATGCTGGTTGCTGGACCACTGACTGGTAGCTGGCTTGTGCTGGTCGTTGGCTACTTGACTGAACTACAGAGCTCTGACTTGGATTCTGGAGTGGCCTGGTACCAGAAAATAGCTTGGAAACAAATTGAAGCCTACCTTTTTGGGGCTTGAAAGGAGTCAGGCTACTGGGCTGTGCCACAGACAGGTCAGTGGCCTGGGCCACAGATTGGAAGTTGGCTTGTGCTTGTTGGCTACTGGGCTGTGCCTCAGACACATAGCTGCCATGTGCTGGTTGCTGTCCACCGGACTGGGCAACAGATTGGCTGGCCTGAACTTGTTGGCTGCTGGGCTGAACCACAGGCAGGTCAGTGGCTTGTGCTGGCTGGACACTGGGCTGAGCCACAGGTGGGTAGTTGGCTTGTGCTAGATGGCTGCTGAACTGGGCCACAAACTGAGAGCTGGCCTGTTCTAGTTGTTGGCTGCTGGGCTGAACCACAGGCAGGTCAGTGGCTTGTGCTGGTTGGACACTGGGCTGAGCCACAGATGGGTAGCTGGTTTGTGCTAGATGGCTACTGCCCTGGGCCACAGATTGAAAGCTGATTTGTGCCGGTTGCTCACTGCTAGGCTGGATGACCGGTGCAAGTTGCTGGCTGCTTGGTTGAGCTACAGTTTCATAGCTAGTTTGTACTGGTTGCTGGCCACTGGATTGGGCTAATTGCTGGCGGGATGACGGACTCATAAGTGCATAGCTAGCCTGAGCTAGCTGAGGGCTGTTCAACTCACTGCTGTGTTGCACTATTTGGTAGCTAGGCAGTGACATGGATTCATTTTTGGGGGGCAAAGGCTTGAAATACCCAACGCTTGCATCCTGAACTGGCCTGGAACCTGAAAAAAGCCTAGAACCAGTTTGCCAAAGTCGATCTCTCTGAGGCTCAAGGGGCCCTCTATTTGACTGCCTTGCAGACTGGGAGCTGGCCTGTGCCAATTGTTGGCCACCGGTCTGGGTTAACTGCAGGGTGCTAGACTGGGCCATGGTTCCAGAGCTGGCTTGTCCTGATTGCGGACCACTGGATTGGGAGATTGTCTGCACTAGCGTTTGACTGCCGGGCTCTGCCACAGAGTCATTGCTGGTCTGCAGAGGAATTTGGTACATTAGCTGCTCTGGCTTAGGAACAGAATCACTACTTTGCAATGGCATCAAGACCATGGAAGAACGGATAGTGTCAGAGCCTTGAATACTAACTGACCGACTTACACCATACCCTGACATGCCCATACCTGCTGCACTACCCACAAGACTACCACTTCCAACTGAAGCACGTTGAGAGTCCTGAAGCTGGCTTCTAGTGTCTGAACCAGAACTTCCACTGGTCACTGGACCACCTGAAGAGCTAGTCTGAGAATTGTAGCTTCCAGAACCATAGCCTCCATTAACTGCAGCACTATAAATTATATTCCTAGAACTCCGAGGCCTGATTGGTCCAGCAACATCTCCTGGGCCATACCAGGTGTAAAAACGTTGTAGTTTAACATCATCCTGCATGGGTCGACCATCTTTTGGTATATCAGGGTTATAATATCCAGGATTGCCTGCATTGCTGACAAAGCTATAGCCATCAACTGCAACAAAGACAAGAGGCATCAAAGACAATGTTGACAAGGTTCAGTTACATAATTTAACTAAATAAAAACTTACCAGTCCAAATGCCGTCATGAACACCAAGGCTTAAAAACACTGCCAAAGAAAAACTGTAAAACACTTAGTGTTAGTAACAGCAAAACCCCCCTTTAACAAAAAAAAAACAAACAAAAAAAAACACCCCTTTAACTGGTTTTAGTAAATCTTAAAAAAAAAATAACCAACAAACCCATAAACTAAACATACCTTAAAAATTGCATCGTAGTAGTACCCATATGAAGCCAAATCTATCATCAACACCACTCAGTACAACAACTACGAAAAATAAAAACTTTTTACCCAACCATGTAGCTTTATTACTAAACCCTTAACTGTATAGTGCCTGCCTCTAACACTTACCAATCACAGTTTACTAGATTATTAGCTCAGACCAATCAGTTGTCACGGCAACCTCTAATGGCTTATTATTAGTTTCAAGTGTCATAGTATGCCAATTTGGTTGGTGCCATTTTTTTATATTGTGTTTAAAAAAAATAAAGTAATGCATTCATTTAGTAATGCTGATCTCAAATGTTCTTCTTGCAATATTAGTGATGATTTGGAATTAAATATATGATTTGTGTTATGCGAATCAACAGATTCTCAAATGAAAAAAAAAAGTTTCAAGTGGCATAAGAACTAGATATTCTGCACGTCACTTAATTTAAATGTATCTTTATGGTGAACTGCATGCCATCAATGGATCAGTTTAGCTCTGTTGTGTTGGAAATATATCCATCATGAGGAAATGCATGATAATAGAAAAAATCTTGCCATATCATTCCTGTGAGCTTTCCTGTTGTGAAAGTTGTATTCAAAATAAGACCCTCTTCAGCTCATGCTACCGTTTTATTCTGCTGAATGGATGTTTCCAACATAATGTTGTCAATACTGCTGCAGATTGGAGCTATCAATGGCTTTTTCCATTGGTGGGGTGTGTGTCAGCACGGTTTACACTGATGTATTGCTATTTCAGCATGTCTGACTCATTTTGTATTTATTCCCTTTGTAAATATTCGTGCTTTTTACAAGGTTAATAAACCCAAGCAATTTGTTCCCCCACTGTTAGAAGCGGAATATAATATAACTTATTTAAAGCAGTCATGAACTGAGAAATCACAATTCGCTTGATCTTTTGACATATAAGAGGTCATATAAAAACATCATGTAAGTTTCAGAAATCAAAACTTTCTCATTAGTCTAAAAACAGCTTATATTGAAGCCAATCTGCCAAAACAACAGCTTGTGGAATGTGCTGCTCTATGACATAATAGAGTGAGTAAACCCTGCCTCTGCAGAAGATCAACGCCTGCTTCTACATCACTGCCTGTTTAGCTCCGCCCACTGATTCACACACGTAGTAGTGATGAGAAACCGAGGCTTTCTGAACCGTTTGAGGCTTTCATCAAATTGTGCCGAAAAACGGTTCATTACTTGAAGCTTTTTAACACAGTGCGCATTAGCGACATCTGGTGGTCAGACTCGGTTTCTATCTAACGAAACATGCGGAGCAGAGAATGGTTTGAATATTTTTTTTAAATCTGTGCCAACTCGTGTCATGCGTAGTTCGGTCAATGGATTCACATTGATCAATAATATAAAATATACAAGTGTGTGATTATAATTAATAAACTGACGTGAGTTGTAGCAAAAATATTTTGGGAGAGCTGTTCGGGGTCTCTGAGGCCCCAGCTAGAACATGAGAAAATGCATTAGAGGTGTGACGTGCATTCAGTTTCTGTCTGGTGTTGAGGTTATTCTAAACTATTCCTCGTAAATTCGAGTTCGCGTGATGAGGTAACCATATAGCAACAGCACGACTGATACCTCAACTGTAATGCTTTATAACCAGTGTTGGGGGTAACTCATTACAAGTAACGCGAAGTTACGTAATCAGATTACTTTTTCAAGTAACTAGTAAAGTAACGCATTACTTTTTAATTTACAAGAGAATATCTGAGTTACTTTTTCAAATAAGTAACTCAAGTTACTTTTTTTCAATTTCTTGATTGACAGCTCTCCTGTCTCCATGTTGAGAAATCAGAAGATGTTACTGTAGTTCTACAAAAAATGTTTGTGAGTGAGATGAATTAATATGCATTAATTCATCTCACTCACAAAAAAAAACAGATTCAGTATTCCTCAAAATGAATAAAAATAATGCAACTCAGAATATAACGCAAACCTGCAATAATTAAATGTTAAACAACACAAATATCGTTTATGTATTTAATCCCATTCTATTAACCAATGTCTTTGCTTCTGACCTTCGATGATCCAGTTCAACCGTACTAATAAGCAAAAATTACTCTAGACAAACATTTGTGTCTTTTTTTATTGCTGAAGTGTGTTGAAATTTCTTCTTCTGCATTCTACTGTACGGCCGTAAATTGACTTTCCCTTCAGCCTGAGGCTTATTCATTTCACTTTTGGTGTGAAAAGGCTTTTATATTTGCCAAAAATATTTTTTTTTTATTTTAAAAACAAACAAGCAAGCCCTGTCCAGATTTAAAAAGTAACGCAAAAGTAACGTAACACATTACTTTCCATAAAAAGTAACCAAGTAACGTAATTCGTTACTTTTTTATGGAGTAACGCAATATTGTAATGCATTACTTTTAAAAGTAACTTTCCCCAACACTGCACACATACACGCACACAACCAAGTCAATGTAAAGTCAAACACAAAAGTCATGCGAAGCAGCTGTCCCGACCTTCCGGTACTGCATGACGTTCGAAGCTTCAAACGTCATCAATCACGTGGTATTGTCATTTTGATACAAGCATCGGCACAGTGTGTGATACAATAATGCTTTGAAAACGGCGTCGGAGCATCAGAGCCTCAGTATCAATCGTCCCATCACTAATAAATCACGTAGTGCAAATAACGAAAGACAAACGCAGGTCTACACAGAAACCTATGGAAGCATATAGCTAGCGAAATTCAATTTAAAATGCAATATGCAAAATGGCAATGCAATATTCAAAATGGCAACGCAATATTCAAAATGGCATTGTATTTCTGTATTTAAATTTACATTTTCCATTACCCATACGTGCAAAGGTTGGTGCAAAAGTAAAATTAAATTATATAATTGACATTTGCCATTTCCAACAGTAGTCTTAATATGTAAATTGCATGCACATTTGAACGCTTTATAAGTTGCGAAATGAAAATGAAAACGTATAACACAAATTGATTTGATATGTGTAACATGTTCAAGCAGAAATTGTAGCAAAATTATCATTTAAATGCTATTTGTCCTAAATGCATTTAGACTAACAGTTAGAACACTTAGGATTGCATTTTCATCATGACGCCGTGGGATATTTGTAGCAAAATTCAATTTGAAAATGCATTCCGAGCTGACCACGCCCACCCTCCGTCACTCATTGCTTCAAGGCAGGGATTGGCGGAAGCGTGTTACGTTTGGATCGTTTGAAACATGGCTGCTGGAGATCTGATAAGATCGCTGAATTCACTGGCAGATGAAGTGGAGCGTGAACAGAGAAATTTATGAAGCTTATGGCGTTCGGACGCCATAGTATTCCAGACTATAAATGGACATTACAAGCATTACAATAATGATAAATAAAACATTTTTTGTATAATTAATTAATTTAAATGAATGTTTCTAATAAACACATTTATAACAGAACCTCAAGTAAACTACATGTTATTTTGTTTAGTCATATACACGTGGGAGCTTTTTCAATTTATTACTCAAAGCGACTTATTAGCCTACAACACCTTTAAAGACTTATTCAGGGAAGTACAGCAGGATGCAGGAAATGGTTGAGTATTATTTTAGGTACAAACTATCATTATTGTAATGCTTGTAATGTCCATTTATAGTTTTTACACAGCAGCTTGGCTCCTTAAATGTTTAAACACCAGCTAATTTCAAGACGCTGGCGTCACGTGGGTCACCCGCAGTGTAAGACGCTCAAAGACGGTTAGACGTTTGATTTTAGCATGGAATACGCTTCATATATTTCTCTGTTCACGCTCCACTTCATCTGCCAGTGAATTCAGCGATCTTATCAGATCTCCAGCAGCCATGTTTCAAACGATCCAAACGTACCACGCTTCCGCCAATCCCCGCCTTGAAGCAATGAGTGACGGAGGGTGGGCGTGGTCAGCTCGGAATGCATTTTCAAATTGAATTTTGCTACAATTTCTGCTTGAACATGTTACACATATCAAATCAATTTGTGTTATACATTTTCATTTTCATTTTGCAACTTATAAAGCGTTCAAATGTGCATGCAATTTACATATTAAGACTACTGTTGGAAATGGCAAATGTAAATTATAAAATTTAATTTTAATTTTACTTTTGCACCAAACTTTGCACGTATGGGTAATGGAAAATGTAAATTGAAATACAGAAATACAATGCCATTTTGAATATTGCATTGCCATTTTACATATTGCATTTTAAATTGAATTTCGCTACCTATATGCTTCCATAGAAACCAAACCAAACGAAAAAGATGGCTCCGAAGATAACAAGACGCTGCGTAGTGCCAAATTGTGGACAAACACAGTCTTTGCATAGCCTTCCATTGGGTCCCAACAGGAAAGAGTGGATTAGTTTGATTTCTTAATGATGTTATAGACACATTAGTAAAAGGTTGGTCTTTTGTTCACTTCATTTCACTGCGGATTCGTTTACAAACAAGACACAATTCGACGCCGGATTTTCAGAAAGATTTGAAATTAAAAGACGATTCTTCGCCGACTATATTGGATGTGCTGAGTATTTGAGTTTTTAACTTAAATCACAGCAGCATCCATCTGTGAAGGATGTAGGCTTTCAAACATACACAACTGCACAATCAAAACAGCTGAACACGCAGTGCAAGGTGGAACATCGAATAATTATTTAAGTAGGAATATTTGTGTATATACGTGTGTAAGAATAGGAAAAGCAAAAACAAGGAAGAAATTGATTATAAATAAACCATGACTGCATAACAGCAAAAGTAGGATGGTTACACGCCAAAAAAAACGGAAGAAGAAGAATAAGAAGAGGCCAAAACAGGACAGAAAATAGCCCATTACTGCTAAAATATTATGTTTTTGATGTAAATATCGTGATAACATTATAAGTGGACCTCAGAGAACAGTACAAAATAATAACAAAGGCAGTTCATGACCCGTTTAACACCTTTTTACACATGCATCAATTAAATTATATTATATATAAGCATAGTGTAATAGTTAACTTGCCTTGCACTCAAGAAGAGTGAACAATCCTGTTTAGGGCCTTGTGGGGAAAATGTTGCAAGAAGAAAGTGTTTTGTGCTGCAGAGCAAAAAAGGATCTGTAACCCTGTTTGCAATATGTTCACAAAGCAGAGGCAGGTAAACATTACCCATGCAACAACTTTCCCCTCACTAACCTGGGGAGCTGTCTTATGTTTGTTCTACTGCAAAACACATGCTCTTTCCATTAGCATCCAGGAGCTTGTGAGAATAGCTCTGACAGCTAGCTTTTATGATGCCATTCCACACACTTTTACATGGAATTACTGCAGTTGAAAGGATATATGTCATGCTTTCCAAGTTACAGAGCTAATTTATATTTTGTACTTGGCATGTTTGCTTTACTGCTCTTGAAATGTTAAGTAAAAGGTGGTGTGAATTGATATAAGCATGTGTGATGATTTGCCATCGGAGGCAATAGATGATGACTCTTAAAAGCACTATTAAAACCTGGAGTAGACGGTTGGGATTGAATGCTGAAATACATTTCAATGACCAGAAGTGCTGTAACATTTTTAAGCATAACAACATCATTCCATGAACAGACAATCCATTTTTATTTCCTGGCAATTAACCCTTTTCGTGTACCACAGCTCATAGATATTTGAGTTTATTGTAGTTAAATGAAGCTGACATAACAAGCACCACTGGGTTCACTGGCATGATATACTAGCTTTTTTATTACATAATATAAACATTAATTTAAATTTAAAGTAAAATAAAGATAAAATAAGTCATGTTGTGTTGATTATTTGATTCTCTACCATGAATACTCTACCCCATTTCCATCTCATTTCCATGTTCACAAGCTTAAGTCCTCTACGCAAAACACTGTCATACTCATAACGAAACACAAGTGCTTTTTGTCATACTCACTATGTGGGGCTGATGGCATTTGAACTCTTCCCCTTCTCTCATACCACCCACCACCCAGTCTTAGGCTTGAGCTGATCTCAGTACGGTTATACCCTTGAGAGGTCAGCAATAATATGGCTCTATTTTTGGGGAATGTTCCAGAGACCAAGCTTCCACAGACTCTGCTGCGCCAAAGAACATCAACTTAAATGAAAAGGAAGATCAGACTTGCACTGAGGTGAAGACCGAGATTGTAACACGGACTATTAAAACAAACGCAGGAACACAAGATATCAGACACAGCCCAGCAGAAAATGCTGAAGGTAAGATATAAGACAACAAATGCATCACAGCTATAGTGTTTAACTACTTAATACTTGAATATTTAAAATTGTGTGAAACTGTTGGCTTCATTTGTTTGTTTCTTCATTATTTGTAAAAACAAGAATGCACTAAGTTTGTACCAGTTTTACAGAATATTTTATGGATATAACAAGAAGCAAGTGCTCAACTGTAATGCTTCAGCACTCTTATCACTATTATCATAATTTTTTGTTTTTAACTTGACAAGGACACAACTAATGTGAACATATACAGACTTGCCTTTGCTATTTATTGGAGAGTATTATGTTATTATGTTATTATTAATAGTGTTTAAAGACCAGCAATGAATTGTAGACCTTTTCTAAGAAAAGTGTGTTATAAGAAAATATCATATGAAGACAGTCCTTCCATTGCAGCATGAAACCAGAATCTCAATTTTAGAAGTCTTTACAAAATGTCAATCGTTTCATCAGTACGGAGCCCCAAAAGTAACATTTGAAGGATTGAAAATGTGATGTTCGTGTGCGCATCAGTGATGGGAATTCTGGCTCTTTTTAGGGAACCGGATAATTTGGTTCAGCTCTTTCAGCTCTCAAACGGCTCTTCATTTAGTAACTCTTCTGGCTTTTTAAATTCAGCCAAATTTAGTAATGTTTGGCCCAGGGGCGGTTCTAGGAATTTATCCATTGGGGCGCTGAGCCCTCAGACACATTAGATACAAATGACCTAAATAAACTTTATAGTGCTTGTGAAAACTGCATTATTGTATGAAGTAACTATACACAAATATCCATTAAAGCTACAGAAGTTACTTAGTTAAGAGCAGCGAGTGATTCTCTGTTTTTCTTTTGTTGTTTCATTAACATGATTAATTTTTTAAGAAGTGCACGGGTCCATTATATTAATGCACATCCGATATTTTCTTAACTGTTTACTTTCACTTAAGACATTACTGACAGTTTTTATGTTGATACTCATCAAGACAGCCACTCTAACATAATTTTGTACCTATTTGCTCAGTATGCGAAAGAGAACTCAATTAGGTATGTGCGTGCTGTCTGAGAGATGGCTTGGTTGCATGCGTGCTTCAGGTTTGTGCGTGCACAGAGACATCGGGTAGCTACCCACGTTTAAAATAGCGCCAGCTTTCTGCTGTATGACCTGCCTTTAGTTCAGTGTTTTTCCTTTGAATGCAACTATATGTTTGATCAATTGAAAACAGAGCTTTTGGTCATTTTAACAAGAAATCGTTCTCGATAATTGGTCTTTTAAAAGAAAATCAGTGTGGCATGTTTTGATTGATGTTGATTGGAGCACTACAGTTTGGGAATACAGGGTAAAGCCGATCACATAAGTAGCACAAAAACAGCACAAAACTTACAAGACGAAATGATATGAGCATATGTCTGTGTGTTAGATTGGATAAGCACTGCAGCTTTTGGGAAGCAGCTATCAGATCATAAAATCCTATAAAAAATTCAAGCAAAGAACAGCAGTTTTGTTTTTGATGCTCTCTTCTCTATCTTCTGTCAAGGTAGTGTTTACAAAAAATGTATATGTAAACACACCCAAACTAATGCACCCACAGTCCTTAAGCTTGTTTTTTTTTCTTTTTTCTTTCCCAGGTGAGTCAGAACACCAGACGGCTAGTCTGGAGGTGATCTATGATGATGTACCCTGTGAAGGTCTGTCTTCAGGAGAAGGTCAGTCATAGATTGTCATTTTAGCATACAGTATAGATCTCCAAGACTGTTTGATTGTTGTATGTGTCTGGGTGTTTCTTCAACAAGAACTTTTATGTACCAGGGGTATAAAATATTCAGATTTCAGATTTCTCCTCTTTGTTATATGAAGGTCATATTAAAACTTTTGAAAACTATTTACTGTACTCTTATAATTAATCTTTCTACTTACTAAACATATTTTGTAGTTTTACTCATGTTTCAGTTTAAGATGTTCAATCTTAATTGAATCTGAATTGGTTCATTTACTAATGATGATAATCTAAACAAAGATTGACAATTTTACTGCAACGTTTCGTCATGCAACTTTCATCAGGCACTGCAAGCTATAGCAGTGTGTGGGATTCATCTATTTTTGTTAGATTATTTGGCTTTCTTATTTCCTGCGCACCTGCCTGTACAATGTAGTAGAAGTTGCAGTGGCATTTCATTATAATTGATTATATGAAAATGGTTTATATCTGTTTTTAATTTCTAATTTTAATTTCTACAGTAGAACTAGACAGTGTATAAATATAGTGTAATTCATATAAAATGAAATGTAATTAATGTAGAATTAATGAAACTATTAGGCCTAACTATTTAACTATTAACATGTTGATTATACATGTATTTATACAATTTACAGGCTCGTCACATTTCAGCCATCTATCTAGTGTCACACGTTTTATTAGGCTGCTTGCAATGTTGAAAATACAAATATTTACTGCCACATAAAATGGTGGCAGCGACAGTTTTTTTGTGCTGACTAAAAATGTTGCCTTTTCACCGCAGAATGTAATCAAACACAATTGTTCATTTGAGATGGCGATGGAAATCACATTTTTTGATGTGGTGGAAATCAAATTTTTCACAAGGGCTAAAAGTGTCTCTAAACACCCATCTATGTCTTATATAGATATTTTTTTTCACCATGTCATTGTCGGAAGTCCTTCAGTGATTTACAGGACTGTATTGAAACCTGCATTGCTTTGTGTGTCAGCTGACTTGATCTATGAGGACATTCAGAAAGAGGAGGGCTTGCAAGGGCCCAATAATGGCTGGAGCTCAAGTGAGTTTGAAAGCTATGATGAGCAGTCCGACTCTGAGAGGGCTCCAACCCGCAGCAAGGTGCGTGTGTGTGTTAATTCAAGACTTCCCACTACTGCAATAAGAATGAGAATGAGTTTTTAATTACATCCTGACAAGCATCTGATTAATCTTCACACACATTTCCACATTCCTCATAATGATAAACTACAAAGGTTCATAAAAAGATTGAAACCCTCTAAGATTGCAGGCTGATTGATTGGTATGTGGATTGATGATTTATTTTAGATGCGGGTTCTTGTGATACTATAATGGTCTGTGAAGGGTTGCTGCCACAAGAGTGCAGTGTTGCCTAATCGCTACTAATGCCGGGCATAACTGACACACTTTTCCACTGCTCTATATTGCTTCAAATTTGAATTCAGTGTGCACTGTGTTATCTGCCCTTACACGTTCATGAGGTCACAGTGGTATGGAAAACACTTTGCCCAGGTGGCAGTCCCTCAGAAACCAATTTCCCATGGCCAGACTCACCTTTACCTCCGCTGAATTAGGCTCCATAAGATTCCTACTGCCAGACGACTCACGATAAGCAAGAATTAGATTGCTGAGTCTAATACCACAGTGATTTGAGCTCAGTTTAACAGTTATTCCTCCAGCTTTTTTAGTGCATGCATAATTGGAAAGGAATGATTTTCTTTCGAAAGGTGTCAACAGTTCCTATAATGGGCTTGTTAAGATTAAAATGCACTCACAAGGACAAACAAGCAACAGTTGACATTTAGCAAGGATGCATTTCATTAATCAAAAATAACAGTAAAGACTTTTACAAAAGGTTTCAATTTCAAATAAATGCTGTTCTTTTGAATTTTCTGTTTAACGAAGAATCCTAAAAACAAAAAACAAAACAAAATCACAACTGTTTTCTATATTGATGATAAGAAAAATTTCATGAACACAAAAATCAACATAATCGAATGATTTCTAAAGGATTCAGTGATATCAAAGCCACTGAAGGCAGCATAGATGCATCCTTTGAAAACATCAGATTAAGGCATATTATTCGACAAACATTGTGTTTCACAAACATTGGACTTGGATGTTATGCCTTCCTACCTCCGTTTTGGACGCAGCCTGTGGCTTTGTTTCTCATTAGCGAGGATGCACGTTCTGTCATAATCTTATCTTCCTCTGTCTATCCCACCCTGCTTTGACTTAAAAATTAGTTCCAGTCATTTCTCTTGCATATGCTTTTGTGGTTGACCTTGATTTTGCCTTGCCCTCATGCCTTCGTTTCCCTCACTTCATTCCTTGCTCTCCTCCATGTTGCCATGTTATTGCGCTCTCACCCATGGCCTGCGTTGTGGCCGTGATGATACCTGTAGCTCTCCCCTGATGTGCGACGACTGAGAGAACGTTACACCAGGACCAAACAGGAGCTAGCCATGAGACTGGGGGGCAGACATCAGGTACACTCATGCACGTATGGGGAAGAATGGGCTTTAGCCGGGTGAACTAGCTCGGAGCTGTCAATTAGCGCAATCACAGTCACCTGGTTTCAAGGATACACTCCTTCTCTTTTTCACTTTTCCCTGCTGAAAGGAACAGTGTGAATTTCCATGCTGGTTTATGCTGGTCTGTTGTTGCTGACCAACATAGACATGCTGTCAAACAGCCAAACTGAAATGTAGTAAAGAAGCCTGGTAGCATACTGACATCCCAGCATCCCATGCTTGGGACCAGCATTCAGCACAGCATATGTTAGTCGTTTTCAGCAGGGCAAATCTTTTTCCTTTGAGTTTTCACTTTCTCTGTGTCTTGCTTTTCTGTCTTTCTTTTTTTTCTGTGTTCTGAATCGCAGGGTCCATAGAGTGATTGCTGCTCCCTACAAACAGAGCAGAAGAGATACCTGTAGAAGTTCACTGCACTTGATTTAGTTTGGTCATATGAATATTTGAATTTAATGTCATCAAACACAGACAACAAATATGTCATGCAGCTTGTCTGTATATACTCTATAATACTATATACATTACAAAATACTATATAAGTTTTAATATAATTTATTATTAAAATATAAAATAATACAATTAGCGTAATTTACAATAGATACACTATTGCTCAAATGTTTTGAGGTAAGTAGGATTTTAAATATTTTTTTTTCAGCAAGGATGCGTTAATCTGATGAAAAGTGACAGTAAAGACATTTATATTGTTACAAAATAAATCAATTTTAAAAATTGGTGTGCTTTTGAACTTTGTTCAACAAATTTGCTTGAATTTCTGTTTGATCAAAGTAAGTTTCCTTGTACACTTGCTGTGAATTGATATATTGATAATATTTTTTATATGCTATTTGTTCCCGATTTGAAATCTCACTTAAATCTTGCTATTTGAAGTCCACTTTGCAGAGCCGTCTCTCCTTTTTCTCTTGTTGAAAGTCCCTCTCTGTATCTCACGTTCTCTTTCTCTGTTGTAAACAAATCTTTCAGACCATTTCAGCTATCAATATTCAACTAAAATACTCCATTTTGCTTCAGCTTCCCTAATCTCTAATTTGATTTGTATGAGGGTGGGTTATGGGCATGCTTGTGTATATATAAAGTAAAGAGCTCTCATGTGGTTCAAGCAAGACATTTCCACATACTCTCTATTAATGACCTGCTTTCACAGAGATGGGACAGCCCCCTCCTTTTTTAAATATAAAAATATCACTGTAGCTCTATGTTCCCTCACACACTTAAGATCTTGTGGCTTGTGGCCATTGAAACAGACCCTGTTGAGCACACACCCAACTGCCGCCCTGACGGACTGAACTGGTGCCTCACAAATGGCAGGCGAACCAGAGCATAGCTGTTTACGCTCAAGGGCTTGAGATGGTCGACCTTTTTCCATAAGGGTTTACCACGTCTCTGGTTATGGAGGAACTCCAGCTCGGCTGCCCATGATTTTCTGTTCCCCTCTGGTCCCTTTTGCAGGTCCATCAGCTGATGCAGGCGGCACGCAGCGGAACGAAAGATGGCCTGGAGAAGACCAAAATCGCTGTGATGAGGAGAGTTTCATTCCTACATAAAAAGGAGCACTCAGGTAATCTAAGAATGATTTCATTTGAGAATTTATCTTCTTTCAAGCACTCATCCTCACTCCTTTTCCTTCGATAGAAAAATAACCCATTCAGGAAAGAAGCAATTATACATTTCTAATGCTTTTTCTCTCAGATGGACAGGGCTGTTCATTAAATTAAGCTAGACCTCTTTACAGATGGCAGATGATCTGACTGTCACCGAGTCAGACATGATAGAAAAAGGCTGATGGATTCCAATACCTCTCAGTGCTTTCTTGAATTCTTCTTTAAAAAAAAAAAAAAAAAAATGGACTCCTGGAAGTCGGAAGCTGAAAAAAGGATCATGTGAAATATTTGGGAAGCAGGAAAGCAATATAAATCAGATTGGGTCTTTAAAATAAAAGGTAGGTAGAAGAGCTTATGAGGGCATTTGATGTACAGGAAAATTGGCTGAGATTGGTCCCCATAATGCCCTACTGCACAATGGGGTAAGATTACCGTTTGGAAGTGGAGACTGGTGGAATGCCTATTGAAACTGCATTCTAAATGATGTACCACACTGCATATAGTGATAAACGTTTTGATTTGGAGGCTCTGTTATCATTTCTTTTATTATTTCAAGAGCCTGCAAAAAATTTGGATGTGGCTTAGAACAGCCTGCTCTGTAATGTGTTTGAATGTACTTTTTTCTCTTTTTTTCTGTTTGAGCATCTTTTTTAGCTTTGCAGGGGTATAATAAAATGTTTGAACGTGTTTTTTGTGTGTCCTGACAGATGACACTGAGGATGATACAGGGTATCTGGATGTTATGGTATCAGAGGCAAAACACCCACCTGCACAACTGGGACCAATGCCAGATGGGCTTAGCAGCCAACAGGTGCGTGTATATGAATTTATTGGCATTTTTAATAGCCAAAATATACACATTTGAGAGAAGCCATCAGTTTGGTAGTAACATTTGCATGAATATTGTCCCAACCAAAGAGAAGCTGTTTTCTTTTCAAATTCATGCATCTGTGTCATTGTGACCATAATACTTTGAACTTTATTTTCTCTTTTGTCACTTATTGTGGAGGTCTTTCATCTTGTCCAAATTTAAATCAGTATTGTTGACTTTCCAAAGGGAACTGTGGAAAGGCAACAACAAATTTGCTTGCTCAAAATATTTTTAATTAGGAAAATCTTCATCAGTACTTCTATATTAATATAAGTAACATAATATAGATTTAATAAATGACAGCTGTAATATAATTTCTTATGCAAGCATACATACACACACATATATATGTGTTTGAGTAAAGTTATAATTTTTGTTTTATTCTAAATCTACTGACAACATTTGTCCCGAATTGCAAATAAACATATTACCATTTAGAGCATTTATTTGCAGAAAATGACAACTGGTCAAAACAAAAAAGATACAGTGTTTTCAGACCTCAAATAATGCAAAGAAAACAAGTTCATATTAATTTTTAAACGACACAATACTAATGTTTTAACTTAGGAAGAGTGGGTGACTTTATGCCACTTTATGCCACTCCTTGCATAAAAATTCAAGCAGCTCGACTTTGTTTGATGGTTTGTGACCATCCATCTTCCTCTTGATCACATGAGGTTTTCAAGGGAGTTCAGGACTCAGGTCTGGAGATTGGGCTGGCCATGACAGGGACAGGGTCTTGGTCTAGTGGTCCTCCATCCACACCTTGATTGATCTAATTGTGACACATGGAGCATTGTCCTGCTGGAAAAAAACAATCCTCAGAGTTGGGGAACATTGTTAGAGCAGAAGGAAGCACGTTTTCTTCCAGGACAACCTTGTACGTGGCTTGATTCATGTGGCCTTCACAAAGACGAATGTGCCCGATTCCAGCCTTGCTGAAGCACCCCCAGATCATCACGGATCCTCCACCAAAATTCACAGTGGGTGTGGGTGTGGCTTGTAGGCCCCTATTCTTCCATACCGTTCTTGCCATGCACTTCATCCGAGTTGCCATTTGCCTTTCTTTTTGTTGAGTGACATTTGAATGATTTGGCGGTCAGCAGAGAGTCGTTTTCGATCACAGCAGTGGTTTTTATACTTTTCCTTGTTAAATAAGATTTGGTTCAGGTGATCACCTAATAAGTACGTCATGAAGCAGAATGAGGTGTGCCTGTGTTGGAATTTAACAGACACTGGAATGGAATGGCTGCCATACATGTATATATGCGACCCTGGACCACAAAACTTAAGTCACTGGGATATATTTTTAGCAATAGCCTAAAAAACATTGTATGGGTCAAAATGATTGTTTTTTTGTTTTATGCCAAAAATCATTAGGATATTAAGTAAAGATCATGTTCCATGATGATATTTTGTAAATTTCCTACCGTAAATATATAAAAACTAAATTTTTGATTAGTAATATGCATTGCTAAGAACTTAATTTGGACAACTTTAAAGGCGATTCCCTTTCGATACTACACTTGTACTGCGTCTTGCTTAGATGCATATGGGAAAAAGCCTTTTTTCTCCTGAACTCCTTCTACATTCACGCAGTGAAACTGCATGGCCAGTGGTTCATGCAGTGTATTAAAAAACGAACCAATGGCTAGGCAGCAGAGCTGCACGAGCCTATGGCGACGAAGCCTGCCAAGCCTGCCAAAGTCAGCCAGAATGGGCGGGGCGTCTGGCTATATAAGCGGGTGTTCGCCACAGGATTCTCCGATATCTTCTCTTTCAGCGACGACTCTATGCTCATCACTGATCCTGAAAGCCTGCTCATTATTGACACGCCTTCGCAGCTGGAATCGGGACCTCTCTGCCGCTACAGCGACGCAGCAATTCCGGTCCGTTTCCCCTGCCGCCATCCGGCGATTCTGAAAGAGCTTATTTCTAGCAGGTAAGCCCTAAAAGAGCAAATTCTAGTGACGTTGTTGCAAATGTCACGCTGCGAGTGTGGCTTGTGCAGGGAAACTTGCACGATGCAGAAGAGCGGGCTTGTGCAGATCTGTCTGTGCAGACCCCACGCAGAGACTGCTCGCTCACTGAGACGGAATGCTCACTCGAGCATGAGTCTCACTCTTCTAAACTGTGGCAAAGACCCTCAGACATCCGATTTGACAGAGGTATTGTCATTTCTGCAAGAGCTGCTGCATAAGGGACGCTCCCCATCCATGCTCAAAGTCTATGTGACGGGTATAGTGGCTTCTCATGCCCTATCGAGGGCCAATCGGTGGGCAGACACAGCGTGGTCATCCGCTTTCTGAATCCGCCTCGTCCCCCTACCGTCCTTTCATGGGATCTGCCCACGGTGCTGAGGGCCCTGAAGGGCCCCGTCTTCAAGCTGCTACAGTCTGCCAACATTTGGTCGCTATCGCTGAGGACTGCTCTGCTTCTAGTACTGGCATCAGTAAAGCGAATAGGGGCCCTGCAGGCGCTGTCTATTAGCCCTGCCTGCCTGAAATTCGGGCCTAACGACACTAAAGTTGTCCTGAAACCAAGGCACGGTTACTTGGAAGTCCCACGTTACCTGAACGTCCAGGCCTTGCAGGCCAGGGTCCTTTCCGCTTGAAGTGACACTCGCTGCGTAAACAGATCTGGCGGAGAGCCCTTGACCGTATCACACTCAAGCTCTCTGGCATCGGTTCACCTGTTAGCTCTCGACCCTTTGTCGAAGTTACAGGAGTACTTTGGAACGATTAACCAGGCTGGGTGTGACCTCAGGAAGCTCAGCCCATCTTAGCCTTGGGTTGTTGTTAACTTTTCTATGGGCATTGGTTGCTTATAGAAGTTTTATACTAATGTTCGTTCCACTACATTAGCACGGCGTGATTGTACTGTGTTCCCATATGCGTCTAAGCAAGATGCAGTACGAGTGTAGTATCGAAAGGTAACGTACTCTGTTACTAATGTAACCTTGGTTCCCTGAGATATGGGAACGAGTACTGCGTTGCTAGCCGTGCTATGTCGTCGCTTCAGTCGAAGTAACCTGAGAATCCTGTGGCGAACACTCGCTTATATAGCCAGCCATTCTGGCGGGCTTTGGCAGGCTTGGCGGGCTTCATCGCCATAGCCTCGTGCAGCTCCGCTGCCTAGCCATTGATTCATTTTTTAATATACTGCACAAACCACAGGCCGTGGTGTTTCACAGGGTGAATGAAGAAGGCTTTAGTTCTGGAGGAAAACGTTTTTTTCCCCATATGCGTCTAAGCAAGACGCAGTACTCGTTCCCGTATCTCAGGGAACCGAGGTTACGTTTATAACGAGTACGTTTTCTCAGTATTTCGATTTTTTTTGCACCCTCAGATTCCAGATGTTCAAATAGTTGTGTCTCAGCCAAATATTGTCCTATCCTAACAAACCATACATCAATGGAAAGCTCATTTATGATGATGTATAAATCTCAATTTCTAAAAATGTACCCTTATTGACTGGTTTTGTGGTCCATGGTCACATATGTATATATGTGTGTGTGTGTGTGTGTGTGTATGTGTGTGTGTGTGTGTGTGTGTGTGTGTGTATATATATATATATATATATATATATATATATATAATTGACAATAGATTGTACACTGCTGTTCAAAAAATACTTTTATTCAGCAATTATGTATAAAAACGGACAGAAAATAAATTTTTGTAATGTAAAAAAAATCATTTTCAAGTAGAAATAATATTTTATTTCTCTTGTGTCCTACTTACTGTGAATGTATAAATGTCTTTCATCTCAACCACAGATTGTCCGACGCCATATTTTGGGCTCCATTGTGCAGAGTGAGAGGAGTTACCTGGACTCTCTAAAACGGATTCTACAGGTCAGATACTGTTGCATCTGTCCCCAAAGCTGTGTTGGTGAAATAAAAAAAACAAAAACCTTTTGATAGATTTTAATAGGGTGTATTTGCAATGACAAAATATTTTGACATAACAGAAAGTGTTAAGTGTCTTTTTTTTCTTCAGTGTGCTAAGATCAAACTGAAACTCCATGCTTTGATACTTCAAAATAAATTCATAGTTGAGTTCAAAAGAGTAGGTAAAATGCTAAAGTCAAATATTATTGCCACCTTTAATTTTTCTGGGAATGCGTGTTATATGTACATGAAATCATTAGTCAAAATGTCACTATTTTTGTCTTGAAATGGTTAAATCATTCTTATGATTACACAACAAAAGTTTTGGAAGGGTTACAAATAATGTCAAGACTCTTCCAAATGTGAAAAAGCCTGCTATTCAAAACAAAAGATAACACTATGAGTTTTCTTTAAAACTGAATTTGCCTTCACATTCACATTTCTTTAAATGGAAGCGTGCAGGTCTGGTGAGTTTCGTAGTGTGGAGTTTCATTACACATAATTCTGATCTCAGCTAGTGGTGGAGAGAAGAGCATTTGCTATCACACTCCTTTGAAGGCACTGCCACCGTCTAAAATGGAATCACAGATCAATGACAGCTTTACGCTTTATGATATCTAGTCATTCAGGATCTGTCTCCAATCTTTGTTGTCGAATCAAAGCTCTGTCGGGTGTACTTTACAATTCCTGCTCTCTTTATAGCGTGCTAGACATGGTCTAGGGTGTTTAGATCAGGTAAAGTGGCCTCAAAGCAGGGGAATGGGGGGGGCTGTGTAATTAAGTTTAGTAGTGCCGTTGTGGGCAGATGCATCTTTTGAAAAAGAAATAGTCCCATTGCCTCATCCTATGTCTTATTTTCTCTTTGTCGATAATTCATTAGTGCTGGAGACTACAGGGTAGGAAAGAAAGCAGCCATGAAAAATCTATTGTATCCACAGTCTAACCAGCAAAGTCCCTTTGCTTTTAAAGATTAGCTCTTGTAGTTTATCTATGAACATTACTAGCTTGTTTTGCAATTTGAGGAAATCAAGCTTAAACAAGCATTTAGCTGAGCACAATTTGGCAATGTTGCAAAGCAGTCAAAGACAATATCAGAGGGAGAATTAACATTAAGAAAGGAATATTTCACCCAAATGTTGTTATTCTTTAGCCACCTACAAAATGCTTTAGTTATTGTTAGCCATTTTTGATCATAACAACCGTTAACATTTTTATTGTAGCAAAAAAGAGTGGTCCAAATATTATTTTTATATTCAGTGAAAGAAAGAAAGAAAGAAAGAAAGTCATATGAGGTTAACTTTTTATTTCAGTTTAGCATTTTTAGGTGTTGTGTGTTTCGGAGAATAAAAAGAGATATTTTAGGAGTATTCTTTTGACAAATGTTTAAATTAGAAACTTTACACTAGTTTGGAATAATAATGTTTTTAATTCTTATTTGAAAGAAGTCTAATGCTCACCAGTGCTGCATTTATTTGATGAAAAATACAGTAAAAACAGTAATATTGTGAAATATTCCAATTTAAAAGAACTGTTCTATTTTTTTATTGTTCTATTAAGAATTTGAGCAGCAGATTAACATATTAGAATGATTTCTGGAGGATCATGTGACACTAGCCCGGTTTCCATCCAAAGTTGTGAATTTAACTTGTGTGCAAAATTGGAATATCGCATAAAACGTGCGAATAATCAACGTTTCCATCCAACGAGTCAAAGAGAACAAAATCATCACTTCCTGATAAAATAACACTAAATATCACTAAGAAAAGTAGGAGAAGTCACTGAATATAATAATTTTCATATATAATAAATGTATTTGTAACTTCAGTGAGCAGACGAAACACAATAAATGTGGTCATCGCTTTACGAGGTGGATGCATGCTGTTTGGGAACACAGTCATGCAAGACAGTTTGGAGGCAGTTATACAGAAATACTTTGAGGACAGACTCTGCTCAGGCATTTAAGAATGACCATAACAACATTTAAGATGCTGTGCAACGAAATCGATAATTCATTAGTGCTGGAGACTACAGGGTAGGAAAGAAAGCAGCCATGAAAAATCTATTGTATCCACAGTCTAACCAGCAAAGTCCCTTTGCTTTTAAAGATTAGCTCTTGTAGTTTATCTATGAACATTACTAGCTTGTTTTGCAATTTGAGGAAATCAAGCTTAAACAAGCATTTAGCTGAGCACAATTTGGCAATGTTGCAAAGCAGTCAAAGACAATATCAGAGGGAGAATTAACATTAAGAAAGGAATATTTCACCCAAATGTTGTTATTCTTTAGCCACCTACAAAATGCTTTAGTTATTGTTAGCCATTTTTGATCATAACAACCGTTAACATTTTTATTGTAGCAAAAAAGAGTGGTCCAAATATTATTTTTATATTCAGTGAAAGAAAGAAAGAAAGAAAGAAAGTCATATGAGGTTAACTTTTTATTTCAGTTTAGCATTTTTAGGTGTTGTGTGTTTCGGAGAATAAAAAGAGATATTTTAGGAGTATTCTTTTGACAAATGTTTAAATTAGAAACTTTACACTAGTTTGGAATAATAATGTTTTTAATTCTTATTTGAAAGAAGTCTAATGCTCACCAGTGCTGCATTTATTTGATGAAAAATACAGTAAAAACAGTAATATTGTGAAATATTCCAATTTAAAAGAACTGTTCTATTTTTTTATTGTTCTATTAAGAATTTGAGCAGCAGATTAACATATTAGAATGATTTCTGGAGGATCATGTGACACTAGCCCGGTTTCCATCCAAAGTTGTGAATTTAACTTGTGTGCAAAATTGGAATATCGCATAAAACGTGCGAATAATCAACGTTTCCATCCAACGAGTCAAAGAGAACAAAATCATCACTTCCTGATAAAATAACACTAAATATCACTAAGAAAAGTAGGAGAAGTCACTGAATATAATAATTTTCATATATAATAAATGTATTTGTAACTTCAGTGAGCAGACGAAACACAATAAATGTGGTCATCGCTTTACGAGGTGGATGCATGCTGTTTGGGAACACAGTCATGCAAGACAGTTTGGAGGCAGTTATACAGAAATACTTTGAGGACAGACTCTGCTCAGGCATTTAAGAATGACCATAACAACATTTAAGATGCTGTGCAACGAAATCTGTCTGCTGGTTAGTCAGGTTATGCCATCCCATAGTGCAAAGTCACATGACTGTTTTGATGCTCATGGAGGAATTTACTCACAAAATGCGTTTCCATCTCTCATTATTTGCATTAACCCTTTTTCACACAAGTCCCTTAAAAAAATCCCTTAGTTCACAAAAAGGTTTTTACGCTCGCTTGAGAGATTAAAAACCTTTTTGCAAATGAAGGGATTTTGTTTTCTTCGAAATTGGGCATTTCCTTCACTCGTTTCTGATGCGATACTCCAAAATGCACTTAAAAACAGGGTGATGGAAACATAGCTACTGATAACTGGAATAATGGATGCTGACAATTTGCCATCACAGGAATATATTTCATTTTAAAATATATTACAATAGAAAACATTTATTTCAAATTGTAATAATATTTCACATTATTATTAGTGTTTTTACTGTATTTTTGATAAAATAAATGTAGCTTTGGTGAGCATAAGAAATTTCTTTCAAAAACATTAAAAAATCTTCATGATTACAAGCTTTTGACCAGTAATGAATAAATTCAAACAGACTGAATAAATTTGACAACCCAGCTTGAAACAAAGCAGAATTCATACAATATAACAAAGACTAACTGAATAATCAGGAAACGCTGAAAGAGCCTCTAAAAAAAGAAGGTGATATGTATATGTGTCAGGATATGTATCTCCTTTTGTTCAAACACATGCATTATTTCAAAGATGTATTCATATATGTAAATTGCACACTTTGAATCGTGCATTCAAATGAATGAAATGTATAATGTATAGTGAGACTTGATTTTTTTTTCACCTCGCTGTTAAGATTAATTCAGCACATTTTTAATCTGACTCCCTTGTCAAGGGGAGGCAAGTCAGAGCTGTAAATGAATTATTTCTCATGTATAAATATAAAAATATTTCAGTAATAGCATGCATAAAAAATATCTCCATTTGCCATGGTCCTTTAGGAATACCAGCGACCGCTGATGGAGACTGAGCCTCGAATCCTCAGTGTCAGGAAAATCCGGCTAATAAATGTAGCTTTGGTGAGCATAAGAAATTTCTTTCAAAAACATAAAAAAATCTTCATGATTACAAGCTTTTGACCAGTAATGAATAAATTCAAACAGACTGAATAAATTTGACAACCCAGCTTGAAACAAAGCAGAATTCATACAATATAACAAAGACTAACTGAATAATCAGGAAACGCTGAAAGAGCCTCTAAAAAAAGAAGGTGATATGTATGGATGTCCGGATATGTATCTCCTTTTGTTCAAACACATGCATTATTTCAAAGATGTATTCATATATGCAAATTGCACACTGAATCGTGCATTCAAATTAATGAAATGGATAATGTATAGTGAGACTTGATTTTTTTTTCACCTCGCTGTTAAGATTAATTCAGCACATTTTTAATCTGACTCCCTTGTCAAGGTGAGGCAAGTCAGAGCTGTAAATGAATTATTTCTCATGTATAAATATAAAAATATTTCAGTAATAGCATGCATAAAAAATATCTCCATTTCCCATGGTCCTTTAGGAATACCAGCGACCGCTGATGGAGGCTGAGCCTCGAATCCTCAGTGTCAGGAAAATCCGGCCCATTTTTTTCCGTCTGCGGGAGATCATGCAATGCCACTCCATGTTCCAGATTGCCTTGGCATCTCGGGTGGCCGAATGGGACTCTTGTGAAAAGATTGGGGACCTGTTTGTAGCTTCAGTGAGTAGGAAAATTCTTGAAAATTACTTGTAAGCTGTTTCAGGTACTAACAGTGCTCTGCTCAAGTTTACTTCAAAAGCAGAGACAATTACTGTGAGTGAGGATGGCTGTCTTTTACCAAAGTAAGCATGTTGGCACCATTGGGCTGCAGGGCGTCTAATGGACTAATGAATGAGTTTCTGGAGTGACCCTCCTCAGAGGCAGCATCCATAAGCTGTTCTCATTATTCTTCTGTTTAAAGAGAGTGTTTGGCCTGTCTGACCTGCTTTTATTCCATAGCACTATTGGTCTTTATAAAGTCCCTGGAGCACAAAGAAGTACCATAGAGAGAAAACTTAGAGCTGAAGTTGCACTGCTGTATATAAAAAAGCAGAAAATAGACCCACAAACCACATAACACACATCATATTGCACCGGTTTAAACAATCTTTCTGTTACTGAGTGCATATGTACACACAGTGGGGCAAATTTGCTATGGTTGAACTGCAGACGAAGGCAACATAAATTATTTGCATGCGTTGTCTCTGTTGTTTTAGCACCAGATTGATCATAAAAATCAGACAATGTCACAAACATACCTAAATTGGCTTTTTAAAATAGTGAAGTTGTGCTCATTTACTCTCTGCATATGGATATATGCTTGGTTATGGCGTATAGTATAGTCTTGTTTACTATTGGATCATCAGTTGATTATTATTTTGACATGATCAAAATGTACACAATGTATCTCTTATTTATAGAATAGTTGGATATATAAGTAAATGCATACAGTAAACTCGTGTAAAGAGATGCTTGATTTTTTTTTGTCATTTGTCGAATTGTAAACTACTGTATATTATCACCCAGCTGTAATCTAGTGACTATAAGGCATGCAAATATTACATTCTTCTTTGAAACCATGTGTATTTTGAAAAGTGCTATACAAATGAGAATGAGATTGTATGATTTCGTACAAATTAGCCACTAATTCGCAAAAATGTAAAATAGTAATGCATTGCGAATTATTAGCAGTTGATAGCACAATCCTAATAGTTTTTGCACTGAAATACTGAACGCCGCAAAGTGCTGCAACTGTTTTGTAAATTTGCCCTGTATGTGTGTTTGTTGATGATAACATCTTTTCATGTGTGTATCATTTCCTGCCATACTTGGCGGTCCCAAAGGGGAGTCACAGTTTGACAGGGGTTAACGTCTATTTGTGGCTCGTTAATGTTCTCTCCAGGTCCTGCGAGCAATGCTGCTGTCAGCAGGTCTGTTCAGCTTCAATCAAAGCAGAGCGAATGGATGGCTGCCGTTTTGCCTACTCTAAAACACCCAGCAGTAATGGACTGTCAAAGATGTTTAGGTCCTTGGGATGGCAAACAGTGGTGCTGCGCTGCATAAATACCACACTAAAATTACTGTTTACTTCCATCTCTTTGCCCTGTAATCACCTTTAGAGTGGTCTGCCCACCACAACAGCAAAATTCAAGAGCAGTCTCAGCTATGAAGGAGAAACTGTACATGTTAACAGATGCATTAAACAAAGCAGAAAATGAACATCAAACCAAATTAAATGAGATTTCTCTAAGCATTTGTTTGTCTTAACATCATCTCTCTGTATTCCTCTTAGTTCTCAAAATCCATGGTGCTGGACGTATATAGTGATTACGTCAATAACTTCACCAATGCCATGGCCCTAATTAAGAAAGCCTGCATGTCTAAACCAACATTTCTGGAGTTTCTCAAGGTAAGAGCTGATATTTGCTGTCAATAGCCTCTTGAAGAAACAAGTTTCACCCTAAATCACCTCTTTCTACTGCTGTGCTGTTGTTTGAATGCAAAAAATTCCTATTAAGGAGTATGCTTTTTTTGTTTAAAAAATAAATAAAAATAAGTAAATAATTGACTCTGTCTCTCATATATATTTTCTGAAACATAACAGAAGATATATATATAAAAAAAAGAAATTGTCCATACAAAAATCAGTGGAGTTCAATGTTGTTTGGGTCACACTGACTTTAAAATGACCTTCTTTTTTTATTTTAGAAAATGTATATTTAATATAAGTGTATTCTATAAACAAGTGTAATAAGTTAAAAGCAAGTAAATAAAAAATAAAAATACATTCTCCAAAAAATCCCAATATCTAATGCAGTGCTAGTTCTCAAATAATTTTACATTCTTTCAAGGATTTTTCAATATTTTAACTGAAAAATTAGTCAGAAAGACTAATTAAAAACAAAAGAAGTCATTGGACATTCATTTTAATAGCTTTGAGGTTAGTCTGAGTGTGAGAAGATCTTTCACTTGGAGCATTTCAGGCAAGCCCTTGATATCCTGATTGCTGAATGGATTATAAGTGTTGCTTTTTTTTTTTATTCAAAATATTTTTCCTTGTAAATGTGATACTGTGGTTATCATTTTTTTTAAGTTGCATAAAGCGCAAAATAAGTGTGTAGTGTTATCATGGCAACAAATTTTCACGGTGACTTCACGATCTTTAATATCTGTAAAAGCGACTGAACTTCCCAAATGCATAGTTGACCATAGTCTAATATCCTTGCTTTGAAACCTGCTGGAGGGCTCTTAAGTACACCTACTATCTGACAGTGCGCAGTCTAATGATTGCCAAAGTCTGCTGGCAGGCATGAAATAATCAATAGTGTAATGCTAACCTCCACCCACCTCTCAGACTTCCTTGAGTGTCAAGATTCTTCTGCTCTGTATGTGGGAATGACTCTGTCTACCCTTTTATTTTCCTTTGCCTTTCTCTCAATATGTGGTTGCATCTCTTTACATTCACAGAAGAAGCAGGCATCCAGCGTTGACCGCATTACTCTCTATGGTCTGATGGTGAAGCCAATTCAGCGTTTTCCTCAATTCATACTCCTCCTGCAGGTCAGAATTTATCCATAAACTGTTAACACAGTGCCATCGTTTAGAGTGATGAAGGGGTCACACTCCTTTAAACTACTAGAAATTAGTTGCCAAGCAAGTTTATTAGAAACTGAATGACTGGCTAAGACCATGCCAGGTCTTCTCGCAGCCTATTGGCTCACAAGTTTGCTCTTCCCTTGGCTCATGGCCATGATACAGAATTGGGTGTATATCAAGACTCCAAGATCAGATTTTTATACAGAGAACTTGAATAAACCAAAAAAAAAAAAAAACACGCACATTGCTTGAATAAATGAGGCAGTTCACCCCGAGACTTACTTTCTTCTGTGAAACCCAAAAGAAAAAAATGGTAAAGAATATGCTTGTCAGTATTTCCATATAGTGCACTGGGACCAAAATTAA
Organism: Sinocyclocheilus grahami; assembly: GCF_001515645.1. NCBI lineage: Eukaryota > Metazoa > Chordata > Actinopteri > Cypriniformes > Cyprinidae > Sinocyclocheilus > Sinocyclocheilus grahami. The sequence continues at coordinate 1,248,597 of NW_015505199.1, read as the reverse complement.
AATTTGTTCACAGTGTGTGTGTTTGTTCACTACTCACTGCTGTGTGTGCGCACTTGGATGGGATAAATGCAGAGCACACAGCACGTCACTTTCACTTTTTTCACTTTCATAAAAACAAAATAATTATTTTTATATTTATGAAAATAATGTGACCCAGGGTTCATGTGACCCTGAACCACAAAACCAGTCTTAAGTCGCTGGGGTATATTTATAGCAATTGCCAAAAAAACATTGTATGTGTCAAAATTATCGATTTTTCTTTTATGCCAAAAATCATTAAGATATTAAAGGTGATATATCATGAAAATGTGACTTTTCCAGGTTTTAAGTTCTATAATCAGGTCCCCAGTGCATCTACCAACCAAGGAAACATGAAAAAGATTAACCCAGTAACTTTGTTTTTGGAAGCCTTTTTCTGCAAGCGTCTGAGAAAATGAGCGCGTCTGATTTCGCTCCCTTGGTGACGTGGCAAAGGGATCTCATTATAATATTACCGCCCCATAATCTGTAATTTTTCACCCACGGTGCCATCATTGTGTTTTCGCAAGCGACAGCGGTGTACCAGTTCTAATGCCATGGCGAAAGTTTGAGCAAATCATGCTAACTGTTCTGTCTTTGGCTGCACAGACGAGCACAGAACATTATTTACAGTCCCAGCCTCAGAGGAGACAAGAGAGCAGTGGATTTATTGATTTATTTAATGTATATTGCTGCTGCCACACAGATCTAAAATATACATGCGATTTATTTCCCAGCCGTTTACCTTCACAGACATAACCGACTGTTTTTTGTAACTCATGTGTGTTTTTAACGTAAACTTGTGTGTGAATGAGAACTTAGTTTAGCACTCACATGCTGTGACAGCCGTTTTCTGTACGAGTGCATTCAGAAAACTGTATATCAGAAGTTTAAACTCATATGGTTTAAAACGCATGATTTCAGCACGGTAAACATGATAATCAGAACCAATACAGACGTTTTTAGCAGGCATGAGCTGTAATGGCAGCTCTATTCTGGAAAAGGGGGCGGGGAGCAGCAGCTCATTTGCATTTAAAGAGACAGGCACGAAAAACAGCATGTTTCTGCTTCCACTCTAAATAGGCATTTTCAAAATGATATAATAAATGATCTGTGGAGTATTTTGAGCTGAAACTTCACAGACACATTCTGGGGACACCAGAGACTTATATTACATATTGTAAAAAGGGGCATAATGTGTCTCCTTTAAGTAAAGATCATGTTCCATGAAGATATTTTGTAAATTTCCTACTGTAAATATATAAAAACTTAATTTTTAATTAGTAATATGCATTGCTAAGAAATTCATTTGGACAACTTTAAAGGCGATTTTCTCAGTATTTAGATTTTTTTGCACCGTCAGATTCCAGATTTTAAAATCGCATCTCGGCCAAATATTTTCCTATCCTAACAAACCATTCATCAATGGAAAGCTTATTTATTCAGATTTCAGATGATGTATAAATCTCAATTTAAAAAAATTGACCCTTATGACTGGTTTTGTTTTCCAGGGTCACATATTATTTATATTTATTCAGTCTGAGTCCCCATTCGCTTTCATTGTATAAAAATGAATGGTTAGTACATTATTCTAGATGTCTCCTTTTGTGGCCAGAAGTCAAATGGGTTTGGAACTATATAAATTACATTGTCATCTTTGGGTGAACTGTTTCTTTAAATAAATAAACATTTCAAATATCCATTCTGTTAGACAAACAAGTCACATGCCAGAATGACAGAGCATTATCAAAATCTACTTCAGAAATATCACATTGACATCTTTAGCCATTGGGTCTCAGATGACAGTGAAATGTCATGATTTCACCAAATTTACATTGCCAAGCTGTTATGTACCATCAGTTTGTGCTCCCTTGGGTCCTTCCTTCACTTTTGTTCATTTTTATGGACGAGGAACAAGCAAAGAATTCACCACTGTACTTTCCTATGCGGTAAGAGTGCCGTGGCACTTCATTTCATACCTCAGTAGGCATGGATTACCCATGAATTTTGATAAGTTATTATTTTTTTCAATGCTCTGACTTGAGAGTAGCCTGTGTTTAATCACACATTAAACAGAACAAGAACTGATCACAGGCTTTACCTTTATTTAGACCTTTATCTGCTTCCTCCTTTTTAGTGGCCTAAATCAACCACGAACTGACACCTCTTACTAAAAACATACAAAGAGATGTTAGGCAGAATAAAGGGGCGTCCAATCCTGCTCCTGGACGGCCACTGTCCTGTAGAGATTTGCACTGACCCCAATTAAACACACCTGAACCAGCTAATCATGGTCTTACTAGGCATACTAGAAACATCCAGGCAGGTGTGTTGAGTCAAGTTAGAGCTAAACTCTGCAGGACAGTGAACACTCCACAACCGAGTTTGGATACCTCTGGTCTAAGTTGTTCTTTTCCAAGAACTGGATGCGTCGCATTTAATTCAAGTGGCGGTCTAAAACAGTTTATTTATTAACCAAACGGGCAAAAAGTTTACTTCAATAATGAACAAAGTGGCATAGATGAGTTTGAAGTTTGGTAAGAGCAAACGGAAAGAGAAAGCGCAATCTAAATTATAGCTCTCAAAGGCTGCATTTACACTGCAGATCTGGATGCCCAAATTGGATTTTTTGAATATAAGATTTTTTTGACGTCCCGCTTACACCTTGTGACCCGTATCCGATATCTGCATTTACACTACACAGGATTAACTTGACGTGGCTCAATGCATAGACAGTGATATTAAAAGACCAAACTCTGCACACACAATTAATAAAGCATACTTTGTATAGAAAAGCAGATGAGTCCAGAATATGAACACAGAGAGTTTAACTTATTGACAGAACTCATAGAAACAGTTTTAATGTGATAGGCTAGTTTCATCCTTACATCAAAATAATTCATTAGTACAGATTCTTCTGTATATGTATATAATCAGTGACGATGATTATATACACTGATCCGCTGTACACATCTGCGAGTACTAATGGTCTAACGGTCTAATGGTCTAGCAGCAGAACTTGTGCCAAGTTAGCGGGTCTGGGATCAAGAGCAGGGACATGTTTGTGTGCATTTTTTGTGATTTCACCCAAATTAATAGAGAAGCCTACACAACAGGTTTTCATTACATTGAAGCGCTCGTCTGTGCACGAGCCACCATTAACGGGAATATCTGATCTGCCTGCTTACACGGCAGGGGCAAATGCACGTATCCGATTCATATCAGATTTATTTCCACAAATGAATGAGGCCTGAAACCGATCTGAGAATATCGGAATCTATGTGAGAATATCGAAATCCACGTTCGTAGGATATATCCAATTTGTGCCACATGGGAGGAAAAAAAATCGGAATTGGGTCACTTGAACCATGCAGTGTAAATGCGGCCTAAATGAAGCATACTGACTTTAAAAACTATCGGCAATCAACAATCGGTGCTGATTAATTGACAAAACCAATAATTTGATTGAACTCTAGTTATAGTACGTCACAATGGCTAATGTGTTGTCTGTGCGGTAGAGGTGCAGGCATTACATTCTTCCATTAGCTTCCTTAAAATTAGTTTCTTTTACTCTTTCACTTGGTGTCTTTCTTTTATCCTCACTCTCTTATTGCTGTTTGACTCATTCTCTGTCTTTAGGACATGCTGAAGAACACTCCCACTGGCCATGTGGACAGGCTGCCCTTGCAATTGGCTCTGACTGAATTGGAGACCCTTGCTGAGAAACTCAATGAGCAGAAAAGGGTGGCTGATCAGGTCACTGAGACGCAGCAGCTGGCTCGCTGTGTCAGTGACCGCTCTCTCAGCAAGGTGGGAAAAACACACACATGCGCACAGTTACTCAGCTGTGATAGCAGGATGCTGTTGCCTTGATGTAATCACAACAGTGTCATTCCTAATCACAAAACCATTTCATGGTATCATTCTGACTTCCCGTTTCTTAGACATTTTTGAAGTTACTTTTCACCAACTGGTCTCAAGGTTATCATGTTCACGTTCCACTTGCATTTGACAACCAGAATGTGTCACAATGTCTTTTGTCTTAATTTTGAACAATATAGATACTAGTTTATCTTTTGAAACCTAAAAAAAAAAATATTTTGTGAAATTATTTTTTTTAACTTTACATTTAAATTGTACATTACCGTTGAAAAGTTTGGGGTCAGTTCATTTTTTTTCTGAAAGAAATTTATTTTATTTATTTATTTATTTTTATTTATTTATTTAGTAATTTAGCAGACACTTTTATCCAAAGCGACTTACAAATGAGGACAACAAAAGCAATCAATTGTAGTATTTAAACTAAAAGCTAACATTTTATAAATACTACATTTTAAAAATTTCCACAAATGAATGAGGCCTGAAACCGATCTGAGAATATCGGAATCTATGTGAGAATATCGAAATCCACGTTCGTAGGATATATCCAATTTGTGCCACATGGGAGGAAAAAAAATCGGAATTGGGTCACTTGAACCATGCAGTGTAAATGCGGCCTAAATGAAGCATACTGACTTTAAAAACTATCGGCAATCAACAATCGGTGCTGATTAATTGACAAAACCAATAATTTGATTGAACTCTAGTTATAGTACGTCACAATGGCTAATGTGTTGTCTGTGCGGTAGAGGTGCAGGCATTACATTCTTCCATTAGCTTCCTTAAAATTAGTTTCTTTTACTCTTTCACTTGGTGTCTTTCTTTTATCCTCACTCTCTTATTGCTGTTTGACTCATTCTCTGTCTTTAGGACATGCTGAAGAACACTCCCACTGGCCATGTGGACAGGCTGCCCTTGCAATTGGCTCTGACTGAATTGGAGACCCTTGCTGAGAAACTCAATGAGCAGAAAAGGGTGGCTGATCAGGTCACTGAGACGCAGCAGCTGGCTCGCTGTGTCAGTGACCGCTCTCTCAGCAAGGTGGGAAAAACACACACATGCGCACAGTTACTCAGCTGTGATAGCAGGATGCTGTTGCCTTGATGTAATCACAACAGTGTCATTCCTAATCACAAAACCATTTCATGGTATCATTCTGACTTCCCGTTTCTTAGACATTTTTGAAGTTACTTTTCACCAACTGGTCTCAAGGTTATCATGTTCACGTTCTACTTGCATTTGACAACCAGAATGTGTCACAATGTCTTTTGTCTTAATTTTGAACAATATAGATACTAGTTTATCTTTTGAAACCTAAAAAAAAAAATATTTTGTGAAATTATTTTTTTTAACTTTACATTTAAATTGTACATTACCGTTGAAAAGTTTGGGGTCAGTTCATTTTTTTTCTGAAAGAAATTTATTTTATTTATTTATTTTTATTTATTTATTTAGTAATTTAGCAGACACTTTTATCCAAAGCGACTTACAAATGAGGACAACAAAAGCAATCAATTGTAGTATTTAAACTAAAAGCTAACATTTTATAAATACTACATTTTAAAAATAAATAAATTAAATAAAAATGACAAATGCATACAACTAAATTTCAAAACTTAACATTTAAATGAAAAACAAAAAATAAAGCTAAAAACAATTAAAAATATTAAAGAACAAAAGGTATAAGAGTATAATAATTAGGGATGCACCGATACCGATACTGGTATCTGTATCGGGCCCGATACTGAGCTTCTGTACTCTACTCGTTAAAGTGCCCCGATACCAAACGCAGATACCACACAGCATGTGATCAGTGCCATATTCAGACAAAGAAGTATGCAATGAATATAATGTTAAACGTTCAGTATTAACGCCTGTATAGCTGATCTGCGCGAGCTGATAAACAAAGCACGCTGAGTGGATTGAGCGTGCGGCCGCGCAGATGTGCGAGCTTGTCGAGTGAATATATCTTTCTCACAGACATCACTGGAAAGTTTGTAGTTCGGTCGGATATGTCAAAAACAAGTAAAACAATGCAGAAGTTACTTAACGGTAGGGAGAGAGAGAGCGAGCGAGCACGCAATTCTGTTGTGTGATCTTTGATGCTCACTCACTTTGCACACGCATCATTTGGATTAAAATGATTGAGTGTTTCTGCATTATATGAGTGGCTCAGTACAATAAATCGCAGCACGTTTCAGATGAAAAAACGCGACTTCTATTTCTGAAAATATCACAGTTAGGAGATTTATAACGAGTGGTTCCCTGCATTATTACAGCAAAGCGCGTGATTACAGTACTAAGCTGTATTCTATTTATTAAATCTACTAATGCTATTAAATTAAAGATAATGTACCACAGAGCAAAAAATAAACAGTGAAAGTAACAAAAACTTGTAAAATACATTTTAATGGGCATAATTAAGTGTGACAATAACGTCAACTGCGGGACGGCAGGGGCCACCATACCAGCTGTGTCCCAAGAAGCCTCCTCGGAGGTGGCGCCAGGGCCTAGAATCCTGAAGGATTCCTTTACGGGAATACGACCAAGAGCCTACTTATTGGATCAATTACTAGTCTTGGCCTGTCACTCAGGGCTACCTCACTTTGCGGAAGGACCTGTCTCAGCAGGCCTCTAGTGGAAACACCCTGTCAGAGTAGGTATTCGAGGATACCGTGAGGAGTGGGTCCCAGGCGGAAACGGGGTTTTAGACCACTCAGAAAGAGAACGAAGCTGTGCGCGTAACTCTTACCATATAGGATTTTAGAGAAGTGGGCAAAGTAGAACGTGCGCACTTACCACTTTCGTGGAATTTTAGAAAAGTGGGCAAAGATACCGTGCCCACTTACCACCATGTGGATTTTAGAATGTCCATATGTAGATGGATACAACCGTTCTAGGGGGTTCTCGTGGCACTTCTGGAGGGCAGCCTATAGATGGAGCTCTGAGTAGTCATCAGTCTCACCTACGGCTATCACGCTGGCGTGGCTAGCCGCGAACCTGTAGCTGAGGGAGCAGACATCCATTCAGTGGGAGCTCGACCTACAGCACGTTCCATTGGTGGAACAGCTTGCAGTTATCAGCTGGGGGAGCAACACGCCCAGTTCTCAGCGAGAAGGGGATTTTTTTATATTTTTTTACTAGTGGGTGCAGGACACTATAGTTCAGTGGACTACCAGTAAAACTGATTCAGACCAAAGACCAAAAATTATTCAGACCGAGTCTGGAAAAAAAAAAAATAAGGTTTGCATGAAGCTGGGTGACAGCATGCCCAGGAGACTACAGGCTGTCATTAAGGCTAAGGGCTGCCCGACAAAGTATTCATAGCTGTGTAAATACTGTCATACTAACAGCTGTCTATTTTTTTTGGTTGATTGTAATCTATTACATACCTTTCTATCAAAGTTATTTAACATTATCAAGCTGAATTTGTTCTGACACAGTTTAACTTTGAGTTCTTGTTATATTTTATTACCATTTTCTAAACTATAGCGAATAAACTGTGATAATGTGAGAAATGTTGAAGGTGTCTGAACAAATTTTTGTTTGACTGCATCTATTTGATAAATGAAGTTAACCAACTAACATTATACATACTCTTTTGGTTTCTGTACCCAACATTTAAAAAATGTACAAATGCAATAAAATATTGGTATCGGTACTCGGTATCGGCAAGTACCAAAAATAAAAGTATCGGTATCGGGCGAGTACTGAAGAAAGTGGTATCGGTGCATCCCTAATAATAATGATTCTAACAACACTAAGTCAAACACGAAAAAAAAAACTACATATATGTGTATGTACAACCATACACACACACACACACACACACACACATATATATATATATATATATATACATACACATTTATAAATTAAATATATATATATTATTTCATTTCCATTTCGTTTGTTGAAGTATTAAAATAACTCAAATTAAATAAAACTAAAACTTAATAAAAGACCTATACAGACATAATAAATTCAGACATAATTTAACTAAAATTTAAATAAATAACAAATACAAATAATACAAATCAAACGACAGTAGTTTATCAGTAATCCTAAAAAATAACACTGCCAAACACACATGCTAAAAAACAACAACTTACTTACACTCTTAAAAATAAAGGTGCTTCACGATGCCATAGAAGAACCTTTTTGTCTAAATGGTTCCATAAAGAACCTTTAACATCTGAAGAACCTTTCTGTTTCACAAAAGGTTCTTTGTGGCGAAAGAAGGTTCTTCAGATTACAAAAAGGTAAGAAAGAGATGGTTCTTTAAAGAACCTTTGACTGAATGGTTCTTTGTGGAACCAAAAAATGGTTCTTCTATGGCATCGCTTGAAGAACCTTTTGAAGCACCTTTATTTTTAAGAGTGTACACATAGTAAGAAATGGTTATAAAAAACTGAAACAGAAGCGAAACAAGTAATAGGAAAGAGGAGAAATAAAAAGCGATACTTATTATTTAAATTAATTAAATTAATTAATACTTTCATTCAGCAAGGATGCATTAAATTGATCAAACGTGACAATAAAAGCAAAAAAAATGCTGTTCTTTCTATTCATCAAAGGATTCTGAAAAAAGTATCATGGTTTCCACAAAAATATGAAGCAGCACTGTTTTCATATTTATTTTTACAAATATTAACTCCAAACTTTAGAACAGTAATGTATATGTGCAAAGCTATGTGTGTGAAACGAAATCTGTATTAGACAAATTTCGTGAATCATAAAAGATTTATTTAATTGTAGTGCAAAATTTGCCATGTTCACTAATGGCCAATTAGCTGCATTACGACAATTAAAGGAGTAGTTCACTTTCCGAATGAAAATTGTCATAATTTACTCACCTCTACTTGTTCCAAACCTGTATGAAGTTTCTTTCTTCTGTTGAACACAAAAGAAGATATTTTGAAAAATGTTAGTACCCGAACATTTGATGGGCACCATTGACTTCCATAGTAGGAAAAAAATACTATGGACGTCAATGGTGCCCATCAACTGTTCGGATACTAGCGTTTTTCAAAGAAGGTCCACAAATTCCTATTTTAGTCCAGCCACGACAGCCTGCTGGGATTTTCTGTCCACCTGAATGTCAGAACGTGACATGATTAATGATGCAGAACAACCAGGCATTTTTTTTCAACTGTACTTTAAGCCCTAATTGTACAGTTTGGCATAATAAACCATTGATGTTGCACAGTCTGCCTTGACTTTTAAACTCAGTCTCACCGGGGGCACAAATCGTAAAGGCAGTTGTACACCTGGCTT
>NW_015505199.1:1214423-1236923 GCF_001515645.1 Sinocyclocheilus grahami | reverse complement strand
GGTCACAACTGATTTTGTGTGATTTTATTAAATGATTTTTCTTTTGTTTAGAAAACCTTTTTTGTTCGTGAAAATCCATTATAACTCCATTTTAAATTACTTTAACCTAGAAACACATTTTGAGATTTTGAGTATACACTAAAGAGAAGGACTTTGTCACAGTATAATTATGATTCTTCTCCAAACCTTTGTTGAAATATTAGAATCATTTAAATGTTTCCTCTGTACTTTTAAGTGCATAAAACTCAAGATTTTTCTCAAATTGATGGAGCAGATGGAGCATCGGAAGTACAGGGACCATTGAAGTAAAAAACAAACTAACAAACAGTTATTTAGTTTATGGTTCTAAAATTATCTATTTATATAATTAAAGAACCATTAGTACATATCCAAATTTATGTAGTTTGTGGATGTGAGTCTGTACTTCTCAATCCTATTTGAAAGGAGTATCTTTAAGATGGGTTTTATATCCACAACCTTTCTGCTACAAATGTACTGCTGTTTCCAATCTTCTGTGCTGCCTGTCTGTGAAACTTCAAGTGTCTTATATGACACGCCGTGGCTTCTAAGTAAGTGTGTAGCCATGTAATTGGTCCCCTCTATTTTGTAAGACTTACGTGTAATCAGTGTCTCCTCTTTTCTTCAGCTGCTGAACTCCGAGCAGATCTCTTTGATCCTTTGCGAGACGCTGATTGAGACAGTGTACAGCGAACGAGGACAGGTCCTCAAGTCTAAGGAGCGAAAAGTCTTTCTCTTCGGTGACATGCTCATCTGTGCCAACATCAACGTCAAGTACGTGTCCTGGACAAGGTTGATTTACTTTCTCTTTTTCTCTCCGCCTCTAAGGCCACACTGATGGATTGACTCTCATCAGCCGATTTAAATATAGACTCCTGAGTATCCTGAAGCATTACAGTGACGTTCCCCAATATGCCGCAGTCAGTGTGAGGGGGTTAGCGGCTAATGGCTAAGGCACAGGACAGATTTGGGCAGAGTCAAATGGGCTTTCATTATCTGGGAACAAATGGCAGGGTGTTTTGCTACAGTGGCACAAATTATCCCCATAGATCAAGGCATAAAGGCACTCCTCTGTTTCACTCAAATAGATTATCTATGACAGCATCATTGATCACATCTCAGAAGTGCAAAAGGTAAACAGCTAAGTGAAAAAGCTCACGCTGATGCTGAATCTCAAAGCTTTTGTGCTAGTCCTTCTACTGCAGCACGGTTCGTCTCTGTTCTTCTAAAGTGCGACTCGACATGCCCATTTAGAAGATCATAGCAAGGTGATCGCGATGTTGATCTCACATTACAAGAATACATGAATAATAACAAACCCTCCAACTAGCTGGAGGTCCAGCCCTCCACAATGCACTCATAGGGAGAAATTTAGCTCACCACTTGCTCACCAATGGATCCTTTCGGTGTTCGAACTATACCGTGGACTTTGGGGGAGCCCACTTGTTTTGTTTTTTTTAAAACGGGGGGATTTGGGTTCGTCTGCTTGCGCGTGGGGACTTACAAAGATACATAACAGCTACAAGTGTATGCTCTACTTGCTTTATGCAAGCACTATATAGGATAAATCACTATACAGGATTTACCCTATTATGCTTTATCGACACGAATTGATCGGTGAAACAACAAACAGCCACCCACAAATAGTCTATAAACAAAGCATCAGGCTGTCTTTGAGTTCACATGAACAACGGTTAAAGTTACTCGTCGTCAGGCTACAGAAGAATACCATAATTTCGCCGTTCAATTAGGCCTAAGACGTCGAGAGTCATGCAGACCTAAAACAACCCAGCCACAACACATAATTGCGAATAACATGCCTTACCTTAACACAGAATCGACCACAGAGTCCAACGTTTATATTTTTTCTACGAATCTTTGAGTTAACATGTACTAAACATGAGTGGAATTTGCACCGCTGCGCCCCCACACCTTGATGCTCATGACAAGAGCAGCATGTATAGTTATCTTTATTGAAGTGAATTAGGTTTAAATCGCCGTCATGCATGAATGAATGATATTTTTGCAATTTTACACATAATAATCCACGATGATCACATTACACAAAACTGAAATTGCACGTCAAAATAACACATTGGCAATAGTTTTTGAGACCCCCCAAAATTTCACAAATCACGTTTTCAGGGAAGCCCATGTCTTAATAAGGGGAGCCGAGCTCCCCCTAGCTCCCCCATAGTTTGCATCCTGGAACCTTTGCAGTGAATGGGTGCCATCAGAATGAGAGTCCAAACAGCTGATAAAAACATCACAATGATCTGCAAGTAATCCACACAACTCCAGTCCATCAATTAACGTAAGGTTTGTAATAAACAAATCAATGATCAAGGCTTTTTAACTTAAAACCGTTGCTTTCAGTTTAAATTTGAGTCCTATATTCACAGTATTGCTTTTTACGGTGTTCGCAAATTTAAATTTTTTGGTGAACTATTACTTTAGTAGCAAGTCTTGTCTGATACCCAAAATCAGTAAACAAAACTCTACTTTGATTGGTACCCAAAACTGTAATAACAGTCTTCTGTCTGCCTAAGAGATTGATGGATGAAGCCAGTGAAGAGTACAACAGCAGGAGACAAAGTGATGATTATAAAAAATGAGCAGGGTTTATTGAATAATCTTGGTTCAGTATGTTTTGATGTTCTGACTTCATCCCTACTTCGTCTGGACTTCATCTGTACTGGACTTCATCCTGTACTTTTATCTGACCACTACAAATCCAACAATTGTTATTCTAACAAAAGCCATTGAAAATTACTGCTAATGGAGGCATTATCTTTTGAAAATAAATATCCATTGAAACCGTACTATTATAATATTAAACAACAAGAGCAATAAAAATAAGTAAAACAATAAGTAATATAATAAAAATGTATAAATTATTGTATGATTAAATTGTATAATTAAATAATAAATGATTCGAATTAAATTATTATAAATAATAAAAAACAAAGAAAATAAAACAGCATAGGTATTGTTGCCTTGTTGAAGCAACACACACAGGTTGCTGCTGAGATTCTTTAGACACATCATAAGTAAAATGAAGAATATTGGAATATGTTTTACATGAAAATACTGTTTCAGTCAGTATAATTCAATGCGTTAACTTGCTATTTCTTTGGAATTGTTTTGTATATTTGAATTTTACTAGCAATTTCTGAGTCAAAATTGTTTCAAAGTAAATCGTACACCCTTTTTTCAGTGTGATCAGTCAGGTTCCTTTATTTTAATAATTATGCGAAACCATTTCTATAACATGATCCTCTTGCCGCCACCAGGGGGCCCCCTGACATCAGCAGTCTGGTTCCAGTAGGTCCCAAGTACACCCTGAAGTGGAGCGCCCCCTTGCAGCAGGTCCAGGTAGTTGAAGTGGGTCAAGAGGGCACCCAGACTAAGGATACTCTTTATCAGCTTGGAGGCGTCAAGCGTCCGGGTGGCTCTTCGGGATCAGGTAATGGCAACGCTGTTGGCGCTGCTACTTTCTAAACAATCAGATAACATGCAGCTTTGATGTGAGTCTCTTAGACATTTTGAATTAATTGGCCATTTCTTGTGAGCAATGCACCTTTTTATGGCCTCCGCAGATGAGTGTATCTCAGGCAAGGTAGATAAGAACAACAGAGGCACAGTATAAGCAATCTTATTTCACTGTCTGATAGAGATAGACCACAAACATATTCAGCGTACTGTCATCAGTTTTGGCACATTATTTCCACCTCCACTCCCAATCAGAGAGAGCAAGTTCAGGAGATTGGAATCCGGGCTGAACACTCTTACAAAACATTATTGTGTTTTGTATTGGAAGACGAGGAGGAGGAAAAGAGCAATTCTGGGGCACTAAGATAAATATGCTGACAGAGCTCCAGGTACAAAGTGTTATCAGGATGTACAGGTTCTGGCTGTTTAAGCATTTACTTTGTGAGCTGAAATATTAATGGTGTTGTCTGTGGAACACCCATGTTGGATTGTGCACACAGGGGAGCCAGGAAATTAGATGACTGAAGATGTTTAATGCCAGGGCCTAGCAGACAGCTCGCGAGCAGGAGTCTTTAGAAGACCTCTTCTGCCCCCTATACCTTATTTCTCTTGGAAATCATTATAAAACAGTGTTTTGTCCAATTTATCTGCCTTTGTTCTTTTCCTGCTGTTTTATAACTCAGCAGTAGTCTCCCATCTACTTCATATTTCTAATTTTCGCCAGCATGGTTATTTCACTTGAAATATTGCCAAATAATCAATACAAGAAATAAAAATAGTGACAGGAAAAATAAATAATAAATATTTAATATGTTTTTTATTTTATTAAGTAACAGCCTATATTTTTACACTACCAAAAAAAAATGGGGGCTAGTATTTTTTTTAAAGAACTTTAACACTTTTATTCAGCAAAGATGCATTAAACTGTCAAAATAATTGTAAAGACATTTATAATATTAAAAAAAGTTTTCTGTTTGAACTTTCTATTCATCAAAGAATCCGCTATTCATCAAAGAATTTCTATTGATCAAAAAAAGTATCACTGTTTACACAAAAATATTAAGCAGCACAACTGTTTTCAGCATTAATAATAATAAGAAAAGTTTCTTGAGCACCAAATCGGCATATTAGAATGATTTCTGAAGGGATGGTTATATGACACCGAAGACTGGAGTAATGGCTGAAAATTCAGCTTTAGCATCACAGGACTAATTATGAAATATATTAAAATAGAAAATGGCTATTTTAATATTAGTGTTTGTAATATTAGTAATATTAGTGTTTTTATTGTATTTTTGATCAAATAAATGCAGCCTTGGTGAGACTTTTGAAAATATTCAAAAATCATACCGACCCCAAACATTTGAAAAGTAGAGTATCTTTAACAGCAGCTTTTAATGTTTTATTTAATTTTATTTAAAAGCAAGGTGCAGTAAGGCTAGTACAAATAATAATATCAATGTACAATAAAATAAAAAATACATTAAAATACAAGTTACAAGAAAATATAGACTGTTTTCTGAGGATGTGCAGGTCAAATGTGATGATGAAATGATCACAGTGAAGGATAAAGTCTCCTTCTCAATCTCACCAGTCTCATAGTGTGCCACAGAAGCTTTCTTTTCAAAACCTTTTTCTTTTTCTATGGCTAGACTGGTCACAGAGCTTGAATTCGGTGAGGATTCGTTTCACTATCTCTTACTGTGTAGAGAAAAAAGGCAGTGTTCCTTTACTCTCTTACTCTATTCAATGACCTCTTTGCACTGTTAGTGCACACTTCTGGTTATGTAACAAGAAGCCGCCACTTTAATCACTATTTTCCAAACCCCTTTGTCGTAGTCTGGTTCACTGTGTCTGAGATGTCCATCTTCAGTTATTTATAGCAGCACATAGGCATACAACCCTGTTTTGCCTGGTTCGCGCCACATCTCTCTACCCTTGTGATGTCACTTCATGGGGCTCCTTGCCCAAACCAGATCCCATGCTCCCCCAGCATACCTCAAAATAGACTCATTTTTCATCTCCTGCAGGCCCCAGTGCCCTAATTTATTGATGGAATAGGCCAACATTCCAGGAGGAGCCAGGCCCTCTTCTGCTGCCACTGTAAAGCAGCACAAAACAGTAGGATACTGCAAATTTTAAAGGCCCCTGCGAATCAAGAGATGGGACCTGTCCTGGGGGAGCTATACATAAGCATTTTTATTGGGGGGTGAGAATGTATTCCTAATGGAGACATACTGTATTATACAGTCATGTTATTTATCTGGACAATTTTGCTCTCTCTTAAACAACAACAACAAATATATTATATAATATTTGTTTCTAGACTTATGCCATTTAGACAAAGTAAATATAATGGACTACAGCAAGTCCTATTATTATTATTATTATTAATAATAATAATAAATTATACTTTTAACATATTATGAATACCTTTATTATTGATACTATTTTTTACTTATTCTATTTTTTGTGAATTGTGTATATTAAAATCTACATAATATTTACATTTATTATCTACATGTATATTTAGATAATTATGTTGCAGTTTTAATTTGGCATCACCCTTTGGTTCCTGGAAATGATCACATAATTGTTTCCTCAGCGACCATGCATATAATTTTTATATTTGTTTAAATGTGCCAGACAGATCCTTGCTAAAATTGTATGTGTAAAAGCACTCTGATTTGTATGTCTGTTAAAGAGCACAGATGAGAAACCCATATTTTAGCTGCCTTTCTGGCAACAGCTTTGTTGACTTTAGGTTTTGGACTTCTGTATTGGGCCTGCATAGGCCTCTGCTGGCAGCCACCCAGCACGTGTGTCAGCTTACATATGACAATGTGTTTGAGAGAGATAGACTAGTGGAAATGGCAGAATACCATGCCATAGTGTGAAAAAACAGATCCCGCCACACCAACTGGATTAGTCTGGATTACAAGTCAGCACATTCACCTGAGGCCAAGGTGTGCCACAAGCCTGCAAACCTGTAGGCCTGCCTAAGGCTTTTCCACAGCAACCAGAAGAGCACGTAGCTTGCGCTGTAGGGGATCACTATGCCTTTTTTTTCAAATGTGCCTGCTATTGATCAAGCCGTGCCAGTGACAGATGTCTCTGTGACTGTGTGAGTTGAAGACCCTATTAAATTTCTAAAGGTTAGAGAGAGACAGACAAAACAGCGAGAGAAAGATGTAGAGGTGTAGAGAGAAGTGGATGCAAACCCAGACAGACAGTGAAAGACACGAAGACAGGAGAAAGAGCCGAGAGAGAGAAATGGTGTGTCAGAGACAGAGAGAGCTCTCTGACAGACCTTGCAGCAGTACTTCGAGGATTAGGTTGAGCTGGGGGCCAACAATTGCCCGCGTCGCCCCAATTCTGCACACAGGTCACCTGATTATGCGGAGGTGCTGAAAGGCCAGACAGTCCTGCGGTCTTCGCATCCAGCTCCGGGATTTAATTACACTCCTCATTCCCGGGCTATTGGTCAGACGTGTAGAGCAGATTCACCCCGGCTATTGATTCTGCAGGCAGAGACCAGAGAACGCAGAAAGCGAATGGGGATTCTTATCGATGGTACATTTCACGTCTAATGAGACACCTGTGTTCATTTCGTCACCCTTAAAGGGCTTCATATTTCTAAATGGCTTCATTTTGTACTCTGCTCCTTTTCCCTATAGCATTAGCCTGTGTGGCTACACAAACAATGGGAGATCGATTTATCTTCGGTATCGATTCTCTTTGTTAGTGGTGCTACTGGAGAGTATTGACAAATGAAAGTTTTGTCATAGACCCAAAGTCTTTAAAAGTTAAGACCTTTGATTTTGTTTAGATTTGCATTTGGCCAAGTTTTCAAGTGAAAGCTAAGAACACAATCAGTCTGTCTTCCTCAGGTTCTGAAATTCATCTTTTATGTCATTAGACCGCTGTGCAGGTTGCAGATCAATTATCTGAAATAGAGTAATGTGCATTGTATAGGAAATGCTGAAGTGTTTTTTTATTTGAGCGTAGCTCACAGTGTAACCGAGCCGCCCTGACTCGATTACATATTCGAATGATTCAGCACCTTACGGGAACCCATATCCACAGAAATACAATCTCAGCTATCGAGAACCCTGGAGTGCAGGAGCTTTTCGCACTCCGGGGTTCATGCTCTGATAAAGCATGGTGTGCAGGTTAAGTACTGGATAAGTAAAGCTGTTGTTTTTGATTGACAGGAAGTATCGTTCTAGGTCCGCCCCGTCTGTATCAGGAACTGCAGGAGTTGCAGCATGACCTCTCAGTGGTAGAGCAGGTCACTCTGATCGTGGGGACTTTACAGGGAACATACCAGGTAAATACAGTTAATTGCCGCATGTACAGTGGGCCCATGATGCATGTATGAAGGTAAATTATGTTATACATTGAAAATCACCATTGTGGGATTTAGTTAGAAAAGTAAGTTAAAAGTAATTGTAAAAATAGCTCATAAGCTAAAGTTTGTAATGAATGAATGAATGAATAAATACATATACATTTCAAATATTTAAAATGTATAATGTATATAAACATTAGCCTGTATTTGCAATATACATGTACAATATCTTTAAAAGTTTGGGGTCGGTGGAATTTTTTATGTTTTTGAAAGAAGTTGCATATATTATTAAAAATACATTAATATTGTGAAATGTTATAATTAAAAATATCTGTTTTCTATTTTAATATAAAGTGTAATTTATTTATGTGATGGCAAAGGTGAATTTTTCCATCTTGTGCAAAGCTGAAGCATCTTGTTGTATGATTATGATTATTGTTTGCATTTTAATTGTGTATGTAAGTTTTGTGTTTTTATGAGAAGCCAAAAGTAAATTTCCACATTGATGGATAATGAAGTTCAATCAATCGATCAATCCTTCAGAAATCATTCTAGTATGCTAATTTGATGCATCAGAAACAGTTGTGCTGCTTAATTTTCTTTTCTTTTTTTGAGAAAACATGTTTTTTTCCAGGACCCTTTAATAAATAGAACATTCAAAAGAATAGCATTTATTTGAAATAGTAATATTTGTAGCATTATAAATATCTTTACTGTCATACATTTAATGTATTCTTGCTGAATAAAAGAACACATTTCTTTCAAAAAACTGACCCATCTTACTGACCCCAAGCTTTTAAACGGTATTGTAAGTTACTGTGTATAGTTACTTGCACACATCAACTTTAAAAATAAGATCAGCTGTGTTTTTGAATAAATAAACAGAATTTTCATTATGAAAATGCCTAAGTGTCCAAAAATAATAAAAAAGAACAAAGTCCAGGAAAAGATTAAGGTAGAATTTATTGAATGGCAAAACAAAAGCTGTATTAGTCACATATGCTACAACCATCTGGGGTAACACTGTTTTTCAGCATAATTAAATTGTGATCAAAGTTCGGCAACCAAAGACATGGATCATCAATTGATTATCATGGCATGCGCGTGATAGTTGGATGACAACACGGGGAAACCTTCACAATCTGATCTGGAGTTAATGTTCAGATGGGAGATAGCTCTGAACGGCGTGTCTACATAGCACAAGGCTTCTCTCAAATCAGGACAGCTCCCCTGATGGCTTGACAGCCAGTAAGCCAGTACAAAAACAGCTAGACTGCTTTTTTTATTTATTTTTTTATTTTTTTACCTCTGAGCGTTGTGTGAAAACAGTAACAGGGCTTTGTCTTGCATGGTTTCTTGATCACAACCGTGCCTTTGGCCTCTCTCCAAATGACTAATTCCTACCCACAAACTAATCAGAATATAAATGTGCAGCAAATAGCGAATGAGTGAACTTCTGCAGACCTCATTGATTTTGGAGATGTATTTCAATTGGATTTGGCTTTTGGGAGGTGAGAATAATTTTGTTTATGAGAGAGAAACGTTTATTATTTCATCAATACTTGGAGGCCAAAAACATAGTTAACATAACAACGAAACATAAAAGATGCAGTTAATGTGATATGATGCAATGGTTTTCACCTGGTTACAGGTCTGTTCTGATATGGGCAGCTGTGCTAAACAATGCTAAATGCATATAATATAATACAACTTACCAAAAGTGGCAGTAAATATTTTATATAGTGTGTTTGCTCGGATCACAATTGTCTTTCTTTGCTGTGTTTATAGAATCTGAACACCACTGTAGCACAGGACTGGTGTTTGGCTCTGCAAAGGCTGATCCGCATCAAGGAGGACCAAATTCAGAGTGCCAACAAGTGCCGTTTACGATTGCAAGTCCCTGGCAGACCAGACAAGTGAGTAAACGGGGCAAAATCTTCTTTGCATTTTGACAAAGTTGGTAATTTTTCTTCAGCATGCTCGATAAAGTGAATGCACATTTTAATGCATTCAGATATTTGTTATAGCCATATCTAATTCAAAAAACAAATTTTCCTCATTTCCTTGTTCTCCTGATAGATTACATTTGCCTCAAGAAAGTTAGTAGTAAGACATGTTGCTAAATGGCTTTTGAGATCTAAACAAGAAAAAACGATTTTATCTCGATTACACCACAGCTTGATTTAACAGTCTTATACATTTTCTGGAGCAGGTGATCCCAAGCAGCACTGAAACATAATGGCTGATGACAAACATGTTAATGTTCATCTGCAACAACGTTAAGATGATGAAGGAGCCCGGTGCCATGTTAATTTCCCCTAATGAAAGCGCGTTACCCGGCTTTATTTGCGGCATGCATTAAAAACCTGCCCCTTGTCACCTTTAACGAAGCAGCGAATTACAAGCCTAATAGCATGATGTAAAATCATTAAGTGATAGTTTTCAGATTCGAGAGATCAAGGAATGCTGGAGGTAAAGTTACATAGCCCCTTTCAGTCTAGGAAGTGCTACGTTATGGCTAGTCACAGAGCTTATCCAATTCATTTAACTTAGTCTGGGAGCTGCTGTTTCCCATTTGGAGCAGTAGTGTAATTTCTCTTTGATGCGTAGACAGGGGCTTTAATGTACTCTTATTATGTCACATTAAGAGTCAGTGAATGTAAATGTGTCGAGGCGGAGGCTGCATATTTTTCACAGTGCGCTGCACCTGAATATGCTTATCTTAATGATGCAGAGTGAGAGCGGAAACTTCACTCATAGAATCGGCCATGGAAGGAAGAGAAATAAAGACAGATTAGTGGAGGATTCAACTAAGAAAAGAGCTGAGGAGACGGGGAGAACATGAGAGAAGAGAAGCAGAGAGAAAAGTAGATACTGTAAAGCATAGATCAGTTGACGTTCATTTAACCTTCATGTTCTGTTAAGATTATATTTGAGGACTCTAAATAGACTCCAATGATTTACATTTAAAAATAATACGAATCATTTAAAAATTAAATTTTTTACCTTGAATTTTTAAATGGGATAGTTCATCCAGAAATCTGCCATCATTTACTCACCCTCTTGTCATCCTGTAAGAGTTTCTTGTTTTGCTACAGTCAAAATACAAAACAACACTGGACCCCTTGACCTTCATTGTATGGACTTAAAGACATTTTTCAAAATAATTTATTTTATGTTCCACAGAAGAAAGAAAGTTATACAGGTTTGGAATGACATGAGGGTGAATAAATGATTTTATTTTTGGATGAATTATCCGTTTAATAAATGCTGATGGTTTATTTTAGAGCCTAAAGACATGAGGGTTAAAGCCAACTAACGTGTTCACGTGAAAGTTCAAGACAAAAATATATTTCATTTGATCCTCATTACCCGAATACAAAGATAAATAGTGCCTTGCAAGCAGAGAGAAGGTACATGGGACTGATTTTCTGCCTTTTCACATGGAAGAGACTTAGCAGAATGTTTAATCTCTGTGTGCTTTCTCAACCTAATGTGACAGACAAATAATTTTAAAATCCTTATGTTAACATACAAGATACTGCATGGTCTGGCTCCTCAGTACTTGACCGAGCTTTTATCACCTT
Source organism: Sinocyclocheilus grahami (assembly GCF_001515645.1). NCBI lineage: Eukaryota > Metazoa > Chordata > Actinopteri > Cypriniformes > Cyprinidae > Sinocyclocheilus > Sinocyclocheilus grahami. The sequence goes on along the minus strand of NW_015505199.1, from coordinate 1,225,475 downwards.
ATTCACCTATTTTTAATTTGCGCTCTTCTCAGAGTGGTCTTTTAGTTGTTCCTAAAACACGGCTTCGTTCTAGGGGTGACAGGGCCTTCTCATCTTATGCCCCCAAATTGTGGATTTCTTAAAATATTTTACTTCAGGATTGCTTTTACTTGATTCATTTAGTTTTTAGTATCTTGTTCAATTATTTAGTCTTATTCCAGGGTTTTTTGTGTGTGTTGCTTTGTATTTTGTGTTTTAATTTTCATTATTGTGCTTGCTAGTGTTGTAAAGTGCTTTGAGAAAGTAATTTTTAAAGGCGCTATACAAAATAAATGTATTATTATTATTATTACAGTGTAGTCTAAATTTGAATTCTAAATATAAGCCAATGTGAGTTTTATGAGCCAATTATTTTTAGTGAATCAAAAACATACAGAGCAATGACATTACCTGATCCCTAAAATAAGAATTTTTATTTTTAGTGAATAGAAAATATACAGTGTTATCTTCTTGTGTTCTTATTAGTCTGTGAATCAAAAACGTACAGTGCAACTAGTGATCTCTACAGTTGGCAACAGACTTCTGAGGGCACTAATACTATATACTAAGAATTGAATTTCTTTTTTGCAAACATATATTCCTCAAAAGTTCTAAAATATCATTAATAGAACCCCTTAATGAATAAGAATGGAATAAGATAAGAAACTTTATTGTCATTATAATAATACAACGACATTTGTTTAGTTGCTCTCAGAGACCAGCAGGATTGAAGAAATATAAGAATACACTTAAGATATAAAGATATAATTTAAAATATAAATTTAAAATAGAAAAGAAGTAAATAGAATAGAGCCTAAGAACTGTGAGAGCTATAGTGTTCATTTGGCTGATGCTAATTGAATCCGGCTCACAACATTTCCTGATTTGGTTTTGCCCTCTTTCCCCATCATTTCCTTTCCTCTCTCCACTGGTCTATAAATAAAAGGTGGCAACCAGGCCAAAAAAATTCTGTTAAGGAGAAAAGAAGAACATTATCGCAGCGAGGCAGAGAAGAAAAGGAAATAAAGCTTTGAATACAGAAAAAAAAAAACTAATTTAAAACCATCTCTTTCTCTCTTTGGTACACATACACAAATCCTCTCTCTCTTCACCTGTCTTTCTCTTTAAAAAACACACACACATACAGACCTGGGGAGAGAGGCAGCATGCATCCACTGTTCTTTGTTTTTCACCTGCTGTTAGTTTAGGAGCCTTTCCTACCATCAGATAACTCCTCTTAGCAAGCAGCTAAAGGGGACAATGACACGTGGAATTTCAAAGCGTTGGAGCCACGGAGGATGATGCACATTCAGGAAACAGGATAATTAACATCACCCATTCAGTTTGCTGCAAGTCTGTGTATGCGCCTATGTATTCTGCCTGTTACACATTGACAAAAACACGGCGGGTTGATTGAGAACAAAATATTAATATAGTATATTGACAGATGACTGAAACAGAGGCAAGTCTTGAAGTTTTTCATACTAGAATTTTTTATTTTTTTTTGGTCTACTGAGATCTGTTCATGCACTGTATGTAAATCAGCTTTTTAGCCACGTCACAATTAATCCAAGATCATTCATACCCCGTCCTGGGTTAGTAAATAATCCTGGGTTTCCAGGTTTCAAAATTTCACACTGCATATTTGTAAACCCTTTCTTAATGTTCTTATTTACATTTGCATTTTAAATTTGTATGCATTTTGCATGATGCTTTTGTTCAAAGTGACTTGCATTGCATTATATTTTATCACTTCATACATTCCCTGGGAATAAATCCCATGACCATGGTGGTGCTGCTGCCCGTTTGAGCTTCAGGAATTTGCATATTTATGAGGTTAGTAACATTGATTGGACAAATACAGATTGGCCACATAGATTCTGTTTTTGAAATATCTTTAATATCTTATATTATCTAAATATCTTTTAGAGAAATATAAAAAAAAATCACAAAAATAATGATCACTCAAGTTAATGATTTAGCTTTTACTGTTTCACTTACACACTGAAATTAAACAGCGTGAAAGCATATCAATATTTAATAAGGTAAGAACTGAGGCAGTTTATGATTGGTTGTCTGTGGCTAAACAACTTGAAAGCATTGCTAACCCATTTGTGAGACCCAAAGTTTAAAAGAGGCCTTAACTTGGTTTTTAAAAGATGTTAACCCAGGGTTAAGTGTGAATTTGACAGGTCAATTGATCTTGGACTAATGGGCGCACGTCACAATTAATCCAAGATCATTCATACCCCGTCCTGGGTTAGTAAATAATCCTGGGTTTCCAGGTTTCAAAATTTCACACTGCATATTTGTAAACCCTTTCTTAATGTTCTTATTTACATTTGCATTTTAAATTTGTATGCATTTTGCATGATGCTTTTGTTCAAAGTGACTTGCATTGCATTATATTTTATCACTTCATACATTCCCTGGGAATAAATCCCATGACCATGGTGGTGCTGCTGCCCGTTTGAGCTTCAGGAATTTGCATATTTATGAGGTTAGTAACATTGATTGGACAAATACAGATTGGCCACATAGATTCTGTTTTTGAAATATCTTTAATATCTTATATTATCTAAATATCTTTTAGAGAAATATAAAAAAAAAATCACAAAAATAATGATCACTCAAGTTAATAATTTAGCTTTTACTGTTTCACTTACACACTGAAATTAAACAGCGTGAAAGCATATCAGTATTTAATAAGGTAAGAACTGAGGCAGTTTATGATTGGTTGTCTGTGGCTAAACAACTTGAAAGCATTGCTAACCCATTTGTGAGACCCAAAGTTTAAAAGAGGCCTTAACTTGGTTTTTTAAAAGATGTTAACCCAGGGTTAAGTGTGAATTTGACAGGTCAATTGATCTTGGACTAATGGGCATTGACAGGTCAATTGATCTTGGACTAATGGGCGTAGGGTTTATAGAGCTTATAGGCATAGAGTGCTTTCTCCAAAGCCACTTCCTGTGTGATTTACAGTCTCCTCCAATCGGCACAGAGAAGAGCTGAGTGTCTTGCTTCCATTCCACCATCTGTCCTGTCATTCTGCATTAGTATCACACACATGCCACAGCACTGACCTGCAGCCATAAATCAGTCTGTTCTCTGCTCTCCGTTCTGCCCTTTCTGCCTGGGAGTTTGCCTGTTCTGCTGTTTCTTCATTCAGGCCGCACAGAGACACACAAACTCACACACCCTCTTGCAACCACCCAGATTTTCAATCAGCCAGCGGGAGGAACACAGAGCCATTCTGTTTATCGTGTTAAGACCGATGTGGGTGCCAAGAATCTTTATCCCAAGAATCAAATTAAGCATGGAGCCCACTTACTTCACTCCGAACAACCAACCCTCCCCCTATCCCACTTCTTTTTGCTTATTTTGTGTTGAGTGAAGGAAATCTGTGAGTTGTTGTTTGCATTTGCCATTCTGGGAAGGAGCCTAGCATCACCTGAATTTCATTTGGAATTCGTGCTGTTTCTTCATTCAGGCCGCACAGAGACACACAAACTCACACACCCTCTTGCAACCACCCAGATTTTCAATCAGCCAGCGGGAGGAACACAGAGCCGTTCTGTTTATCGTGTTAAGACCGATGTGGGTGCCAAGAATCTTTATTCCAAGAATCAAATTAAGCATGGAGCCCACTTACTTCACTCCGAACAACCAACCCTCCCCCTATCCCACTTCTTTTTGCTTATTTTGTGTTGAGTGAAGGAAATCTGTGAGTTGTTGTTTGCATTTGCCATTCTGGGAAGGAGCCTAGCATCACCTGAATTTCATTTGGAATTCACTTTCTTTATCTTGGAGCGTCTTCGAAGGTTTTAGTTCATTCTTCTGTATCTGTGTATTTGCACTTCATGCTTTTCTTCCTTCCTTTTTCCTTTCTCTTGCTCTCTCTCTCTGACTCGTTCTGTGTCTCCTGGGCTAGAAATGAATGCCGAGCAGGCAGAGGCTGCTGGTGCGACAGTAGCCAAGGCTGGCGTCATCGTATTCTCCAGTCAATTACCTTCTAATGATGTTTGAATGTGAATTGCTTTCCGTGTCCCTGAGCCTTTGCTGAAAGACTCTCTTTAGTAGGCACAGTGTTAGAAATGAAGTCAAAGTATTTTTACAAGTGTAGAATGGGTTCCTGACTCATTGAAGACCTGGACAGCTGTATTAAAAAGAGTGCAGAACTGTTGTTTGGCTCGTAAATTTGCGTACTGCTTACAGAAACTGCACTCTATACTTTTTTTTAAATTAAAGGCACAATATGTAATTTTCGCCGCTAGAGGACGCGTATTCAAAATAAACAAAGAAACAAGGCGTAGTTTGATGACGCCATGACTGAGTGTGGAATCATGGGAGTTGTCGTCTTCATCCCCACAACCGATGCAATCTTATGGGACTTAGGCAGAAACCATGTTCATGGATGAGCTAATGATTTATTAACGTAGTAGAATGAAGCAGGGTGAGGCTGAAAGCCGTCGAAGCGAAACGACGTCTTTTATTATGCTACAGTCGACCACTTCCGCTCCTTCCGGTCGTGCGTATGAGGGGGAAAAAAAGCAGCGCCGTTTTATCATACTAGATACATTTGAAAGTTTTGTTATAATGCTACTCTGTGTGGTCGTCACCGGTCTATTAAAACACACAACTTAAAGCGTCTTTGGTGTTTCCATGTTTTCTACAAATCAAAACCGGAAATCGAGGGTGTATGACGTCATTGGCAGGCGACACAATGACACTATGGACACGGTCCGTGTCAGTAGTTAAAATTGCTTATTTCTCTGGATTTAAACATTCTTCGAAACATTTGGGATAATGTAAGTAAGTACACAAGTCAGCAAAATATATAACACTGTTCTAGTGGATATTTTAATAAAAAATCTTACATATTGTGCCTTTAAATAAGGGGAATCATAAAAATTAAATTTGGTTTATTATTTAGTACTTCCCTTATATAGTTAGTTTACATGAGTGTATTAGATAGACAGATAGATAGATCTATTTATAATGATCGAATCCAGAAATTTAATCACATATTCAAATTCAAAAATATTTTAAACTGTCATTCTTCAAAGTCAAATCCAGGTGGGTTTCTTGTGGCCAATCTCCTTTAATAACTCATATTAAAAACCTCATCCCGTCCAGAAGCACACAGTGCTCAGTCATGCTTACTCATTCCCCTCTTGTAGAAGGCATTGCTGAAAAGTTCTGGTCCATTAACCTGGCTAAACATCTTGGCTTAGAATGCAGATCAGCTCAGCGTGCTCACCTCATCTTGTGGCCTGACCCTCTCCCTCCTTCTCCACATAACCCCACATGCCACCACATCCATGGAGCTTATGGTCTCTTTGACCTTCATACCGTCTCTTTGATTAAATTAAGGAAGACAAATGTTATGTATCTCCATACCATCTTCATCTCTGCTGTCTGCTTTTTTCTCCAATAAGCACAGACTTCATGAAAAGTAAGACTCGGCACACAGATTTAGACTCAGCTTGAGATCAAGCTGTATTGGGGAGCGTGTCAGCTGCTCTCCCCAGGGCTCCTTGGTGCAATGCAGCAAAACTATTTCACTGTATCGTTAATACTGATAATTAAGGGACCACCATGTTGTGATGTGTTTTTATGGAAATTTTACAAGATGATCGAACTCAAAGGGCCATGGCAGTGCTCCCATGTTGGTTAGATCAATGTATCTCACCACCTGTCCAATGTTTTTCTCATGTGCTGTAGGTCTGGTCGTCCTGTGAGCTTCACGGTTGTCTTCAACACTCCAAGCCCCGTCAGCAAGATCTCCTGGGTCAACCGGTTCCACTTAGCGAAAATAGAAAAAATCTTACATATTGTGCCTTTAAATAAGGGGAATCATAAAAATTAAATTTGGTTTATTATTTAGTACTTCCCTTATATAGTTAGTTTACATGAGTGTATTAGATAGACAGACAGACAGACAGACAGACAGACAGATAGATAGATCTATTTATAATGATCGAATCCAGAAATTTAATCACATATTCAATTTTAAACTGTCATTCTTCAAAGTCAAATCCAGGTGGGTTTCTTGTGGCCAATCTCCTTTAATAACTCATATTAAAAACCTCATCCCGTCCAGAAGCACACAGTGCTCAGTCATGCTTACTCATTCCCCTCTTGTAGAAGGCATTGCTGAAAAGTTCTGGTCCATTAACCTGGCTAAACATCTTGGCTTAGAATGCAGATCAGCTCAGCGTGCTCACCTCATCTTGTGGCCTGACCCTCTCCCTCCTTCTCCACATAACCCCACATGCCACCACATCCATGGAGCTTATGGTCTCTTTGACCTTCATACCGTCTCTTTGATTAAATTAAGGAAGACAAATGTTATGTATCTCCATACCATCTTCATCTCTGCTGTCTGCTTTTTTCTCCAATAAGCACAGACTTCATGAAAAGTAAGACTCGGCACACAGATTTAGACTCAGCTTGAGATCAAGCTGTATTGGGGAGCGTGTCAGCTGCTCTCCCCAGGGCTCCTTGGTGCAATGCAGCAAAACTATTTCACTGTATCATTAATACTGATAATTAAGGGACCACCATGTTGTGATGTGTTTTTATGGAAATTTTACAAGATGATCGAACTCAAAGGGCCATGGCAGTGCTCCCATGTTGGTTAGATCAATGTATCTCACCACCTGTCCAATGTTTTTCTCATGTGCTGTAGGTCTGGTCGTCCTGTGAGCTTCACGGTTGTCTTCAACACTCCAAGCCCCGTCAGCAAGATCTCCTGGGTCAACCGGTTCCACTTAGCGAAAATAGCACTGAGTGAGTTTGAATTTTATCCTCCACTAACTCATGACTGGAGGTCTATTGATCCGAATCATTGACTATGATTGTTAAGATCTAAAAAAAAAAAAAATATTGAAATTACTACTACTACTACTGTATTATTATTAATATAAAAAATATTTCGAAAGATTATTTTAGAACCAGATGGGTGTTTTGTGTTTGTTCAGAGTTCGTCCAAAGAGAAATGCCAGAAAATGTTAAGAAATAATAATAATAATAATAATAATAATAATAATCACAATCATCATTATTATCGAAATGTATTGTCATTATTATTAATATTATTATTAATATTTAATTAATTATTAAGAAAGATGATTTTAAGATTGATTTTCAGATGGGTGTTTTGTGTTTATTCAGAGTTCATCCTAATAGAAAAGCCAGAAAATGTTTGCTGCATGCAGTAAAATAACAGACGATAAAATACAATTTCAAAGTCTTGTAGCTTGGTTATCTCGTCTCTGCATTTACAAGGTTATGACTTGTTGGCTTCCTTTGTGTTTTTCACATCAGTGATAAATCAGAGTGTAGCCATGTTTTATTTTGGACTTATCAATGCATAAAACAGTTTTAATACGTTTTAATGGCCTCTCTGCCTCTGGTTTATTGAATAGTATTGGCATTGGAGTACTGGCAATTTTTGTGGCTCTGGATGAAATTAATTTCACAAAAGATTACCAATTTCACAAATTGTATAATATCTGTTTCTTACTTTCTGTATTGTAAAGCACAAAGCTGACATCACATCCTTAATTTATGCATTTAGCAGACGCTTTTATCCAAAGCAACTTACAGTGCATTCAGGCTATTACCAGTTTGTGTGTTCCCTGGGAATTGAACCCACGACCTTTTGCGCTGCTAACGCAATGCTCTACCACTGAGCCACAGGATTATACTATTAAATATAATCCTTAGCAAATCTTAAATTTATTTTAATAGCGTACTTTTTACTGTTGTTATGCCACTTGTAGCATTTTAAAATGATTGATTTAAGATTTTATTGTCTTATTTTTTAATAATTTGGACATAATAGTACAGTATTTAATCATAAAATATCCAATGTCCAATTTTATAATGTTTTAATACTATAGGAGTCTTTAGTAAGAAATGCTCCTGGCAACTTTTGTGGCTGGTGGGAAAAGCCCCTATTATCTTTGCATTGGTTTCTGCTGCAAAACAAATGCACATTTTTTTCGTATGAAAATAATTCTATGTAAGAATTTCCAAACATCTGGACATTAATGCGTTAAATACTGCTATCAGGGCCAATGTGCCTTTTTAAGCTATTGAGGTAGTAAAGATACTTCATTGAAATTGCCACATTGAGGCATCCAGATTGTTGTAAGTTGTGATAAAGCTCATTGAATATAATTTCTGTGCTTGAACTGAAAATCAAATCTAATAGCTTGGATTGTTTAATTGTTGCCATGCTTAAAAATACAGTGCCTCCGTCAGTCTGCAGATCATCAAAACTACTAGTGACTGATGGAGTCTGACTTTTCAGCTTCAGCAGCTTTTTCCACACAGCTAAGAGCCGTAAGAGTCTTTACTGGAATCTGTTTTTACCTCTTATATCAGATTTCCAATCATTCTAAAGTGTCCAAGCTTTTCCAAGTTTATTTATTTATTATAATTTTTTTTTTTGTAAATTATCTTGTTTTCACAACAATAATGGTCTTACATATGCTGTCTATGGCTATTTGTGAGCTGTTGTTGAAAAGAGTTTTACAGCAGTAGGCAAATAGCAATCTCGGTTGACATCCCTCCAAAAAATTTAATAAATAAACACAGCTAGATAGCGACAATAGAGAATGACAAACTTCCTGAGAGCCTTTTTCACAAAAACTCACTCCATTTCACTCAATTTCCTTTCTCTCCTTCTGAGCATTTTTTGTAAGAAGCCATTTGGCTTTCTCTGCATTTGCCCATTTGCTTTCCTGCTTTTTCTTGGCTCGTCAGACTTTGTTCCATCTCAGCCAAACTTGTTGACCAGAATGAGCTTAAATTCGCAACTTGCAGTGTAACTTTCACACTTCACTTTGCAGAGTCGTAACATGTCTCATTTGGAATGTGATTCTGAAATACACATTATTTCTGTACGTCAAAACATTCCAAGCGTTTTGTGCAGATGGGACAGTCATTATCCAACCTGCTGAAGATGTTAGTTGCACCCTAATTTCATTACACCCACACATTGCCTACTCATTTACAATAACAGAAATGCTGGTGCAATTTCATGGGTGGCCTGTTGTTGCTGCACTCTCTTACGTCCTTTGAGGATGTGTGGGTCTGATGTGGGCAGAAAAAAACCTTTGATTGTAGTCATTTGAGACCCTTCACCTCCCATATGGCAGTGCATTACAGCACAAGCCACTTCCTTGTGTTATCGATCCCTATATTCCTCCATCCCATAGGTCCTCTTTGACATGTATTGATCCTTATTAACAGATCCTGCAGTCTTCCACCCCACCTGTTTTCTGCTATACACCCTGCTTTAAGGTTTAACTTTTGTCTAATATAAAATGCACAGAAGCTGCTTTGTCTCTTATGAGAGCCATTAACAGGGTTTCGCGATGAGTAACATATGCTTGTATCTATATAAAACAGGCTGTCAGAAAACAGTGTTTGTGATATTGTGGCAGCATGCTGGGAACTCATGGGGCATGAGATCGAGAGCTTTAACATGACTGTGGATGAGTGTGTCCTGAGGGTTCCATAAATTATGAAGATTTGGTTCAGAGATTGCCACCACAACATGTGGTGCAGAGAAAAGGCCCAATTCTTTTTCCAAATGCTCCCTTGATGCAGGTTCACAGGTGCACTTTTAATTAATATGTTTGACATGCAGGCTTCAAGGGTTCCTGACAGAAATGCCCAATTCTAGTGAATCAGTTCTGTTATGACAGTTCATGTAAACAAACTGATTCAAAATGTATTCATATATTCAAGCATTTTAGGTCTTATTTATTTTTATTTTTTAAAAAGCAGAATAGTTAGTTAAATGAGGATGTGCACTGCTATATTTTCTTATGTAAATGACCTTTAAATACCATCACCATTATTAATTTTTTTTTTGTACCAGAAAAACACCGCTTTAATTAAATTATAAATTAATGTAATTAATTGAATGTGGAATAGCTAAATTTGTAAGAATAAAATATGGAATACATAATCTATAAACACTGCTTTTCAAAAGTTTGGGATCAGTAACATTTTTAATGTTTTTTTAAAGAAGATTCTTATGCTCATCAAGGCTGCATTTATTTGATTAAAAATATAGTAATAACTGTAATGATGTGAAATGTTATTACAATTTAAAATAAAGATTTTCTATTTTAATATACTATTAAATATAATTTATTCCCATGGTGGCAAAGCTGAATTTTCATCAGATATTACTCCAGTCTTCAGTGTCACATGATCCTTCATAAATCATTCTAATATGCCAATTTATTATCAATGTTGGAAAAAGTTTTGCTGCTTAATTGTTTTTTTTTGGAACTTGTGATTCTTTGATAAATAATAATAAAAAACATCTTTCACATTGTTATGTAGAACCAGTGCAGGTCATTGTCCTTGTTCTTTCTTTCTTTCTTTGCTTGTAGTCTAACAAACTACTAAATTATGAATAGTTTGTAGCTTGGTAAACTAGGTTCAAAGTAGCTTCCTCAGCACTGGGCTTGTGGCATGTTTATATTGTCAGTAAATATATGCACGTACATGTACAAACACAAAGGAAGGCAGATAGGCAGATTCTTTTTGTGTGTATCTACTCAATGTTCTTTGTGGTAGAGGATGTGACTGATAGTAAAGCATTGTAAATTAGGCGCAGGGCCGAATAGTGGGGGATCATTTGTAAACCTATTGTTGAGATGGATCAGGTTGATGATAAACACTGTTTGTCAGCTGGAAGGAAAGCCAGTGGTAGTTTACCCCACTCCACCTGAGTGACACACACTCCATCTCCTCTCGCTCCTGATCAGTGATCACTGCTGCGGTCTGTCTGGCATGGCTACATAATGAGAGAAAAGAGGACTTTTAGAACAATTCTGTGAAGTGCTAGTGGCCTTTATCTGTCTCTTCAATCACTGTATAGCTTAGCAACTTAGCAAGCAGGAATGGCATCTATGGATTTCATTGCAACTGTGCTCCCCCCCCCCCCCCCCCCCCCCCCCCCCCCCCCCTTTCTTCCCCCCCTAATAAAGTACCCGCAGTCTG
>NW_015505199.1:1206373-1214294 GCF_001515645.1 Sinocyclocheilus grahami | reverse complement strand
TGTGCGCCCCCCCCCCCCACCCAGCCGCCCCCCCACCCTTTTTCTCCAACATTTAAATGTGACCGAGTTACTGAGCTTTCCTTCATCAAAGCACTTTTTGAAACCCATTGATGCTTTCTAGGAAAAAAGCATATGGAAAATGCTCATGCTAAAGTGAAAGAAATTATATGAAAGCCATTGTTTACTCCTGCGTATTCTAAAGCTTTTACTTCATACAAAGAATCTTTTGAAGTAACTATACACTGCATTGAGCCTTATGCTTCCAAATGACTTATTTATTAATGGATTGTGACTTTTCTTCCTTTGTGTAGTACAAGTTTGAATACATTTTTGGTTTGTCAGTATGATTTCATCTACTGAAACTACAAAACTCAAGCAACAACATAATATAGAAATCATAAAGCATATTATATTATATTGTATTATATGCTGTTTTAATTCACAAAAGGAAAAATAAGTGTGCATTTTTTATGATTTATACATATTAATAGGAATTCAATAAACAGTTGTGCTGCTCAGCATTGATCCCTGAAGTGTTGAGCAACATCATGTGCACTCTTTTGATTCGCCTGTAGCTTTGCTGATTTTGTCAAAGTGCTTATAGATTGGCCTTCTTTGTAATTAATCATCACAGAAGATTTAAAGCCCACCGCTGTTCGTCGATAATGCCAAAGCATAATTAAAATTAAATCCCTATTATGTGATGCTTCTGTATAATTGCTAAGCTCCTTCTGGGAAAAACTGTAAGGTCCACAAGTGGTTATTAGCTATTATTGTGAATGACAAACAAGTTCGATAAAGTTCAGTGTATTGTTTTTGGAGTACATAGCTGTTAATTAAAAATGGTGTATGCGCATTTATTTTCTAAATAGATGTGCCTGCATTTGCTTTCACGGCTTGTGCTTCTTTCACAGAGTCAAGGGAGCAAACCACTGATGAAAGCGTCTGAGTATAGTACTCAGAAAGGCTGCGGTTCAGCTATTCACAGCCTCACTGTGTGGCAGTTTTCTGGCCTGTTCTGATGAATGTTTTTAGCAATTTGAATGTTTGAGGAAAAAGCAATACTAGAGCACTAATATTTTGGCTGCTTCAATTAGGTGGTCATGTGAAACTTAAGAATAGCATAATATATTTTGAAGTTGTGTAGCAAAATACTTAGAGATACTCAACATATCTTTAGCAGGGAGGGATGTCAAAAATACTTCAAATGCTTTATTCTGCTGAAAGAATGTTTTGGGGTATGGACAAGCAGAGGTGGGACCAAGTCATTGTTTTGCAAGTCACAAGTAAGTCTTGAGTCTTTCCGTTCAATTCTCGAGTCAAGTCCTGTGTCAAGACAGACAAGTCCCAAGTCAAGTCCCGAGTCAAGACAGGCAAGTCCAAGTCGAGTTGCAAGTCCTCAGCTTTAAGATTCAAGTCTTAAACAAGTCATTAGTGCTTTTTGCCCAAATTAGTGTCTCAGTATTAATTACCATATCAAATTCATAGTAATTTATATCAGGAAGGCAGGTAGAATATGTTTGACATAGTTACATTTCATGTGAGATGGGTGCCCTTAGTAAAACTACTCAAGTTCAATTTAGGGATTGTGCCAAAATAGGATAAGCAGTGAAAAAAACCATTTTATTAGTAACAGAATAGCAAAGACAACTTAATTTCATAGAAATAACAGCTGCAACATACTTTGCATGTGCGCATAAGAATAGCTATATGCTTCTAGGTGTTATATCGAAGCCAATGAGACATTATTTGGAACCTCAGTGAAACAGATTTAAAAATATGTGAGCGGAAACGCAGAAAGAACTGCTTTGAAAGAACTAGAAGAAATAACTCTCACTTTGCAAGTGAGAGGAAAACATGCAATATGGATGCAGACAAACTCATAAAGACAATCATTCAAAAATGCTGTGCTACCATCCTTTATAAGTAAGAGTAACAAAGACAAAATCATTTCATAGAAAAAATGTTGTATGTTAAATGTTAAGTTTATAATATGCATAGTTGATCGCTAAATTTAGGGGCTGTGTGCGCTATTGGCCTACAGACTGATTTACAACACGTGAATTCATTCATTTACCCTGAAAGAAATGGAAGTGACATGAGTGCCTGCAAGAGGGAGAAAAATTGAGTAGCCTGTATTTTATAGTTATATATACAATACTCATTTTGTGAAAGAAACCCTTCAAATTATATTTCAAATTATCATTAGGCCTATTGCCGCTTGCTCACTTCAGACATTAGGCCTATGTGCATTTTTCTTCTTCAAATTATAGCTGAATGGTTTGCAATGATTAATTTTAAATCTAGATTAAATCAAGGTTTATCTAATAATTCTGTTGCACCAAACTTCAAAACTTTAAAAATAAGCAGGTTTACATTTTTAACCTATCATTTTGATTGGATTTAAGTTATATTTAAGATTAACTTTAATCCTGTTGCACCATAACTTTAAACTCAGATTTAAATCTCAATTATGGATTAACTTTAAACTTAACCCTTAAATGCATACCTCGGGTCTTTAGCAACCCGGGACATCATTCTCTACCCTCTCCCTCCTTCATTTTTTTTAAGTTAGACATCAACTTTCTTAGTATTCCTCAATCTATTAATTATAAACAATATAACAAGAAAAAAATAGTAAAATATAAAAGAATGGCAGTTTTCTGATACTTTTTTTTTTGTAAAAAGTGTATAGGATTGCTAGAGACCCGAGGTATGTAAATGTGAAAGTATTTTTTCCTGCACAACTATATTTACATATCTAATGACTCAATATGTGCAATTCATCTTTTTTTCCTCAAGGTGGCACTGTTTGATACACAATAATGACTTAATAATAATAATGTCATAATTACCGCAGGCATAAAACAAACGAATATCATCAGCAAAAATGGAAGTGGTTTAAATGGCTTTACTGCTGAGCAATTACAATACGCAATGAAATATTGCTATTGCAGCAGTTAAAGATCCATCCATGCTGTATATATAGGTCCGGGTCGCTAAAGACCAGAATATGTAATAATGATTGGCAAAACATTCATGCATTTAAGGGTTAATGGAGGTTTAAAAAAAAATGCACATGCAATTAAAATATGTAACTGATCGAACAAAAACTGTGGAGATCTGACAAAAACAGGTCTCAGAGAGGTGTTTATTACAAATAAAAATGAAAATGAAAGCACATGGAGTTGGCTGAGTGCGAGGGTCGTGGCGGGATGCGGATCCGTCACTCATGGAGCACCTCGGTGTCGGACAAACAGAAGAAGTGAGGAATATTTAACAGCAGCGGTCACGGTGATGATGAGACGAGCACCAGTGAAGTGATCGCGGCTGCGCATCTCGTTTCCCATGCCCGCTCCGTGTGTCTGCTGGGCGGCGTTCAAACGAACAGGGCAGCGCTTTTCACGAGTGGAGATCGCTACTAGATGAATCATGTAATTTGTTATTTATTTTTTTTATCTCTGTTCCTTTGTCGTAAGTTATGCTATTACTCCATTAATTTTTACTATCCAGCGCTATCTGAACGCAGTCTTATTGCTTATTGCCAGTCAAGCGCAAGCAAGACGCTGCAGGGACGCACGGGCTTTCATTTGATACAGGAACTATTTGAGCCGTTCATGCCAGATTGGGGAGAGAGGTGTTGAACAAGTCGCTGAATTTGTCCACACAGAAAATCTTTTTCAATCAGACCAAAAAAGGTCTTTATTTTAAAAAAAAGGTTTTTATTTTCCATATGCAAAAGTGAAAAAAAGTGACAAAGGTGCAAAGTGTTTTAAAAAACAGGCCAGAGAGCAAACGTTTCAGCCCATGCTTTCTTCAGTGCTCATGAGGCAAAAAAGCAACAACACACTTATAAAGGCACAATTGCAAATTGTGAGAGAGGTGTTGTAATAATGTAAAATATGTGAAAAATAATGTGTTTTTCGAACAACCTCGTATGAGAACCTGTTCTAGTACACCCCCAAAACAAAATCAAGACGTAAAATATGTAATATAAAAATATGTAAAAATAGCATAATAGGACCCCTTTAATAGGCTACCAAAGTGTAGAATAGGTCTAATACAGTTCGTCTGAAATAAATTGACAGCCCAAATTCGTATCATTCATTTACTTTTATCTGACAGTTTTGTGTGTGTGTGTGTGTGTGCTTTTTGCCTATATGCAGATGCATTCCAAATACATTTAACTTTTATTTTATCCCAGTTTCTCATCCAGTGTCTGTCTGGTAGAGATACCTGTTTAGCCTAGAGCCTAAATCCTCTGTCCTGTCCATCATTCTCTCACCTTCATTCTCACTTTCTGCTTCTCCATTGTCTCTCTTTCTCTCACGCTCTGACAGCGGCTATCAATGAGCAACCCCTGGTTAAACCCCAGCCTCCCTGATGGAGGTGCACACTTGTTTGCTTATCCTTTGCTAAGCGGCTTGAGTTTTAGGACACAACATGAATAGAACAATGGTTGCTGCATTGTTAATGAGGGAGTGAGCAGAGAATGTTTGGCCGCTGAGTTTTGGCATGTTCCTCACATTGTGTTAGCCAGGGTATTGGGAGCTTACGCGGACTGAATGCATTATGCCTAAGTCATTAGCAGCGCTAGCCCTTGCTATGCAGGGGCATAAGACAAGCCTCGACAACGCTAATGCCTCATCTCACTTGCCACCGCAGCATTTATTGAGAGCGAAACATCAATTATTGTACATTATTAATATATTTCAAAGGCCTGAATGTCAATGGTGTACCGTGCCTCTTAGTGAACCAGCGAAAGCTACTTACTCTTCTCCTGAGAGTTTGAGCATGTATGTTTGGACAAACTCAAGTATTTACTAATGCCTAAAAGTGTTTGAAACGGGGATATTGACCTTTTTTGACAAAAAGAGCACATTTTGTGCAGAACTATTAGCTAATTTAATAGATTGCTTAAGTGTCACAGTCCAAGGCAGGTAAACAATGAACCCGATGACCCATAAGTAGGACTGACTGACAGCTAGAATTCAATTACAGTGATTTAGAAGAGAACTACGCTCCTCGATCATCTCTCCAAAGGGCAAACTTGTGAGATCATAGCAGAACTTTTATTTAATGAGAAGATGTAGATAATTCAGTCCTGATTGCGAATCTAAAGGAGACGGGTGGGTGGAAGGATTAGATGCTTTTGTAAGTTAGTAAAATTCGCTTTAATTCTTCACTGTGCTGTGAAAATATAAACAACTGCATCAAGAGAAAAAAAAACGGGTATCTGTCAAGGCTCTGAAAGACATCAAGGCCTTGCATTTATTATATATATACAGGGTTTTATTTACTTTTATGTAAAAACCATAGTGTGCTCTTTGGCTGATGTTTTACATGATATTTAAAAAGAATGATAAAGAGCTTAGTGCAGTTATTGCATGGTCCAGTGGGACTAACTGTTAAAGGTACCCAGTCAAACCTTGACCTGCTAGTCTGTGCAGTTTATTGAAGCAGAAATAAATGTGAACAATGAGAACATGTTGTCCTCTAAGGCCAGACTTGGTTGAGTCTGTCTTGGGTGCTGCCTGCGTTTTAAATATAATTTGACAAATCTTCTTGATACAATGTTTTTATACAGTGTTTTTCCTCTCAGTATGTGTGATCTATCTATCTATCTATCCATCCATCCATCCGTCCGTCCGTCCGTCCGTCCGTCCCTTCCTGGAGTATTTGTATTTCTAAAATTATTCTGTTGATTCATAATAATAGTAATAAACTGTATGTACCTTTTGTCCAAAGCTCTCTCATAGTCAAATCCATTGAATGTGGTACTGAACATTATTATCTACATCAGTCTAATATTTTGACAGATACACAGAAATATTCCCTTAGAATTTATCTTAATAGTGTGACCACTGTGTTGTAAGGGCAGCCAGAAATCCTATTTCTCACCGGCAAAGTTCATCTTCTTCATGAATTCTCCTTTCAAAAGTTGATGAACTTCTGTTTTCCCATTGTCCTTCAAAAAATGTAATTACTTTTTTTTTAATACTTTTATAAATAATGCATATATTTGCCATAGCAGTAGGATCAACTTTGTATAAAACGATTAGATTAAGAATTCTCATTTCTGGACTTAAAGTATTGAAAGGGGATTATTCTTAAGAATTTGTGCGGTCTTATCCACAGTCTTACTGTACTTACAGGCAAAGAAGTCCCTCTGAGAAGTTTAGTAGAAGTAGAAGTGTTAGAAGTCTGACCTTTTGAAGCATGCTATTGATTGCATTGATTTTAGAGAGTCTGCTCCATGGTAAGTGAAGGGAGAATGGAAGCAAAAATCAAAGCATTAACGCCTCTTAAGAGTGTGTTGACCACAAAGCACTGATATACAGAGATGTCACACTCTGGCCATTTGCACAGCTTCAATGAAATCTGAAAGAAATCCTCCTGAAGCCCTTGAGAAACACTGAGACTAAACTCAAGCTAATTGGCCCTTAAGTCTCCTGCTCTGACTTGCGCGTTGATTCAGCTATGGTACATCGGCCGTCAATCCGCACCATGTACCTTTCACACTGTGAAAACAAATGAGCCTGGTCCAATCTGACTGCATTTGTTTGTAGCCTGTTTTTGTGGTTTCTGGGGCTAATTTTGAGTTGATGTGCTCGCAAAGACGCAGGGGACCAGACAAACACAACATTTTTATGCAAGCGCAAGATGGCCATGATAGGTAATTACTGAATTGCTTTAATAGAGAACGGTTGCTGGCAGGCAAGTATTGTGCTTGGCAATTGTAAACACCTGTCAAAGTGGCTGTGAGGGAAGACCTAGGTGGCCCACACCTCCAGAATTTAGACTTCATTAATTGAAACCTGGAGGTTGCTACTTCACATGCTGAGACAGACACCTGCTGGAGGAATGAGACTTTTGAAGGCTCATTAGTTTGCTATACTGAAAATACTGAATACTGCTTGCTATACTGAAAACTAAAAGTGCACACCAGGAGCCTCAAACATCTTAACTACTGCCATACTTCAGTTTGTATAATTAGATACACATATGAGATGTGATGTCATGCCGCATGATCTGCTAGGGTAGAAGAATGAATAATAAACTAAGCCAAATATAACCTAATCTCTTGCAGGAGATGAAAACACACCGGGTTGGTTCTCTGCAGAGGATGATGGGAAGACAAAAGCTCCGTTTTGGTGTCCACTGCTGGCCTGTCGCATGCCTGTCTTTACCTCCAAAGCCCAGGAATGGAAGGTGAGAGACTTTCAGTTACAAAAAGCATAATTTTTCAGCTTTGAGGTCGAACGGCTAATCAGAAACTTCCCTTAAGCAGAAAAAAAAGTTTATAGTCCTTTTCCTGAAGACAAAGTACTTTTAGAAACTGTTGTATACCATGCAATCATTTTATTTTAGCTAGGAAATTAAGTATCGCAGAAGCAACCTCCACAGACAGAGTCTGACCATGGAATGATCTTACAGGAACATTGCCAGGATTGTGGAATTACAAGGTGACATGGAAGCTTTCCAGTCACACTAGTAGGAGAGCGAGGTTGTGGATCAATAGGAGCTGTTAAGAACGGCAAGCTCCTCGTATATCAAATGGTGAACTCGGGTAAGAGACAGACTAAAATGGCTTCAGAGTCAGTCAAAAAGGAATGAAATAAATTTTACTGTAGATTTTAAGACCTAACGAAGTTAGGTGACTTACCCCTGAATGGTGGATCTAGGTGCCAAATTACCACAGTCACCACGTGAGGGTGTTATAAAGTGATCATGCAATTATGGTAATGACTGTGGGACACCTGAGAGTAAATCAATAAGGCTGCATTAAATTAGGCTTATTGCAACCCAATAGATGGTAAGTCAAGGCTGTTCGTGAAATGGCTCGATCATTTTCTGCAACAGCTTGGAGCTCTGACAAACAGATCGACGGTATACTTTTTCCACATCATTGCTTTCCACA
>NW_015505199.1:1198340-1204087 GCF_001515645.1 Sinocyclocheilus grahami | reverse complement strand
TATATATATTATGCACAGCATAAATTAGTGCACCCCCTCTGAAACTTAACAAATTCAGCAATTACTCTTTGTTAATGTTCTTAAGAGATATAATGTTCCAGCAAGTCTGCCTGATCAATTACCAAAGATGCATATAAAATTTATTCAGGAAAATAAGATTTCTTATCAATTGATAAAAACGTGATAAAATGTTGTTTTCCTAAAAGTTACTAAATAAAAATGTTCTGGTATAAGTTTAAGGCACATTTTGATCAACAGGTAAGTATGCTGAACTAAAACATTTATAGAGAGCCATTTCTTGACAATTAAACTTGTTTTAAAGCAAACAGAATCATTTTCAGACTTAATGCTAACTACAATGGAACCACATGGGAGAGAACTGTCAGAAGACTTATCTCATTGTTGTTCGTTGTTCAATTATATTCCCTACTGTTTTAATGGGAGGTAGCAAAATCTGACAGGGTCGCACAAATCGTCAGAACACCGGCAAAAGCTATGAAAAAAGTGACTGTTTATCTCACAGTGTAAGATATATCCTGCAGAAGTGACATGCATGGTTGTTGCCCACACTGGAACTACCTACTGTAGGCAAAGCACAATAAACTCCTTTAGCATTTTCCAAGGCCAAAATTTACTAAATATATACCTCTGGGATTCCATACTCTGCTCTCATGAGACCAAGTCAATCATTTCACACCTAACAGCATCCAAAATGTTATGGTGTTGCTAGAGGAGGAGTACAGTGAGAAGTGTTTAGTACATTTCAATCTTTCCATCAGTTGTATTAGTGATCATTAAGAAAATACATCTTTATTTATTTAGAGGGGGTGTACCCATTTATGCTGTGCACTTTAAAGAGCTGTCAATTTAATATGTCAATCTAATTAATTAGTTATGGGAAAAAAAATAACATGTTAAAAATGTACGCAATTTTTACGCAATTAACAGAAATATTACCTATTAAAGCCACAGCAGAACTGTTGTGCGTCTCCAAGGAACACACAATTTCAGAATCAGAATGAGCTTTTATTTGCCAAGTGTGGTGTGCTGTGTCTGTTATTACAGATTGTTTGATATGTACTGAGTATTTATGTGTTTTTAACCTATATCACAGCAGCGTCCATCTTTTAAGGATGTAGTCTGTCAAACATACACAACTGTTAGCCAATCATAGCAGTGGGCGTTTACTTCCGAGTCTACAATCCGCCACACTTAGAAGTGGACCTCAAAGAACAGTACAAAATAATATGACATGTCCCTTTTAAAGGCTGAATAATTACAAATGAGCTCCGTTATTTTTACAGCAAAATTTTTTTTTTTTGCAAGTACTGCGTCAGTTCTACGTGGTATGTAAGACTCTCTCGCTCTCTCTCTCTTTGTGTGTGAAAGAGAAACACAGAGCAATCTCAGATAAGCAACGGTGAATCGGGCACCTAAACGCTTTAGTTTAGGGTGCATCAACTATTCTGGTCATCCATTGAGATAAATTGGAATAATGTGCTTTAAAGACGGGCGAGCGAAACTCTCATGCATGTTCAAAACGAGTGAAGGCAGGTGAAAAAATATCTGCAAAACTTATACTTACTCTAACTCAAACACTGGCAAGTAAAATCTAACTATTTAGTAGCCAGTGACTAATGATAGACATTATAATTGCCTAACATGAACATTTAGTCGCATATGTGAGTGGTTTACTCGTATTGTAGAGGGTTGCTTATTTTTTTGTTTTTTTGCCGTTTAAATGCTATTTTTGTAACTCATGGTTGTGTTTTGATTGTCAATAGCCACTCAAGTTATTAAAAGCAGCTTTCGGGCTTTAAGAAATAAGCTTCGCATCACTGATCTTAAGCACAAACCACCATAGCTTGTTTGCATGCAGATTTTTTTCCAATTTGCTGGCCATGTGTTGTGCCAGTGAAGTGTAGAATACTGAATGCATTCTTCCACAGTAAACTGTTCTGTACTGACCAGCAAATGTATTATTATTTATATTATGCTTATTATAGGCCTAGACTACAAGCTATATATATCCATTATAAATTCATTTAAAAATGTAAAATGTATTACATTATAGTAGTATATTTTAAATGATAAATGTAATTAATTATTATTATTATTTGTTTTTGTAATTTATGTTTTTATGTATGTACTGTATGTAAGCATGGCTGGTAAAATTGGTCTTTCAGCTTCCACTGTGGTTGGTGGGCAAAAAGTGAATTTCCCACTTTGGTTGCATCCTTCAGATGAGGGTTGATATCCTGTATATAGAGTTTTACTTGTTTTACTGTAAGTTCTGACATGGTCTGGATGTACTTGTTTTGTTTCCTGTCTACATTCAGTCAGTACTGCTAGTGTACTGTTGCTTGAGAGTGGTCTGCTTGTAGTCCATAACTAATATGATGGCTGCAGAACTCAATGATTGACTGTTGACTGCTGATGAGATGGCACTATGACATATCTTACAATAGTGAATGTGTTGATGGAGTCTATTTATAGCACCGTTTGGAGAGGGACTGATATATGACACCAATGACTTGAAGCTGTCACAGCAGGAAGAGGAAGAAAAAAAAGGATAAAACTTGCATCTCAAGCTGATGCTCAACACATGAGACCAAGACAGAAAGTACAAGAAATATAGATCAGAAATGTCTTGGAGAAAGGTGCCCTTCCCCTTACATGGCAGCCCTCTGTTGATTCTACTTTTTTCTCCTTTGTTTTTTTGTCAGCATGGGTTTTTTTCCCATAAAATAAGACGAGGTTATGCCTTCCGCAATCTTTTCTGTGCATATATGAGGCTTGCGTTTTTTCCCCCCTTCCTTTCGATTTCCTTTCGATCCCTCTGTGAGTTCTGCATTTCATCTTCCTCCTCATCTGTGAAGAACAGATGCCACAGCATGGATTAAAAGCTTTTCCCTTCACATCTCCGCTGGACTGCTGTGACACTTTCTCTCCTAAGCTGCAATATATCCTGCAAGCAAATACAAACACGTATACATTACGTTGAGCTGCATTTTAAAACCCCCAACCCGACTTACGGCTAAATCCAGGAGTCTTCATTGTGGCTTTGCTATTAATTGCAGATAGCTTAACCTCCTCTTCATCTGCCCCTTCATCACCAAGGATCAGTGTAATTAATTAAGAGCCCTTTTGTATTTTTGCCCCCCCTCCCCCCCAAAAAAAATAGCTAAAATAGCTTTGCCCTAATCTGTCACTTGTTCATCTGCAGAGTTCAAGCAGGGCAAAAGCATTGGGCCCTCGACACATTTGGATTATGTTGGACAGAAAGTGTAAATCTGATTTCCTTTTCTCTGTCAAGATCACAGAGGGCCTGTCGCCAATGATGATATAAAGTTGCCGTCGCGGTCAAGGCTGTGAATCACTGCACTCAGTGGAAGCTCCCAACATACGACCGGAGCTTGTCACTCTCCGTTGTGAAGTTTGGTGAAAGGACGCTACAAAAAGTCTCAAAATATTTTGTTCTGAGGGTGACTTTGGTCATGTCTGGTGTTGAACAGTGCAGCTTTCAAAAAAGTGTCGCTCTTGACAGCAGTGATATTTTGAACAGGCAGTAGAATATTTCTAGCAGAAGAAACAAGGTGACTTTTGTTGTATGGACAAAAACACAGAGACATTTTTCAAAATATCTTCTTTTATGTTTCACAAAAGAAAGTCAAACAATTCTGGAACAACACCTAAAAAAATCTGTCATTATTTACTTTTATACATACCTTATGTGTTATTTTTTTATTATTATTATTTAATTGTAATTTTTTAATATTCCAATGAAATGTGATGTCATTATATTGTATCATGCCAGAATTGAATCAGATATGTTTGGTTACAAGACATGCAAGAACCAGTGACTGCAGTGTTTATAATGGTTCCGTGTTTGATAAGAGCACAGTTCTTTTGAGTTAACCTTTTATGTTCCACAGAAGTCATACAGTTCAAGAACAACATGAGAGTGAGTAAATTATGATTTTAAATGAACAGTCCCTTTAATGTTTTATATAACACCTTGAGTCTAGTCTAGTCAGGCAGTTCGTATGCTACCATCGCCAGAAGCTCCTTGACTGCCTGGCCATAAATTTACACTTACCTTATCAATATTTCCTATGGTCATAACCATCCAGTTCAGCTCAGAGACTCTTGCGAGCAAGCCAGGGTTTTTCAGTGCACTGCAGTAGTCAGCAAACAGCCCACTAGCACAGTGACATATCTGTTATGGGCTTGCCTCAGGGTTGTGACCAGGATTTACCACATTATGCTATGTGAATCGCCCATGGCAGCAAGGCTATCATAGCATCTGCGTAGAGATCTTGTTCTACGAAAGGCCAATTCGGTAATAAGCCCGGATGCCTTTCTGGCTTTGTGCTATAGCCCATTTGTTCTCCCCTCCAGTCATGAGAGTGATATTAGATTGTAATGATATCTTAGGTGAACTTGGGATGTCGGAAGGCCATCAGAAATGGTGTAAATAGAGGGCTTAGTGCTTATTAGGAGATAAAGAAACGTGGTGTTGTAAGTGACACCGAAAATGCCTTTTTTTAATCATTGACGGTAAAATGATCACTAATGTATGAAGGGTATTACGAAACAGACAGAAAAGGCTCCTTTTATCTTCTTAAAGGGATAGCTAACCTCCCAAAATGAAAATTCAGTGATCTTTTACTTGTCCTTTGTTTTTTGTTTTTTTCCATACAATGAGAGCACCCAATGCTCTTTTGGACCCCACTGCCTTTCATTGAATGGATAATAGTGGAGACTATATCCATTCACTAGCTATACCTTTAAAGGGGTCATATGATGTTGTTAAAAATAACATTATTTTGTGTATTTGGTGTAATGAAATGTGTTTATGCGGTTTAAGGTAAAAAAAACGCATTATTTTCCACATACTGTACGTTATTGTTTCTCCTCTATGCCCCGCCTTTCTGAAACGCATCGATTTTTACAAAGCTCATCGGTCTGAAAAGCGAGGTGTGCTCTGATTGGCCAGCTATCCAGTGCATTGTGATTGGCCGAATACTTCAAGTGTGTGATGGAAATGTTACGCCCCTTGTCATATTGTGATGCCTTGTCCCGGCCGGAGCGATGAGACAAAAACATTAAAACCCATTATAAACGAGGCATTTGTTGCATTCAGTGGGGACATAGGTACGGATTATAATGACTTATACTCTCTTTTTACGCGTTGCATTGCATCGCATTGCATCGCATCGCATCGCATTGCGCCGCTTAAACATAAAACCATGTCTGCATTTGTGATCGGAGAAATGACAAACTACAAATGCTACTCTACACTGCTCAAAACTCGCGTTTGAATCGTCAGTGGCAAATTCTTTAAATATAACAAATGTACTTCCAGTCGGTGAGGCAGAACAGCCGGCATTATAGTCAACTGTACCAGGATCAGGAAACAGTCCTCCATAAAATGCGCTGGACACATGGGAATATTTAGATTGAACTGTTCTGGAACAGTGTTGTAAATACAACTTAACCACTGATTTCTAGTTGTGTCCTCTTTTGGAAGGCCAAACAAAGTAGTTTCGCTTTCACAACGAAACAGCGTCACACACGGCGGGCTAGAGTGAGCGGAGGCCGGCGGCTAGAGTGAGTGGCGGTGGGCGGGCTTGTGGCAACCACATGTGACGACCCCGGGCTGGACTCCGCTTCGTCCATGGTGAAACACGTGAACATTTGGGCGGCGTTATGCAAATCTTCCCACATCGTGACGTAGACATGTG
>NW_015505199.1:1192476-1196907 GCF_001515645.1 Sinocyclocheilus grahami | reverse complement strand
TGTAAGAGAAGTTGTGCCAGGGGGGGATGAAGAGACGTGTTGGATTCTCATCGCATTAGCTGGATGCATCACAAAGTGCAGTGTGACTCAGTCGGACATAAGGAAGGAAATATCAGTGCCCACATGAATATGAATGTTGTTTGGAAACTGGGGCTGTCAAGCTCCAAAACAACTAATAAGCACTATAAAGTCATATTGCCTTCTGTAGTCTTCTGAAGCCATATGATATTGTAGCAACTGTATCTTAGGGCATTATTCTTCCCAGTATTATTATTCCCAGCATTATTCAGACCAGTTTTGTCATTGAAAAGACCTGATTCAACTGATTCATTTGACACCGCTACTTCCCTCATGAATGTGCCAAAGAGAGTTAGGGAAGATATGAAGATTTTCAGGGAATATTGGCTAAAATTTCAGTCTTTTTTCACACAAACCTAACATATGATTTGAAATGACTGGTAATATACCGCAAGAGTTGTATGAATCACTTATGTGATAAAATTATAGTGCTTTTGTCTTTTTTGGAGCTTGAAAGTCCAAGTCCTTAATTAATTTAATTGTATGAAAAATTGCGTCCTGATTATTCATTAAAAAAAAATCATCGTCGACGGAGGGGGAAAATACAGATTGGAACGGCACAAGGGAGAGAAAATGATAACAGGATTTTCTTTCTGAGGTGAACTATTCCTTGCCATTTGCATATGTTACTCAACACCTCAGCCATATGTTTGACCACAGGCCATAATCCAGCTCATGAACCCAACACCAAGTCACTGGAGGGCTAAAATTTGAGAGGTCCAACTGAAAACTTATACTTCTGCTCTCATTGCTCTAAATATTTTATGCAAAATGCATAACAGATAGCACAGCAGGTTGACACTTTGATCTTTACTTATCTTGGTCCGTGAAATTTAAATGATTGGATTTCATCCAGCTCATGAAATCGTAACACTTGCAGCTCATTTCAGCTTTGATCCTGTCGTCCATCTGCGTTAGAGTCACCAAGGAATATTGGAAAACAACTAGCAAACAGGGGCATGTCATTGCCTTTGAGACGGCACAATTGTTTCAGATGGAGGGACTTGGGAGATTTATACTAATTTAGTCACATTGAGGGCTAAACTGCCACAAGCTCTCTAGTGCTTCAGTCCTACCACCGTCACCAGTCCTTTTCCCCATGTGTATTGAATTCCTATAGGCTAATCCACTCCCATTTCCCTCTTCCTAATCCTGCGATGTAGCAGAATGCTAAAAGTAGTCATGTCAGCCTTGCATTATGCAGCTTTTCTCTGGGTTCCCGGTATCTGCAACTCTCCTCTACATCACGAGGATTAGCGAAAACGCTATGATACAGCAAGAGCCCTGGACTAGCACTGATTTAGCCTGTGTCGAACAAATACAAATGCAGTTTTCTTCTCAAGCTGTGATCAGGTTTGCATTGGCGCTTTGTTATTGTGCTATCTTGGCTCTCCCTGCCTCACTTCCTCTACCTTGAGGCTAAAAGTGAAGAAGAAGCGGTAAAGAGGGCTCTGAAGCCTGGCAATTATCAGTTAATAACCGACAGAAGAGTTCTATTAGTGTGGGAGCCACCTGTGATGCTGTTGTCTGGAGGTTTCTTTCATCGGAGTGGAGTGCCGCTTTGCTGTAGTGACTCAGACTAGACTTTTTATTTGGTTTGTTACGCTTCATGTTAAGCAAGCTATGTGTATTAAATGCTAACCACAGTTTATTTAATAGTGCTGTAGTGTCCCAGCTCAGCCAAGTGTTGCAATATGTGTGGTGGAGTCACAGATGTGCAGATGTGGATTAGCAAAAACATGATGAGCTTTGAATTCAGAGGTGCAAAGCATGCAGCTTAGTTACATACAATGCAGTGCATGCAACCTAATTACATACAATTAATTTATTAATATGAATTGTTAACAAATGTCTGTAAAAAAAAAAAGTTGTTTTCGATTATAAATATCTTGTTGGTTAAGTAGTTATTGTGCTTGGTTAAAGCTATATTTAATAATTTGATTAAAATGGCATTATACATTTATTTACACATCAGGGTTAGTAGGATTGTTTTGATAGAAATTAATACTTTTCAAATTTTGAAATTAAATTTTTAAAATGCTTTTCTTTTGGCATTTCTGTTCATCAAAGAATCCTGAAAATATGTGTCATGGTTTCCATAAAAATATTAAGCAGCACAACTACTTACAGAAACTGTTAAATAGAAACTAGTCGTTTTAAATTGTAGTAATATTATACAATATTACTGTTTTTACTGTATTTTTGATCAAATAAATGATGCATTGATAAGCAAAAGATAGGCTTTTTTTTAAAACTTAATTTTTAATTGTGAATTAAGATTTTTATAGTTGTGATCAGTGCAGAATATATTTTACGATTTCAAAGCTAAATGTTTTATAATGTGTTCAGGCATCATACTTAGAAGAAACAATATTTAATTTAACCATCTATACAATTTTTTTCTTTTCTATTTGAGATGTGAGTCATAAAGGGAGACCAAAACTTGCATACTTACTTATTAAGTCTGGAAGGGAGGAAACATGTTCTTTTGTGTAGCATTCATCACATCTAAAATGCATTGAACAAAGCACAGGTTGAATAGAGATTTGATTGCTGTGACAGAAATCACACAAATGCTTAAAAGCATTTAAGCACCTCAAAGTGCCATTTGTTTTGCTCTAAGGACTCTGTCCCCAAACCTCCTCAAGCCTGATGACTCATAATAATTGAGTGGATTGGGTGGATGATGTGGTTTCTTTTAATATTCCACATATCAAGGCGAATGAACAAGTCTTTAGTCTATATTTTTGGTTGAAAACATAGAAAACTTAGTCAACATCTCTCTTGTTTACATCATATGTCTGCATTTTAAAAATATTCTCATGTTTGTCTAGATGCTGTGACAGACTATCGTTGTGCATTTGATTACATGATTAAATGCAGACATATTGCGGACAGGATAGACTTTGCAAGGGAAGCTAATATGGGTTTCCTCCAGATGAGTTCATGGCCTATGGAAAGGATACTCACCACCTGGAGCTGGCATAAAGCCCATCACCCAGAAGGGTGGGGTGGATACCATGTAGAGCAGTAGGTCACTGGGGCCAGCAGCTGTGTGGTCGCCCTTTTTCTTAATCAACAAATCTCTCTTTAATTAGCTCACCTAGTGCCCTTTCCCCAGACGAGCAACCAAACACAAGTCTTCCGTCAAATCTGTCCGCGATCGCTCTCCTTCTCCCATTGGGATCTCCTGCATTGCAACTGCATCTGAGCTAGAGGTTTAGTGGAATAAGGCACCATGATGCTAATTAAATGGCCTTTCATGTTATTTAGTCATTCTGCGATGAGTTTCATTCCTAAACTCTTAAAGGGATAGTTCACCCAAAAATGAAAATTCTGTCATCATACATTCACCCTCATGTTGTTTCACGTGGAAAAAAGATACTTTGAAGATCATTGGTAACCAAACTATTTTGGTGTAATCCTACAGTTTTGGAACATTAGAAGTAAATTATAACTGATTTAAAAAAAGATTTTGGTGAACTATTCCTTTAACTTCTTTAAAAAAAAAAATATAAAAATATATATATATATATATAAAAAACCAAAACCAGAAACCAAAGCATTGTGGAATGTCTGTATTCCTTCACATATGCAGAGGTAAAATCTTTATAAAATATGCTGTACACACATTCGAGCAACCTTAAACTTTGCCATTGCCATGACAATCAATGCTAATTTTCTGCACTTTTTATTTTTGCAGTGGGAAAAGAAAAGAAAAAAATATAAATATACTGTATAGTGTGTGTCTATGTTTGTGTATCTGTATGTAAATATTATAATAATTATTCACACGTATAATTATTTATATAATTATGTATGTGTTTATGTAAATTATATAATCAACTGATTGGAATTTATTTATTTATTTAACAATTTGTTCTTTAAAATTGCTAAAAGAATCAGACTTTATTACTTGTATTACTTTACTTTTTTTTTTAGCATGATGCGAAGTAATACAAACATGAAATGTATTTCTCCCTTGTTTTTGGTCAATCTCTTTAATGGTTTGCGCAAACTGAGGTTGATGTTGACGATATACTAGTAATTTTATGTTTTAGAGTGTTTTAAAGTAAAGATCAGTACTTAAATACACTCTAAGCATCTTATTCATTTGATTTCACCCACACTTGTATAATAAGCATAGGTATCAAAGTAACCCTTCACTCTGACAGGTTATTATGAGGTGCTACAGGTCACAAAGCACGTCTGAAATTCCATACATTAAAAGAAGCATTCAGGATGGACTAGATTGAGTCAATTTTCAGCAGTTTGTATAGACCTCTCAGTCAGACAGGAGTCTGTGATGTGCCGTTTGAGAACCCAGAATAAATGTGTTGCTGGGGAATCATG
>NW_015505199.1:1191181-1192311 GCF_001515645.1 Sinocyclocheilus grahami | reverse complement strand
GTGCTCCTGCCATGACTGGCATTTAATTACAAATTAGACATTTTTTGTCACTGCAGATGGATGAATGATATAAAAATGGAATAAGTTGTAGATATGCAAGAGGAAAGGAAACTCTGCATGCTCATGGAAAAGAAGGTTTCGGAGAATGGAGAGGCAGAGCCAATGCCTGATTGAATTTGTAATTTCTCCAGTATTAGTTTGGACCTCTTTATGTTTGCACTTTGAAAAAGTGGGGAAAATGGGAAATGACTGCTGGAAATAGTTAGCGATTGATGCCCAGTTTCCACTGGGGGCAACATGAAAGATATTCACACCTAATTAAATTAGATATGCTTTCTGTCATCTCTCCCAGCCTTCATTCTCACATTAAATACAAACATTCCCAAACAGCGGCTGTTTGTGGTCTGTTAACATGGCGTGATATTACGCGACATTATGGTCGCTGTAAATATGCCACCCACCACTTGAAGTGAGCCACATTGCTTCATCGTAATCAGAAAATCATTTTCTTAGTCACTATTTTTGTCTTGTTTTGCTGTAAAAATATCTAAACCTCCCTTAAGTAAGTATTACATTTTATTTGTTCAAAGTTTTCATTTATGTCTTTACATTTACACATCCAACGCGACTTACACTGCATTCAAGCTAAATAACTTTTCAGTTTATGAATTCCCTAGGAGTCGAATCCTATAACCTTGGTGTTATTTGAATCATGTTTGAGCTATAGCAAAACTTGAATGATAAAAAATGTAAACTGCTAAATTGTCTTACAAATGCTGACTCTGTTTATTTTTTATATTAATAATTGCATTAAATTAACATGTTTAATTCTCAGGTCTATTCATTAGGTGAGATTTAAATGTTTTTTTCTTTTATTTTTTCATAGCTGGAGGCTGCTCTTCATAATCCTGTTCAATGTGCTTTACTTGGTTTCTCAGCGGCGAGCACTTCGCTTCCTCAAGGCTACCTATGGGTAAGTAGAAGCAGAAGCACATATATATATACATATTATCGTACACAATAGTGACGTCAGAGATCGAAGAGACTGAATTTATTAGGGATGCACCGATACCACTTTTTCCAGGACTCGCCCGATACGATACTTTTATTTTTGGTACTTGCCGATACCG
>NW_015505199.1:1156695-1190244 GCF_001515645.1 Sinocyclocheilus grahami | reverse complement strand
ACTGTTCATTTTTTTGCTCTATGGCACATCATCTTTAATTTAATAGCATAAGAGCTGCTCCATTGCAGTGGCTTAGTACTGTAATCACGCGCTTTGCTGTAATAATGCAGGGAACCCCTCGTTATACATCTCCTAACTGTGATATTTTCAGAAATAAGGCGCGTTTTTTCATCTGAAACGTGCTGCGATTTATATTCCAAAGCCACTCATATAATGCAGAAACACTCAAGCAAGCAAAACACGCGCAACGCGTGCACATATTTGTACTGATGCAGAATAGGATAGACTATAGCACATTTCACACAGGCTACTAGATTCACTTTCGCCAGAAAGTTGTGTATGCCTAAGGTTGAAAATAAATGATGTTTATAGTGAATTCCCCTATAAATGGTCTTATTTTTGTGATTTAGTTTTAATCCAAATGATGCACGTGCTAAGTGAACATCAAAGATCACACAACAGAAGTGCGCGCACTCTCTCTCTCTCTCTGTCTCTCTCTCTCTCTCTCTCTCTACCGTTAAGTAACTTGTGCATTGTTTTACTTGTTTTTGAAATATCCGACCGAACTACAAACTTTCCAGTGATGTCTGTGAGAAAGATATATTCACTCGACAGGCTCGTGCATCTGCGCCGCCACGCGCTCAATCCACTCAGCGTGCTTTTTTTATCAGCTTGCGCACATCAGCTATACAGGCGTTAATACTGAATGTTTAACGTTATATTCATTGCATACATATACTTCGTAGTAGACATCCTTAACTCCATTCTGCTGTCTGTTGTTCTGTTGTCGGTGTTTCTTTGTCTGAATATGGCACTTATCACATGCTGTGTGGTATCGGCGTTTGGTATTGGGGCATTTTAACGAGTACGAGTATGAGTACATTAGATCAGTATCGGGCCCGATTCCGTTACCAGTATTGGACAGTGGTTGTGTCCTATATTATGCAATGAGCTTTTCTCTGCAAAATAAAAAGTGGCGTTTTCCATACGGATCCCAATTCGTCAGTCACTGACGTAACGTCTCCGTTCCCTCCTTCAGGGAACGAGGGTTACACAAGTAACCTAGACGTTTTCATATCAAGCCCTGTGAAATCACCTTTAAAAGTTTCACACAGTAGTCTCGTTCTCCTCCCTCTTCTGGAGCAGTGGGCAATTTATCACATAATCCCCTAAAGCAGGGGGATAAATCCAATTCGAGCCTTGGTTGGGCACAAAAGGACGCCCTTGCCTGTGTTTTTGAGTTAATTGTTTTTATGGGTATTCTAAAGAGCATTGAGGTTGGACTTGGGTGGATTTAATAGATACAAGGAGACATTCAGTGGGAAATTATATCTGACTGGATTAGAACCTCTTTCTGGTGCCAAAAATACTCAGTTCTGCATATCCAAAATATTATTTCACCGGCATCTGATTCTAAATCTAAATCTCACTCTGCAGCTTAAATCGTAGGGGTCACTTTTTTAATATATCTCAGTGCGTCCATTTAGTCTCAGTGGGGCTGCCAGTGTTTCTCATTAAATGTGTTAAAATGTGCTATTATGCAGCATTTGTAAACTTATTTTCTGTGCTTCGGAGCTGTGTAGGCTTGGTAGGCAATGAAGGCTTGGTCTGCTACATCCTATAAGATTAAGGCACTTAGTAGCAAGTAAGCTAGTATTTCCAAAATAAATAAATCATTATTTATTATGTTATTACTTATTTATTACTTATTTTCTGTAAGGTCTTTTTTCTCCACACAGGTCTATTATTGTGAACCCAAGTCGACAGTTTTAGATTGTATAAGTTGCAATATCTTGACCATAATAAGCTGCGATGTGGACCAAACTTTATCCTTCTAGCCAAAGGTCTGGTTTTACAAACTATAGCAGGGTTAAAGAAACCCCTAAAGCAATCAACACATCTTCCACTTATAGCAGGTGTCATTTTCTCGGTGAACTCAGCTGGACTGAGAGATGTGAGAAGAGGGGAAATGATTCAGTTGTTTGCTACTTCCCAACTTATAAGTCAGTGATAGCACATCATCTTATCACAATAGCCTGCACTGCTAGCGTTCCAAATGAGCAGTGACAGTAATCAGATCACTCCAAGATGGGCTGCTGGGTTTTTTTTCGTGGCTTAGATCAAAATAATGACATTGTTTCTAATCAGTCCAAGCCAGCCAGTCATCCACCAAATTCGCTCATCTTAGCCTCCTCACCTCTAAGGCTGAGGCTCATTTTTTTTTTTTTTTTTTTTAAACCTGTGTTCACAGTCTACTTCCTGGGATTTTATTTACTTAGTTGGTTAGTAATGATAAAAATAAGTAGTTGCTTTTTTTATTGCTTGCCAATGCCATGGTTTTGGGGCAGGTTTTCCTGTAAAATGTTTACAGGAGTAGAGAGGATTTTATTTACTTAGTTGGTTAGTAATGATAAAAATAAGTAGTTGCTTTTTTTCATTGCTTGCCAATGCCATGGTTTTGGGGCAGGTTTTCCTGTAAAATGTTTACAGGAGTAGAGCCTGAGGTGCTGCTAAGGACAGAGGAATTACAAAAATAAATTACATTACTTTTTGTAGATAGATAGATAGATAAATAGATAGATCTAGATAGAGCATTATTTTTTTCATATTTGCTGTTCTCTATTTGTCAGCTATAAATCCAAACAAATCTAAAACTTTTAATAAAGTATGTCAGAGACAAATGTTTGAATGTGGCTAGTGTACACATAAACAGATTAAGTCTTTCTCCCTAGTTTACCTTTACTCCCTTTAGGCTCTTAGTCAGTTTTAGCCTAATTAATGCTTTGCTGTCCAGAGCTTTGGCTCTAAGGTTTTTTTTCACAGCTTTCTGGACAAAAAAAACAGAGATGCGTCCAGGGCACGATTCCAGTTCTCCACTCCTCCAAACAAGTACTGATGAGTTTGTCAGGGAACTGTAATTCCACCTAGTCTGTGGAGGAATTGGATCGAAAGAGGAGGGGGTAGATCATCGTCGAGTTCACTCACATGGATTTGCGCCTGTGTGAAAAAAACGGGAGAACAAGGGCCAGCTGGAGGTTGCGGCTGAGTAGCAAAAACGCGTGTTCAGATTCAGTTATTTTCTGAGCTTCTTGCACAAAGTTAAGCCCTCCCTATTTCCCACTGCGCTTCCGCAACAGGCCGTTATTTGCTCTGACTCGCTCTTCCTAGCCCATGAGACCTTGGCCATCCAGGTTCTTTGCTTTGATACAAATCAGACAAATGATTGCTTGCAAATTAGAGGGGAACTGTACGGCTAAAGACTATATTTAGCCTGGACATTTTGCTTGCATAACATGATTCAGAATGAGAATTAATCTCTGTTGTCTGGCAGCATCCCTCCCACTCTGCCGTTGTTTTCCCGTTCTTTGGTTGAGATTACACTCCACTCAACCAAACACAGTCGCTCAGTATCTTGAGGTAATCATAAATGATGGCCCCTAAACAAGTGGTGTTTATATTGAGGCCAGCAGACTTTGTAATACTTCCCCTTTATCTCCCTCGGTTAAACCACCTCTCAAAGGCTTTTTTTGTATGTATTTTGTAATTGGAGCAGTTTAGTGCCGCACAAGAAGAGATGAGGCAATGATGGGATGCTGATCAGTTCATATAATTTCTAATAGCGAGTGGGTTGCTTCCATTGCATTATGCATGAAAGAGTAACCATGAGAGCGGGTGTGCAGGGCGCGAAGACAAACACTATTTTTCACAAACTGGGGGATTATTAATTTATGATGCAATGCAATCCAAATGTGTTACAAGAGTCTGCATTTTAAAGCAACTCAGTAGAAAAATGAATGGGTGCGGAACTTCGATCAGTTGTTGAGGCAAGGCACCAGAGGATGGATTTATGAGCAGCACTGTGCTGAAGTCTGTCAACTATATGTAATTTCACCAAGGATCGAGTTTGTCATCGCAGTCTCTGTCTTAAGAAGGCGATCAATCATGAGCCCAAAGGAAACCCTCCATTGTCAAACAGCTCAGCGGCTTTCAAAAGACATCTCTCCACCCCACCTTTTCCTCTGGTTCAGCGATGAAAAGATCCCTGGAGTTTCAAAAAAGATGTTTGAAGTTATAGAGCTGATGCTGGGAATGTATTCGGGGTGATAGAGTATGACTTTTAGAGACTTTATCAAGCCAACGACTATAGGTTCAATTTTTATGAGAAATATGATTTTAACTTTGCTGTTACCCTGATTTTGAAATTGACAGGAATAAAATAACAGGGCTGGGAAGCATTAAAGTATACAGGAAGTGAAAGAGTTTTCTGCCGTTTGAAATTTCCTCCATGTGGGTCTCGGCACTGGAAGTGAAAGCACAATGGCGAGGGAGTGGTTTAAAGTGGCAGAAAAACAGAAAGCCCTTCCCTTCATCTATTATTTTCTGTCTCTACCTGTACAGTCATGGATGTGAGAGCAGTTTTGGTTGGATGACTACCTGTAATAGCGGTATCCTTGCTCTGTTTTTGCAGGTAGCCGGTGCAGGCGATTCCACTCAAGGCCAGGTGGACATCTTCTCCTTGAACAGACCCACACCTCGGCCTGTAAAATCCCTCCAGATGGGAGCTCGAGTGAGGTGTTTGGAGTATGTGCCTGAGCCCACCCCTTCAGAGGATACTGAAACCGGCCCTCATAACTCCACGGGAGTTGGAAATACTATCTGTGTGGGACTTGATGATGGCTGGTAAAATATAATATGAAAATATAAATATAAAAAGATGTATTGTGTTCTTCAATTAAAAATATTAAAGTACCTGTTAAATATCTAAAGGCATCTATACACAGCCAAGTTAAGGTTGCTCTAAGGAAACTAGACACTATTATCAAAGATATTGATGCTGCTTTGGTTCTATGTAAATGAAGTGCCTCATCAATGCTTCCTTTATTTTCCTGTCAGCTCACTTGGCTGTGAGAACCAAGCGGTAGCCAAGTCTAATAGCCTAATGGCTGTTTGTTTTGGGCACATGTCTAGCAATAGGGAAATCGGGAAAGGTAAAAGCCTTTTAATCAGATTTAAGGTGCCATTACAGACATTGCGGTGATAAGAAACAGGTGACGACTATCTTCATTAGGCTAAAAAGTGTTTTGGATGAGTTTTAGTGATTCCAAAGTCATTTATTGTTATTAAATTATACATCATAATAAAAAAAAATATATATATATAATCTAAACAATTTCATTATTAAAAAGGATTAAAGACTTAACTTTGTATATGTGCAATTGCATTTATACCATCTGTGTGCAGCAGTCAGTGTAAATGCACCTTTTTGTGGTATATATGCAACTTCAGATGCAGTCTTTGTAGTGCTCAAACAGCAAAAGTTTACTACCTTGTTTAACACTTTTGGGTACTTTTCGTGGTGCTTTGTGGAGAAGTTTTTGAGGTGCAGTCATTTTGGCAGAAATTAAATAAATTTCTCGCTTAAAATCACAGTGATTTTCTAAGTAAGTTAAATCATTTATGAAGGCTGAGAAGAACAATAGGTATTCTGGGATATTCTTTATGCAAATGAAAGGGACTGATTAGCTACAGAGAGCAGATTATTTCCTTTTAAAATATCATTTCACAATATCAAGGCATATGCACTGTGAAAATAAGGCATTAGTTGTTCTTTATACTTCTTCCCACAAAGATGTCCTTATACTGTATATCCTTCAATGTTTTTCGCCCAAAGCATTCTGGTCTATGGCAGTATGGACACGGCCGCCCAATGCCTTGTGACTCTCCGTAACCCAGAGGGCTGTCCAGTTCTGTGTCTCAAACATTCTGGGAACTTCCTGTTCGCTGGCCTACGGGACGGAATGCTGATGGTGTACGAGAGACATCCCGGAGGTACGAGTTTCATAATGCTTGATGTTTCATTATATTGTACACTCGTGCTGCCTGCAAGTACAGCTGAGAAGCTCTTATTTCTAAGTTAGTTTCCAGCTGTCATGCATTCAAGTTAGAAATGTAAATCAAAAATATTAAAATGGATCACTTTTAAAGTTGTTTTCAGTTGTTTTGTCTTTTATGTGAACAAGACTCGTAATTTGCGATATTTCTGCATTTAATTCAAGGCCTCATAATTTGTGTCAGGCTGTATGGCTTTTATGCATTATCCAAAACAAAGCTTATTTATTCTCCATACATTGCCTGCGTTTGTTTAAGATTGTGGATAATCACTTAGGATTTAAACGTCTATGTTATTTCTATCCTATTAGGCTTGTTTTTTCTCTTTATCACATTAGCACAGAGATGGACAGTTATATTCAGTATGTTTTCTCTTTCCTTTTTCTCAGTAATGGGATTAAACACTAAATGGGTGGGATAATTAAGAATGGTAATTATTAGTATGTCACCAAATGAAAGGGACTCAATAGAGTAAAAGGGTAATCAAATCAAATTAATAGTACAAATGAATCTGATTGTCCCCGTGTTCAATTTGCTCTTTCATCAACCTTCCATTCAAACATTCAAGGATGTTTTTTCGGTCCCTCCTCTGTTAGCTGAATGCCTCAGTGAGTATGTGAAAGATATTAGTTCTGTCATGTATTCTGAATGCATTCAGAGATGAGACGGGGGTGATAAGATTGTTCTAGGTATGTATTAGTTAGATAGAAAGCCAATAGATTTAGGATTACCTTGAAAGCAATTTATGATTTCACAAGTCTTTCCTCTGCCCGTGCTTGTGCCTTATTCATTTGCAGTACGTAGGTGTGGGCGAATGACAACAGAAGACGGGTGGGTATGCAGAACTCTTGCAATCGGAGACATGATAGATAGCGAAGGACTGCGCTCTGTGTGTGTACGTGTATGTTAGGGGTGGTGCAAGGCAGACAACCCTGGCACAATGGGTTTATCACAATGCATTACTTACCTGGCTGTCAACAAGGAATTACCTCCAGTGAAGTGGAAAGTAAGATTAATTATGCTGATGTGCAGTGTGGCGATTGAATATTACTATTCATATAGTGGAAAGAAAGAAATTACTAACAGATATATTCCCTGGGAAGTACAGGCTGGATTTTTAAAAATGTGTTTATTTATTTATTTGGGTAAACAAATATATTCAACAAATTATTCTGTGGAGCAGTTAATATAGTTAATATAGTAATAAATAATGGGGTCTCACATGAGATTAACCAGAAAGCTTTTTGAAACGTATGAGCAAGCCAAAATTGCTTTGGGGGGGGAGAGATTTTGAGATTTTCTTCCCTTTTTTTTCCTACGTACATTAAGAGGGCAAGATCATTTTGTTGTGTTTAATCAACAGTATGCAGAATTTATAAGGATAATAATGAGGTGTCTACCTTTCTGAAGAAAATACGTAAATACATTATACCCAGAAGCAATAAGCGCCCATTTGAATGAAACAGCGTCTCTCCTCCATCCACTTTATTACTTTTGGAGCAATAAAGTAAAGACTGCATCTGCAGATGCTTTGAGTGTCCATATAAGTCCTCTCCGCCCCTGAAGGTCCTCGGCTTCAAAAGAGGCAAATCTGAGGCTGCCTTAGTTTGAGGAAGAGGGTGTACCGAGTGGCTGAGGGGATGTTTTCAAAGCATATACATGAAAAAAGTGGGAAGACTGACATTTTGAATATGCCATGCAATTAACCTAAGGAAGTCGGAAGTCATTGTAAAGCTATCCTGGTTTCAAAGGCAGAAATAAACAACTCGAAATGTTAATTAAATGGCTTGCTGCGGTTCCCTCTCTAATTTTGCTTGATTAACACACTGTGATGGGGGTGAAAAAGACGAAGAAAAAAGCTTATGTAATGCATCCAATAATGGTGTCCATAGTGGCTACAGTGCAAACCCTGTGATTAAAACTCAAGAAAGTCTGGCATGTCCTGAGCACACTGGAGAGAAACTTATAAATTGGATTACACAACACGCTGCAGTTATTAACATGGCACTGTTAGCGCATTCGCATAGAAAGCACTAGTTTTATTGAGGGAGATATGCAGTCCACAAACACGCTTTGCAGTGCTTGCTTTAGCTGTATGTTTTTAAGACGTAGACAGAAATTATACAGTTCCACCACCAGTTATACATATTTGTCTTGCAAACACTAGGATTTAGTCTTGAGTATTAATGAAACCAATTTACTTTAAGTGACTTGCTCAGGGCAAAGCAGGGGAATTAGCATGCAGCACATTTTTGTAGCTCTGCTATTTGAAGCATTCTTTAATAAGGGAAATAACACATGAATTGACTAGCTTTGAATATCTTTGGCCATATTTGAAGTGTTCCACCAGATAGGATTAAAGATTTGCCTTCAAGCAAGGTATTTCACAGGCCTCATTGTATTCGCTACTCATGTACTTTTCCTTGCTTTTCTGTTTTCTGTGTCATAAAACTTAAGAGTATATAAAATGAAATAGTTTGGGGTATTTTCTGGGTACTACATTTATAAAGCTCATTATGATCAAAACAAATATAAACATAATTTTTATATTTATTGTGTGAGAATTATTATTATTATTATTATTCATAATTTAAAAAAAGTTTTCAGTATACTTCTTTACGAGGACACAGCAATGTCAGCTTGAAATGGATTATGAAATTTAATAGAAAAAAAATTACATGAACATTTTTGTCCAAAAAAATTAACTTTTCCTTTAAGGAGCCATTTTTTTTTATTAATTATAAAATAAGAAAAACAGGGTTGGGCTGAAATTATATTGACACAAATCACTATTGTTGACTATTGCACTTGATGCTACATTAATGATTATTAATATCAATTAATAGAATACATAAAAAAATATATATATCTCTAGCTACACAGGCAAAACAACCTAATTAGTTTGTGAATTAGTTTATTGCTTTTTATGAATTGGAAAAAAAGACTTAACATTGGTTATTTTAGTATTTTAGTGGCCTTCCCAAGAAGACCATTAGACAGCTGCAGCTCATCCAGAACGCTGCAGCCAGAATTCTGACTAGAACCAGAAAATCTGAGCATATCACACCAGTCCTCGGGTCCTTACACTGGCTTCCAGCTATATTTAGGATTATTTTTTAAGTACTTTTACTCGTTTATAAATCACTCAATGGCCTAGGACCTAAATACATAGCAGATATGTTCACTGATTATAAACCTAACAGACCACTCAAATCATTAGGATCGAGTCAGTTAGAAATACCAAGGGTTCACACAAAACAAGGGGAGTCTGCTTTTAGTTATTATGCCGCCTACAGTTGGAATCAGCTTCCAGAAGAGATCAGATGTGCTAAAACATTAGTCACATTTAAATGCAGTCTCAAAACTCATCTGTTTAGCTGTGCATTTACAGAATGAGAACTGTGCAATGTCCGAACTGATTGCACTATATTTTGTATAATAATTTTCTATTCTTA
This sequence comes from Sinocyclocheilus grahami, assembly GCF_001515645.1. Taxonomy (NCBI): domain Eukaryota; kingdom Metazoa; phylum Chordata; class Actinopteri; order Cypriniformes; family Cyprinidae; genus Sinocyclocheilus; species Sinocyclocheilus grahami. The sequence continues at coordinate 1,180,900 of NW_015505199.1, read as the reverse complement.
ACTGTTTTAAATTCATTTGAAACCTTTTAAATCAATTTTTAAATCATTTTCAAAAATTTTAATTCCTTGTTTTATTGTTGTGATTATTATTATTATTATTATTTAGTTATTATGCCGCCTACAGTTGGAATCAGCTTCCAGAAGAGATCAGATGTGCTAAAACATTAGTCACATTTAAATGCAGTCTCAAAACTCATCTGTTTAGCTGTGCATTTACAGAATGAGAACTGTGCAATGTCCGAACTGATTGCACTATATTTTGTATAATAATTTTCTATTCTTAACTGTTTTAAATTCATTTGAAACCTTTTAAATCAATTTTTAAATCATTTTCAAAAATTTTAATTCCTTGTTTTATTGTTGTGATTATTATTATTATTTTTTTTTTTTTATTATTTCTTTTATGTAAAGCACTTTGAATTACCATTGTGTATGAAATGTGCTATATAAATAAACTTGCTTTGCCTAGCATGAAAAACTAAACTGTTATTCAAACTGGGAATAAATGATACAGAAAGGGAGCGAAAAACAGAAATGTGTGTCATTGTTATAATTGTTATAATGATCAATGTTGCAAGGTGCAAATATAAGTGTAATGCTGAACTCCACCACTTATTTCCTTCTGTCATTTCCACAAACTTCTGGTAAACATAATACATAATTTGATATGTTGTGGAAATCACACTGTGGTAGAAATAATTAAATAATAGGGCTGCAACAAAAGATTATTTTGATAATCAGGGATTATAATTATAATTTGAGGATTAATCATTAGGCTTTGACCGATTATTCTTTAGGCTTTTACAATTAGTTAAAATATTAAGTCATATCATAACTAATAAATAAAACAAGGTAATCACTTGGTAGTGTCAACGTTAATGTCAAACAATTATATGACTATTGTACAATTACAATTATTATACAATTATTTTTTTACAATACAAACATATATACTTCACACTGGAAAGCTGCTTTATAGCAGAAAATCAAGTTGTTATTCTAAATGAATGTGACACTGACACTGTTTTTTCCCCTGTTAAATACTGTAAAGCTGCTCACTTTAAATCAATCTATTGTATAAAGCCCTATATAAATAAACGACATGACTGGAGTGCCGAATTGCAGAGTTTGTTCAAACATATCCACATCGCTATGATCAGATGCTTACTTAACTGCTGTTTTCTCACTGCTGTCATTTTTGTTGTGTGTTTATTTTGTTATTGAGAGGAAAGCATGCAGCACATATTTACATATTCATCTAAACGCCTCTCTCCGTACCATCTGGCTCAGCTGCATTCACACGCCGACTATCATAAGCCCAGTGTGTGTCGTCTTCTCTTGAATTGCATACGAGAGACCCGAATTACAGTCTTGCTCTACAGCGCCACAATGGTCAAACCGCGTTATTGCAAGTCCTTACAATGGGTAATATGAGATCAAATGACTATTTGACAACAAAAATATTTGTTGATAGACAATTTTTTTATTGCCAACATTGTTGATAATGTCGACTAATCATTTCAGCCCTACTAAAAAAATACCCAATTCCTGGGTAAAAAGGATAAAAAGTTTGCTTTAAGAGCCTAAGGGTGCCCATAGTTGTAGTCCAAGAATCTTGATAGTCTTCTTACGGTGAACTTACTGTGTGTTTTTGTGTTTCTGTCTTGTAGGGGAACTGTGGAACCAAGACACCTGTAGAAAAGTAACAGTTGGTTCAGATCCCATCAGGACACTTCTTGCCTTGGAGGGCTCGGTCTGGGCTAGCTGTGCTAACACAGTAACTGTACTTGACGTCTCCAGTTTGTCCACTCAGGTAGACTCATCATTTCAAAGCTCTACTCATGCTGATATGCTTTCACACCAAACTTTAGCAAATGGAAGAGTTTCATGGGCGCTTGGCCAACACTTACTGACAAATTAGCTTGTGTGTGAGGATCAATAATAAAGCTACCGAGGAGCTGCAATCCATATGGCCAGGTTGTCTCCTCTGGGGTCTTTTTTTTCCCCTTTTACTTTTAAACCTCCCAGGATGAGTAAATAATTCTGACATGCTCATAATCTTCTCTGGCTGTCTCAAATATGGAGAAGCTGTACCCTGGGGATGTACCCCATGGTCCTCCATAACCCTGAGCCTTCCTTTAGTTGTGCCTTCTTGGGTTTTATCTCTGGAATCAAACATCTCTTTTATCCTTTGAGGTTTATCTGGATGCGCCCATCAGAGAGGAGATTTGAGCTACTGGTAGGTGAGTGGGCCCCTGCTGCTTTTCGGTTGATCCTCCACGGTTCAGGCCAGTGCTCTGTTTTGTTCGACTGATTACATTGTATCCCTTTCCCTGCGGAGCCATGCAGGCCCAGCAGCTGGAGGGGGAAGCATCTCCTCTACAGCTGTAAATCTGCCTCCTTGGGACTCATGGCAAAGTGACGTACAATGATGTGTGTTGATGGGATAAGTAACAGAGCCTGTGCGAATTTGTCTCTCTCGTCACCGGTTTTTAGATAAGAATTCCACACTCTGCAGTGTGCCACCTTGTTCCAATGACCCGAAACGATTGAGGCCGCTGGATCGCTATTCATGTAGAATACTGAAAGCATTTCAACCCCAGTACTGCAGAGAAAACAAACAGTGATGGTCGGGTGTGTATGCACTATGCAGAGAAAACACTTAATAATAATAAAACCGTGTGCACAAATTTTTGGGTCCGCAACCAACTTGATTACCAAGTTTGGCTCATTAATATGTAGGCCATCTTTACACCTGGTAGTAAAGGACTAAATTATCTTTCGCATTTGATGTGGGTAACCAAACAGTTGCTGGTCCCCATTGAATTTGAGAGTGGGAAAAAAATACTATGGAAGTCACTGGTGACCAGCAACTGTTTGGTTACCCACATTCTTCAAAATAACTTTTATGTTCAACAGAAGAAAGAAACTCATTCAAGTTTAAACCAACTTGAGAGTGAGTGAATGATAATAGAATTTACATTTTGGGTGAACTATCCCTTTATTGTTAAAAAAAGTATAATTTATAAAGTATATCGTTTTTTTTATTTTTATATCTGTTAATTAAATTTCTCGAATGCTACTGCTAAATACATTTACTGTACCTGAAAAACAAAGCACTCTTTGTTTTATTTGTATATTATATGTATTTGGAATGCGTATCTTTGTTTTTATTTTTTAATAAGAAAGTTAAAATAATGATAAAGATTTTTATCTTTGCCTACTTTGGCATAAATGTCTGTCATATTTTTTATTTTGTTACCTTGTAAGGCTTTGTTTTTAAAATATGGAAATTAGTTGGGCTGTACTAGTCAGACAACTTGCAAAATAGTAAAACCAACATGACAAAGAATCGTGATAAAATCGTGAATCGTGATTTTCCTGAAAAAAAAAGAAATTTGTGATATGATATGTTTGCCATATCGCCCACCCCTATAGTGATGTAGTATCTTAGGGTGAAGCAGTGGAGGCAACCTCTGTCTCTGTGTCAGTGACTCAGATCGCTGTTTACACCTGGCTGAGTCCCAATTTATACACACACATATACGTTTAATATTTTTGTTAAAAACCGTAATAGATTTTTTTTCAGAATACTTTGATGAATACAAAGTTTTAAAAGAACAACATTTATTTGAAATAGAAATCTTAAATGCATAGAAATCTAGCTATGTAACAATGTAAATATATATACACATTCACAACAGCATGAGTGAACAGATGGAAATAACCAGTTGATAGAAGTATTCTTCTGGTGTCTTGTCTCTGAAGAAATAGTCCAAGCAAAATAAAACAAAAACATAGAGAAAACAAGAGAGCAAAGGCAAGCACTGCCAACAAGTCAATTAAAAGCGAAAACACATCAAAGGCAGTTTCAGTCTTCTCCCTTGCTCTCAAACAAAACAAGCTCCTTTTGGCAAGGGTACGCAAACAGGTGCTAATCCCTGTCTGCTAGTGTGCAGAGGAGAGAACGGTCTCTCGCACCCACCTCACTCACTCCAACTAATCTGCCTCAACCCCAGACTGGAGAACTAACTGTTAGTAAGAGTTCTCAGGGCTCCTCAGTAGCACCACAGACCTCAGGGGGCTGCGTGCAAACCCTCGATAAGGAGCGCGGCTCCCTCATGCCTCATTAGAGGATCAGGCATGAAATGGCTCCTCTTTCCCTGTGGACTTTTAAAAAGGTGTTTGGGAGGGGGTGTATTGTTTTCTGAGACAGTGGAGCACGGCGCCGCTGTGAATCACTTTGAAATCAAAGAAACTGGATCTTGAGTCATTGAAACCTTCATGATGTGTGGCCCTTGAACCTACTGTTCGCATGGTGATTTTGAAGGCACAATAATTCAGTGCATTGCAGGAATAGATAAAGGAAGGAAGGTGTTCATTTGCATTGGTTTTTGCTTTTGTGTTTGTACAACTGAATATCCTTTTATAACAAATAAAATGGTAAGCAGAAATGCAGATTATAAGCATATTCAAAGTGAAGATTATGAGTAAATCCACCAGTGAAAATGCTTTTTTGCATTTTGTAAAAAATTTTTTTTTTGTCTGTGTGTGTAAAACCTGATGATGTTCTCCAGTTTGATTTAAGAACAATCCATAGAGCATCTTGTACTTCAGTGGAAACAAGTGTGCAAAGTAGTTTACATGTTCAGTGTCACAATTTAAATTGGCTTAATACTAAGCTAAAATATGTATTTAGATATGGTGTAATGGTTGCAACAGTATTAGATCTTCTGGAAGGCTCTTCTGCTTGAAAACCACTGACACTGAACGCTGGATCCCCTTAAAACAAGTATCCCAGTGTTAGGAGACTATTTAGAATAAGCCCTGTGAAGGATTATGGCATTTTGCAGTCAATTCTAAAGTTTTAAGAAGCCAATAAGGCCATAATGCATGTTCTCTTTCAGGTGTTAATTAGCACCCATGCTGCTGTTTGAAAACATTTTTAGTCTAGCAAGAACTTTTTATATTTATTATTTTTATGGAAGATGACACAGAACAGTACTGTGTACAGTGTCTGTAGTCTGCCACTGACACTATGGAAGCCTGTTTCATCTTCGTTATATCTCAGATTTTGAATTTGTCATAATTGTGACTTTATAACTCAAAGTTGTGACTTTAAAATGTGATTTGCTACTTTATATATCAAAATGTGTCATTATATCTCTTCATTTGACTTTGTAGTTTATAATTTTTTGTGTGAAATAAAACTGATGCGATATTTTGGACCGACTGATGTAAAAGTGTATATTTTGAAGAATGTTTCAACTAAAACAACATTGGATGTCAAAAAAAAAACACTGAGAGATTCTGCAAAATATCTTCTTTTGTGTTCCACAGAAGTAAGTCATACAGGTTTTAAACAACTTTTGGGTGTGTAAATAATGACAGAATGTTCATATTCTGGTGAACTAGCTATATATTATGTTTCTGTTTTAGTGACAAAAGTAAACTGGCCTTGACCAGAAATGGACCTCCAGCTTAATCTTTGGATGATGTATCTGAAGCTCAGCTGGAGATCTTTTGATAGAAGGTGACCAGAATATTATCTGCTTCTTATCTGTTTTGCCACAGGCTAAAATCCACGGTTTCCCAGGAGCAGAGCAATCCAAATACTCTGGTTTTGTCTTTAATGGAGCCCTGTGGTGTTTTGCAGCAACCAAAGAAAAAAGAAATGTTTAGATATGAATTCCCTCTTCCATCTCAGTAGTTGCTTTTGAGAGTCCTTGTATATGTACTGCACTGAGAATAAAAGAGAGGAAAATAAAAGCTACATACATTTGCGATGGACATGTTGTCGTTATAGTTCAATATTCAGATTGTGAGCTAATGGAGAAGAGAAAGCAAATGAGAGGAAAAAGGAGATGGAGTTTTGTAACTGCTTGTTTTTGTCATGCCTTATTGAGTTCTGTACCAGAATGTTTTCCAATCTATTCTGCTTGTTTATTCTCACTGGTCTCTGGTTTTCCAGTCCACCTTACCCATTATAAAGCTATGTGACTGAAATGAATTAGCATCATCATGAAGGGCATGTTAATGTCATGTTTCTACTTAACATTCTACTTCCCAGTTAAAAATGTAGGTCAAACATTTCAAATGCAACTTAGATTGCACCTTTCTGTTACACAGCGTTATTATAGTTTCTTCTTGCTGTGCACAGAATTTGATACTGTTTTACTGTGAATTTTATGTTGACGATAACATGGCATGCAACATCCCATTGGAATGAGTATTTGCTGGATTCCTGCTGAATAAATGTATCTCAAATGACACTTCCGACGATCAAAATAATGACCGTTTTATATGTAAACATGCAATTTCAGTGACTCGTGTTCAGTTTTTAAGAATCTTAAAATGCTGTATTATTTGGCATCTTATCAGGTTTTGCATATCACAATTATGTCTCTGTCTAAATCAACAAGTAAAGTGGGACACTCGAGTTTATTCTCAAAAATAGAAATTCTGTCATTTACCCACCCTCATGTTGTTCCAAACCAGTATGATTTTGTGTGAGGAACACAAAAAATGAGTTAAAAAAAAAAAAAAAGCTTTTTCCATAAAATGAAATGCTGTGAGATTCAGTGTAGTTTGGTTTGTATGGCCAAACACATTTGTGTTCCTCTGAATAAAGAAATTCCTACAGGTTTGGAACAACATGAGGGTTAAGTAGATCTACAGCTATTTGAAATGGTTTTATGTGAGAAATTTGGCGTCATATCTTAAAAACAACTCCATTTCAAACTATCAGAAAATGTCCCACTTGACGTGTATTGATATGAAGCTAGCTAACTCCTATCTCTCTAATGTAATCCCATTGTCCTCTGTTCTGTCTTAGAGGTTTGAGGTCCATCAAGACCCGATGGTGAGCGTGGCCCACATGGTGCGAGCTGGCGGGGGCGCATGGATGGCCTTTTCAGAAGGTTCCTCTATACGCTTGTTCCATACGGAAACACTGGAGCACCTGCAGGAGATCAACATATCTACACCCTCATCATTTTACAACCCCAGTGAGTATCTCTCCTTTGACCCTGTGAAAGGAGCCTTTTGAATACCAAAATTCTTTATGCCTTCACACGTGCTTGATCAGTGCTTGTTTCCGTCATTTCTTTGAACTGCACTTCTCGTGATAAAAAGGTAATGATGGAGAAGTTCTTGTTGGAATGATTCCTGTAGGCTGGCTCTCCAGGGAACGACTGTGAATAAGTAGCTAACTTAAGACCCCGCAGAGCAGTAATGGAGCTGCGGGGTTACAGGCAGGAAAAGGCACAATGGCACAGACAAAGCTTTCGGTTCGAAATGTTGCCATGGCAACACTCTTGTCATGACTTCAGCAGCCGTGGCATGTTGGTAATGTGCCCACGTTTGGCCATTGTGCCTTTTCTTAGTGCAGCTGGTCTTTAATTCATCTGTTTTCTCTTTTTTTTTTTACCTCTCTACACTCACCTTTAGCCATCTTTATTTCCCATGGGTCCTCTTAAATATCAGATTTGTCAAATTCTTTGTGTTATATCACTCCTTTTAGATTAAATAAATATAAGCTAAAGCCATGGTTGTTGCTACATTTTTGCAGAAGGGAGCGTGTGTAAACATTCATTATATAAGCAAGGACATTGAAAATAAAGTTTAATCTGTACCTATCTGTATTTATGTTATCTGTATGCACCAAGGGTCTGAGAGTAACGCAATTCTCTGTGTGTATGTGCTGTACATGTGGAAGAATTGACAATAAAGCAGACTTGACTTGACTTGACTTGACTTAACGGGGTCATGAACTGCCTTTGTTTTTTATTTTGGACTGTTCTCTGAGGTCCACTTATAATGTTATCAAGATTTTTACATCAAAATGCATCATAATTTAGAAGTAATATGCTAATTTCTGTCTTGTTTTGATCCTCTCATCGGAACGGTCTGTTTGAATAAGTGTGGCGGATTGTAGACTCTGAAGTAAACGCACACTGCTATGATTGGCTAACAGTTGTGTATGTTTGACAGCCTACATCCTTCACAGATGGACGCTGCTGTGATTTAGGTTGAAAACGCATAAATACTCAAACAAATCAAACGATCTGTAATAACAAAGTAATAGTGACCACATAATAAAAACAGTTACTCACACATGTGTGGTGCGACATTACTCGTCGTATCCAATATAGTCAGCACAGCATTGTCTTTTAGTTTCAATCTTTCTGAAAGATTCTGCCTTGTTTGTAAATGAATCCATGGTAAAATGCAGTGAACAAAGGACCAAGTTCTTACTGACGCGGTCTGAACTTCATTAAAAATAAGGACCATCCACTGATCACCCTTTCCTAATGTTGGGAGCAGAATGAAGGCGATGTATCTAATGTAATCCCATTGTCCTCTGTTCTGTCTTAGAGGTTTGAGGTCCATCAAGACCCGATGGTGAGCGTGGCCCACATGGTGCGAGCTGGCGGGGGCGCATGGATGGCCTTTTCAGAAGGTTCCTCTATACGCTTGTTCCATACGGAAACACTGGAGCACCTGCAGGAGATCAACATATCTACACCCTCATCATTTTACAACCCCAGTGAGTATCTCTCCTTTGACCCTGTGAAAGGAGCCTTTTGAATACCAAAATTCTTTATGCCTTCACACGTGCTTGATCAGTGCTTGTTTCCGTCATTTCTTTGAACTGCACTTCTCGTGATAAAAAGGTAATGATGGAGAAGTTCTTGTTGGAATGATTCCTGTAGGCTGGCTCTCCAGGGAACGACTGTGAATAAGTAGCTAACTTAAGACCCCGCAGAGCAGTAATGGAGCTGCGGGGTTACAGGCAGGAAAAGGCACAATGGCACAGACAAAGCTTTCGGTTCGAAATGTTGCCATGGCAACACTCTTGTCATGACTTCAGCAGCCGTGGCATGTTGGTAATGTGCCCACGTTTGGCCATTGTGCCTTTTCTTAGTGCAGCTGGTCTTTAATTCATCTGTTTTCTCTTTTTTTTTTTACCTCTCTACACTCACCTTTAGCCATCTTTATTTCCCATGGGTCCTCTTAAATATCAGATTTGTCAAATTCTTTGTGTTATATCACTCCTTTTAGATTAAATAAATATAAGCTAAAGCCATGGTTGTTGCTACATTTTTGCAGAAGGGAGCGTGTGTAAACATTCATTATATAAGCAAGGACATTGAAAATAAAGTTTAATCTGTACCTATCTGTATTTATGTTATCTGTATGCACCAAGGGTCTGAGAGTAACGCAATTCTCTGTGTGTATGTGCTGTACATGTGGAAGAATTGACAATAAAGCAGACTTGACTTGACTTGACTTGACTTAACGGGGTCATGAACTGCCTTTGTTTTTTATTTTGGACTGTTCTCTGAGGTCCACTTATAATGTTATCAAGATTTTTACATCAAAATGCATCATAATTTAGAAGTAATATGCTAATTTCTGTCTTGTTTTGATCCTCTCATCGGAACGGTCTGTTTGAATAAGTGTGGCGGATTGTAGACTCTGAAGTAAACGCACACTGCTATGATTGGCTAACAGTTGTGTATGTTTGACAGCCTACATCCTTCACAGATGGACGCTGCTGTGATTTAGGTTGAAAACGCATAAATACTCAAACAAATCAAACGATCTGTAATAACAAAGTAATAGTGACCACATAATAAAAACAGTTACTCACACATGTGTGGTGCGACATTACTCGTCGTATCCAATATAGTCAGCACAGCATTGTCTTTTAGTTTCAATCTTTCTGAAAGATTCTGCCTTGTTTGTAAATGAATCCATGGTAAAATGCAGTGAACAAAGGACCAAGTTCTTACTGACGCGGTCTGAACTTCATTAAAAATAAGGACCATCCACTGATCACCCTTTCCTAATGTTGGGAGCAGAATGAAGGCGATGTAAAGACCGTGTTTTTCCACTGCGGTTTGGTTGTCTTCAGAGCCATCTTTATTGTTTGATTTCTGTGCAGACCTGCGTTTGCCTCTCGTTATTTACACTACATGCTTGAATCGGTGGGCGGGGCTAAACAGGCAGTAATGTAGAGCAGGTGTTGATCTTCTTCTGCGGAGGCGGTGTTTAGCCACATTATTACATCATAAAATGATTGTGGAAAGTGACACATTCCGCAATCTGACGTTTTGGCAGACTGGCTTCAGTATAAGCTGTTTTTAGACTAACAAGAAAGTTTTGAGTTTAGAAACTTACAGGATGTTTTTATGGTACAATGACCTCTTACATGTCAAGGGATTTTTGATTTCTCAGTCCATGACCCCTTTAAGTATCCACACAGCAAATTGTCGCTTCAGTGCAATTCAGCGCCACACATCAGACCATATAAAGAGAAAATCTTGGCGGCATCGCTCCAGTAGCTCGCAGAATCACTCTTTTCAGACTGTCTAATAATGTTTGATTTCACTTGAATGCGATTGTCCACTTTTAGCAAAAAAAACCCCCTACGATTTTCCAGTTGTCACAGAAAATTGCGATCAAGTGGAATAGAAAGTAGAAGGAGAAAAATAAACCCAAAGTGGTGTAGCAAACTTCAGGAAATGGCCAGAGCAAGTTAATGTCAACTGGTCTGTTGCTGCAACTGGATCTCATTAAAAACAAAGAGAAGAAAGATATACCTTAGTTTTTTTTTTGTCAAACAGCGAGAACATCAAACCTTTGGATCAAAGTTACAGCTGAATTTCACAAGACATATGAAGGAGAAAAGGAGAGCATTGTGGCGAAGATGTCTGGAAAGGTCCTGCGACCCCGAGGCTGTTGTCGAACTTTCGCAGCTAGCTGTGTTTAAATATGTAGTTCATGTTGGGTGAGGTAACACTGCGATTTCGTGTTATGTCGGGGGGTTTACAGTCAACGGAGCACAAAAGTGAAAATAAGCTTTGGCAGATGCCTTCTTCCCCATCTGCCAAAGCCTATATGCTAATCTGTACACATCACACATAGGAGGACTGATATAGTTATTACAGATCAATGGTCTGCTAATCCCACAGGTTTGCATCCAAGTGATGGGTGATGAATTAATTATTGTCTTAAAGTGAACCGATTATTCTGCAGTTTCTCCTCAACTAGAACCTTCAGACAAGATAAGCAAGCCAGACATAGGGGAAGTTGATATTACATCAAAGAGAATGGGGGGAGGGGGGGGAGCTTTGTAAGCTCAAAAGTCATTGTAAGCTCAAAAGAGAGCTTACAATGACTTACAAAGATACATAACAGCTACAAGTGTATGCACTACTTGCTTTATGCAAGCACTATATAGGATAAATCACTATACAGGATTTACCCTGTTATACTTTATCAACACGAATTGCTAGGTGAAACAACTAACAGCCACCCACAAATAGTCTATAAACAAAGCATCAGGCTGTCTTTGAGTTCACATGAACAACGGTTAACATAAAGTTACTCGTCGTCAGGCTACAGAAGAATACCATAATTCCTCCGTTCAATTAGGCCTAAGTCATCGAGAGTCACGCAGACCTATAACAACCCAGCCACAACACATAATTGCGAATAACATGCCTTACCTTAACACAGAATCGACCACAGAGTCCAACGTTTATATTTTTTTCTACGAATCTTTGAGTTAACGTACTAAACATGAGTGGAATTTGCACCGCAGCGCGTATAGTTAGTATAGTTATTATTATTGAAGTGACTTATGTTTAAATCGCCGTCATGCATGAATTAATTATATTTTTGCAATTTTACACATAATAATCCACGATGATCACATTACACAAAACTGAAATTGCACGTCAAAATAACACATTGTCAGTATTTTTTGAGACCCCCCAAAATTTCACAAATCACGTTTTCAGAGAAGCCCATGCCTTATTAAGGGGAGCCGAGCTCCCCCGTACTTTGCACCCTGGTGTTAACTACAAGGAGATCTAATAAAATATGCAAGATGCATTTTTTTCCCCCAAACCTCAGCATCTTATGTTTTCAGCATTCATGAATTCATATGCATTACTGCAGAACTGCAGATTTATTTGACAATCTATTATTAAGGTGATCCCTCTTGCACAGAAAAAGAATGTATAACAGGTGAATGCTCTGCAGAACTGGACAGCTGACATTTCTAAGAAGGAATTCTGCCTAATGCTGTGCATTCGCTAATGTTTTTTTCATGACCTTCACTGATTTCGTGGTGAATAACTACCATACTGAAAATGCTTCATTTGCAAAGTCTCCCCAAGTACTGTAGCAACCTAAAAGACAGCATGCCGTGAAAACAAATCAATTAGCCACTTACCTATCACTCATGAAAAGCAAGCTTTATAATACGAACATGCGGCCACCATCCATACTTGCTGAACTCTCTGCTGTGCTGTTGTTCTTTGATTTCATTATACTGTGGTGGCTTTCTGATGTCTAAAAACCCAGGGTCAGGGATTTGGGCACTGTGAATAAAGCCATTTAAATGTTCCATGTTGCTTTTTTGTTTTGTTTTCCCAAACAGCGATCTAAATGTTGTCATACCTGCACACTGCTATAATTGACCAGTTAAATAAAGCTGATGAGAGAAGCACAACTGTGAGCGGGCAATCAGCAGTGTGCTGGGTTTTAATCTGAGTCTCCACGGATACAATAATTGTTGATATGCAAGCAGGAAAGTGGTTTTCAGTGTTTGTAAAAATGCATCATACTGCATAGATATAAACAGGCCGACTAAAGAAAGTTTTTTTTTAGTGTTGGTGACACCTGTATTTTTCTTTAGAAGGTCAGAAGAGCATGAGAGTTACCAGCCTGCTGATTTGCCAGGGGCTGCTGTGGGTGGGAACTGCACAGGGCATTATCATCACCCTGCCTGTGCCCAAGTTGGAGGGCGGTGGGGGGGGGGGGGGGGGGGGGGGGGGGGGGGGGGGGGTGCAGTCAGCAGTGTGCTGGGTTTTAATCGGAGTCTCTACAGAAACAATAATTGTTGATATACAAGCAGGAGAGTGGTTTTCATAGTTGTATAGCACAGTTTGTTCTTTCAAAGTACAGAGTAAAAATACTATCATACTGCATAGATAAAAACAGGTTACTCAGTGTTGATGTTTTTTTGTTTTTTTTGAAGGTCAAAAGAGCGTGAGAGTTACCAGCCTGCTGATTTGCCAGGGACTGCTGTGGGTGGGAACTGCCCAGGGCATTATCATCACCCTGCCTGTGCCCAAGCTGGAGGGCATCCCCAAAATTACAGGTACACAGATCAGATGATGGCTCTTCATGATACATAAGTGCCTTTAGTCCTTTTGGAAAGTCTCTTCTACAATGATAGAACAATTACATAATGATTTAAAGAGCTTTGTTAAAGGATTAGTTCACTTCCAAAATAAAAATTTCCTGATAATTTATCTACCCCCGTGTTATGCAAGATGTTCATGTCTTCCTTTCTTTAGTCGCAAAGATATTAAGGTTTTTGAGGAAAACATTCTAGGAGTTTTCTCAGTTTAATGGACTTCAATGGTTTCCAGACTTCAAAGATTTAAATTTTTTCCCCAATATGCCAATTTTTTGCAAAGCTCCTGAAATAACAAAACATCATAAAAGTGCCATAAAGGTGTTTAACATGTCTTGTAACCAAATATTTGATATTCAACCTTACATGACATGTATATCAGGGTCATACATAATTTAATTGAAGACAGAAGACTTGGAACAAACACTACCATTCAAAGGTGTGGGGTTGGTTAGATTTTTTTATTATGATTTTAATGTTTTTGAATAAAAAGTCTCTTGTTCTCACTAAGACAGCATTTATTTGATGAAAAATACAGTAAAAACAGTAATATTGTAAAATGATATTACAAAACAAAATACATGTTTTCTATCTTAATATTTAAAATTAAATGTATTCATGTGATGCAGCAGCAGCCTACAGTCTTTAGTGTCACATGATCCTTCAGAAATCATTCTAATATGCTGATTTGCTAATCAAAGAAACATTTCTTACTATTATCAATGTAAAAAAAAAAATTATTGCAATATTTTTGTGGAAACCATGGTGCATTTTTTTTCAAGATTTTTTTGATGAATAGAAAGTTTAAAAGAACATGTACTTGCTGGGATAATGCAATTTTAAAGTCATATGAACAACCTTTTTATGGTGTTTTTCCCCCTGAGCTGGAGCTTTTCTTTATATGAGAAAAAAAATACTGGAACAGATGATGACAAAATAATGACCAATTTTCTAAACTATTCCTTCAATTCAAAGTAATTTCAGTCAGTAATATTCATTTAAATGTGTAATAATGGAAATCAGATACCAAATGTTAAGGTTTCTCTGACCCTTGGGCATTGCTGCTTTTTACTGATTAAAGCATTCTGAGCTCTGTTTCACTGTTGTACAGGTAAGGGGATGACGTCTCTTAATGCACACTGTGGGCCTGTGGATTTCTTAGTTGCCCTTTCCAGCACTTTGTCTCCTGATCTTCTGAAGCGGGATTCTGTGGTGGAAGGGCATGATTCGGCCTGTGGAGTGGAGGACCGCAGCGACTCTTCCTCTCAGGAATCTCTCCAGCAGGCCAGTATTTCCGCCCAGATAGATGGCAAAAGAAAGGGACGGGGCGTGTTGCTACAGTACCGCCTCCGCTCAACCTCAGGTTTGCCTGGGCGACCGTTAACCATGAGAGGGGAAGAAGCCTCAGATTCGTCTTTAGAATCTTTGGAACACAGCATGGAAGATGGTTCTATATATGAACTCAGTGATGACCCAGACATGTGGGTTAGGGGTCGACCCTGCGATAGGAAGGGGGTGAGGAGGGACAGGGTTACCTCGGTAGCAGTCCTCTCGGGTGGAAAGGGCTTCCGTCGACTGAGGGAGGGTTCAGTGGCGACCGCCGCAGAAAGCACACTTATGATCTGGCAGCTTCCTCTCACAGTTTGAGCTGAAATTGTGTTTAAAGAGTAGTGGAATGAAAATGTGAACAAAAGTGTCACAAAACTGGCCATACGACTCATCCTCTCAAGTTTTCTAAGTCGTACAAAGGTTTTGTTGTTACGAACAGTCCATTTAAAATTGAAGGGGTTAATTCACTGATAATTTTCCTCTCTGGACTTGGATAATTCAGTCAGTGAGTTGAACTTGACCGATTTGTGAACGAATCATCCAGACCAATGTTGTAAACAAGCTCAACTGATTCATTGAAAAGATCTGACTCAAACGAATGAGTCGTTTACAAACCAGACATCACTAGGGTTATAATGGTGAATAATGATATACATTTTGATATTTTTCTTCACACAAAGCTATCAGTGCACTATGGCGTTTTTTTGCCATTTTGAAACCTGACAGCTCCTGTCCAGTAATATGGGTTTGGAATGACATGAGGACAAGTAAATTACAGAATTTTAATTTTAGAGTGAACTATCCCTTTTCACTGGGAATGTGTGGTATAAAATGTGACCCTGGACCACAAAACCAGTCATAAGTAGCACAGGTAAATTTGTAGCAATAGCCAAAAATACACTGAATGGGTCAAAATTATCGATTTTTCTTTTATGCCAGAAATCATTAGGATTAGTAAAGATCATGTTCCATTTAGATATTTTGTACATTTCCTACCATAAATATATCAAAAATGTATTATCATTAGTAATATGCATCGCCAAGGACATCATTTGGACAACTTTAAAGGCGATTTTCTTAATATTTAGATTTTTTTGCACCCTCAGATTCCAGATTTTCAAATAGTTGTATCTCGGCCAAATATTATCCTATCCTAACAAGCTATCCTAAAGCTTATTTATTCAGCTTTCAGATGATGTATAAATCTCAATTAAAAAAAAAAAATTGACCCTTATGACTGATTTTGTGGTGCAGGGTTACAAATGTGATGCTCTTGGACTCTACTGTTCCCAGAAAAATAATGTCTCCTTTATTAAATGACCTTGTGATCTCTCCTAACCAGTAGAGAATTTTGATCCATGTATTTAATCTAATCTAATTAACAGGACCTAAACTATTCAAATGGAACATTTCCTTGAGGCCTCAGTCTGGTCAACCTTTAGTGAATCATGAATTCACCATGGCACAGAGCTGCTGAGGGTTTTTTTGTATTATTCCCTGGTGTCTGAAGAAATCATATCAGTGGAAAGTGAAAAGCAAAGTGAAAGGGGTTTCCATGCTTTTGTGCAGTCACGCTAAGAATACTCTCACCCTTTGACACTTGATAATGTGAACGCATGATTCTCTGTTGAAGTCAAGTCTGGGCAGGTCACTGCTATGCGAGTGTTGAAAATGGATTTCAAAACACTTGATGGCCTAAATTTCTGTGGTAAATGGTAAAGCTTAATTACAATTACAACACATTTTTTTCTTATGTACACAACCTGAAAACATTTTCACCATATGGCAGTCATTTGAAACGTCTGCTTATATCACCATTACTTAACAAGCAAGTTCATTACCAGCTGGTAGTATAAAGATACAAGCACTACTAATTGCGGGAAAGTTGTGGATCTTGTGAAGCTTTTGATGTTTTTTTTGATCTTGTTGAAGGGTATTCACCACTGATATTTTGTATAATATTGCATCTTGCTGTTCCATCTGCAAGCTACAGTTGGTTAACCTCATTCTTTGTTCTTGTTTGATCCACATTTAACACATTCAGCTGTCTTTCAGTCTTCCATTAGGAATTGTGCCAGAATAGATTGAGGTTGTTTTTGGTACAAATGAACAAGTAAATAAATAATAAATTCATTAATGAATAAAACTCTAAAAAGCTCTGTTTAAGCAGCAGCTCGGCCAAACTTGGAGCCCTGCTGAGCCAGCATATACCAGCGAATCACCCTAGTCTGATTTAATCTTTTTTGAAGACAGCAAACAAACTGTATTAAACTAAAATTCCTCAGAAATAGCTGCTGAATAATGTAGTTAAATTGTTTATTTTTCCACCCCTCACCAATTTGTCATCATGCATTTTTCATGCCATGCAACTTTATAAATGTACGAAATGTATATGTCCTGGTACTGCAAACATTTTTTTTTAAAACGGCTAAACTTAAATAGTTTTTTTATTGGCATTATAACATAAAACATTTATGAAGGCCATAATATCCCACTGAATATAATAACTGTAGTGCTACGATAGTCATTCATTGTTTGGATATGAAATTTGTAACTAAAAGTGAATTAAATTGAGCATGAATAATACAAATTGTGCATTATCCATCCATATAAATTAACCACTTGAAGTTTCCATTTGTGCCCCAAATGCACTGAATTTTTTTTATTTTTTATGCTAATAAAATGTAGTCTCATGTTTGTCAATTCACTGTTAATAGAATAAAAACAATAAAATCCACCTCTGCGTTTGATTCTTATAAACAGCAATGCTGTTATGAGTGTATGTATTAGTCTGAAGGAACTGTATAAAACAAGATAGCAAACCTAGAAAACCCTTGGCTGCTGCTAAGCTGACAAATGTGTGCAGGGCTGTGCTTTTTTCCCCATCACTTGTTGATCCTCACAAAAGCAAAAATCCCTGTGATTACAGACAAATTACACAGAGATGGTGGATAAATACGGTGCATTAAATGACATGACACACTGGAAAAACACTGAAGCTGCACCAAAAGCTCAGATCGGAATAAATGTATGCATGTTGGGATGGTGACAAACTCGACCATTGCCACTGCCAGAATATCTTAGATTTCAAAATGATCACTTTTGCGCAACAGAGTTCAGCACCTCTGCGTTTTAATGCAGTTTGTTCTAGATTTGAATTATTCAGTGTTCTAATTTGCAAACTGCGTTAATAGTAAGAGTTTTATGCAAGCTACACTCAGAAAAAAATTTACTAATATCTTCACTTTAGGTAGTAATATGTACATTTAAACTACTAAGATGTACCTTTAAGGTACTAATATGTACCATATAGGGGTAAATAAGATACAAACATGTAACTTTAGATGCCAGCCTAGTACATTTTCTACTGAGAGTGTATTATGAACATACGTAAGACTGTGCTATGCTTGTTATGTCACAGTTCGGCTGTCAAGTCAGAGGAAATTACCGAAGTTCACAACTCCTCTTGTCAAGCACCATCACCGTTTTGGTGGAAAAAGAGTAACTTATTACCCAAGGACTCTTGGTTGTATTCAGATGGTACATGAGAGGTATAAACACAGCTGTGAGAGTGGAATGGAGGTTCTGGGTTGTGAGGACATACCAAAGCCCCTGCTCAATCTCTTCATCCTTGTCCTGCTGGCTTCAGAACTCCTGCCTTAGGCAGATACATGACTGAGAGCCAACTTAAACCCACATTAGTGTAGTTTACAGCATGGAGGGTGTTTGCAGTTGTGCTGAGCACAATGTGATTTATGATCAAAATGATTGGAGATCGCAGTTCTGTGAAACAGCTGCACTTACATGCTGCAAGTTTTGTTCGTTAGACAAGAAAATCACCCAGGCATGTTATTTGCTGAGGAGAAAAACATCAAACAAGCTTCTGATACTCTACATATTTACTTTTAAGGTCAATGTTATTTGCACTTACTCAGTGTTGTGTGACTAGTGTACTAAAAATCTCATGCAGCATTTTTAGGCAACTTTGAGAAAACTAAGGCACTTTGGAGTCATTCATTTTCATAATAAAGTGTGCTAATATAATCACATGAGACAATTCTATCTCAGAACATAACTTGGCATTGACCTTGTCAGTTTTGAGCCTGTCCATTTTGCTGAAATGGCCAAGCGTGACCTGCAATTTTAGAAATTTGCCACATATCATTACAAACACATTCATCTTTGCAGAAAAAGCGAGTCACAGCAGTGGTTATTTCAACTGCTTTTCGATTTGCATAAGTCATTTGCTCATTTCCTGTGAACCCTTGTAAAATATTCCAGGGGGACAGTCGCAGCACAGACAAACTGAGATCACACGATGCCACATGCTGAGTCGGTCTGTAACGCAGGATGGGTGCTAATGCTTCATTCGCCCAATATAAGCCAGCGATTGTACAGCAGTGCTGAATTGCATTTTAAAGCACTAGAACGGCCCGTTTACCAGCCACACTTTTGCCTTGGAGTCAACAAAGAGAGCCAGGTTGCAGTGCAAGCGTTTTGGCTGACAAACAGAGTGCAAACAGCAGATACATGTGAGTTTTGTGACACTAAAGGTGTCAATTAACCCTGCCCTGAGAGATTCGACTATCATACAACACAGCTGTGAGCAAACCGCACGCTCCTTCTCCAGCCTTAGGAATTATTTACATGCAGATGATTATTCTGCTGCTGAAAGCTTGTTTTATTTTTGATAAAAGTCACAGTTGCTGTTAACAAAGTACGTCAGAGTTAATGATTCGTGCAGAGAATGCAAAAGACGACTTCTCTGCTGCCCCTATCTGTCTTTTTCCATTAAGATGTGTTAAAGAGGCATGTGGCTTGTGACCAAGACATTTAGTATTTGCGATGTTTGGATGAAAAGTATGAAATAATGTTGACGCCAATCAGACCTGTGTGAAAGCGAAACGTACAACGTTGTATTGAAGGATGACAGCTCCGAGCATGAATTGTTAACCGACAGCTTGAAAGAAAACACGGCACTGCATTTGAATGGCGTTTTCTAATTCACAGGTCTATCAGTTGTTCATTTCCCTCTGTTGAACTCACTGACCATCGCTCCAATGGTTGAGGGAAAACATTTTTTTTTATTTGGAACCAATGAAACATTTACAAAATGAATGACAATTTGATCATCCCACACTGCGTTATACACCCACCAGGAGAAGACTTGTTGGCATATCCATCATATGTATAATACAATGGCCCCAAAAAGTAGTGGGACAGCTTGTGTGAAACGGTTGAATTTCATTAGATTAGATTTCAAATATCAAACCTAGCGGAATCTGCAAACAAATGAAACGTTTTCTGTGAACTAACTTTACTCTTTATAAACATTTAATTCTGTTCCACTAACATTTGACAACTGGCGTGTCTAAATACTTTTTGTTTTTATTTTGAACAATATGTCTCTTCTTTTATAATTTAAAATCTAAAAAGCTTCTTTCTGTGTGTGTTACTTGTGTGTTACTTAAAAAGTGTGCTTGTGCTATCTTTCTTGTGGTATGATATTTTGAAAATGTTCGATCTTTTGTGTTGTAATGCAAAAATTGAGTGTCTTAAAAATCCAAAAACCTGTGGTACCACACTGTACATCATCCAGTCATTTCGAAAATCTCTTCTTTCCTTAAAAAACATAAACTCAGCATTTTATCACCTTCAAAGTGGTTTACTGCTAAAAAATGTTTAGGCCTTCACCTCAACTCTTCAGCTACCTCAAGTAGACCTGCTTCAAGTAGATGTTTGTTTTGTTAGCCAGTGTTTTGCCAGCTAGGAAATTTAACATTCAAGACCTTTAGTTTTTCCCTGGGATTCCCTACCAGGGGTATTTGGATTCAATCCGTGGACGAGTAACAATCGTCTTATCTGACATGAGTCTAAACAGATTCTGCAGGACAACAAAAAACTACGCATCCTGTAAAACAATAACTGAGGGGCCAAAGCAATCTTTACTATATCCCCTGGTATTCTTTCTGAGAGGCTGTTGTTCTACGATGTACTGTGGCTTGATCCGAATCAGGCACCGCATTGCTCATAGCTGACAAGTAGATGGTATTCCCATGCCATTTGTTTTCAACTAACTCTTGTGTGACAGATGCACCCTGAGCAAAGGCGCCTGTGAATGAATGTGAATGGAAGAGCTCTTTTTCACCTGGCCTGGTCTTCCCACCGTGAAAGCTTGCTTACATGTAAAGCACAGCCTAATCATTCAGAAGCACTTATTCGAGGTCTTCCTGAAAAAGGTCTCCTCGTGGTGAAAGAAGAGAGCTGAATTTGTTAGAATGGAGACATTTAAGAGGGCAAAGCTTTTTTGTATTTTCGAATAGTTCACCTCTAATAAAATATAGTCTATAATTTAGTGTCCACTTTCTGTGCGTTAGTGGTGTTTTTTTTCCTTCAGATTCTTTCTGTGGGTTACATCAATACACCAATAGGTTGCAGCAAGTGAATGTGCTAAGTGAATCACTGAATCATTCATTCAAACAATTTGTTCAACAACACTGATTCAGGAACAACACAAGCGACCGTTTTTTTTATGCGCAAGTCATTGAATCATTCACACAAACCAATTAGTGCAAAAACAAAACAAATCCATTCACTAAATCTTTTATTTGTTTAAAAATATTGATTCATTGAGGCCAAATCTGAATATGCATCTGAATATGCATAAGTCAGTGAATCATTCACCCAGCTGATTTGTTCTGAAAACACGGACTTATTCATCAGGCAAATGTGTTTATCAGTGATTCATTGAATCATTTAATCAGCAGATTTGTTCAAAAACATTGATTAATTCAGGAATACAGTTATTGTGTGTTGCTCGGTGGCTGTGTTGGAACCAATTTTTCATTGGCGTAGCAAAAAACAGACAAAGTAACTGGCATCTAAAATGTAAGTTACTCAGTATTAGCTTCCTGATATAAAATAAATACCACACAATAGTGCTGTCATTCTGACCAAGCTCCTACAAGGTTTAGCATCTCTCCACAATCTGTTCAAAAAAATGTTTTTATTGATTTGGTTTTTATATTTATTTGGTACATGGCCTTTTAATAAGTGATATAATGTACCATACATTATCACAACCAATGGCCTGATCTCCCTGTCCGAGTTTATTTTGCAGTAATAACCAGCTGACTGTACATACTACCTTACTTAACGTAGTCAAGCCAGAGTAGAAATAGGTGGGTAATGACATAAATGAGGAATGCTTGAAAGAATTGCAGCTTGTTTGCTTTGCATTTGCTAGCAATATCCTGAGGACATCCCAGTGTGCTAAGTAAGCCCCTGCGCTCTCGTACCGACAGTTGTTTTCTTAAGCAAGAAAACAAAAGTGTTTGCCTGAGGGGGAAGCAGCTGTCACCAGGGATACGAGCTGGCACACAGTTAGGGGAGCAATTCCCAATTCTCCTATCAATATTTTAGTGTACAAACCAGTGAGATGGTTTTCTGCATGTTTAGGGGAGACATTGTCTGTAGTGGTAAATAAAATGAGTACTAGAAATTAGTATTTCAATATGAGAAATAAGTACCATATCAACAAAAATACATCCAGAGGCTTTTTCTTCATATCATGAAGTTGCATCACCCTGACTTTTTCAATTTTACACTCCCTGAAATCATCAAATGAGACTTAATTCAGAAATAAAAGACATGGTGATCATGGAAGTCACTGTATGAATTTCTTGTGTTTTTGAATAGTTGCGTAATTTCATTGACCCATATGTACAAAAGTATGTATTTTATACAGAAATAGTGCAAAGTTACTGCACTGTTTGAATGCAAATAAGTTTAAGGTTTTCACAACAAGAAAGGTAAGATGAGCTGGATTAAATATTCAATTTTATTAAGCAGCAAAATATCTAGCAGCGCTATTGCAACTGCCTGAGAGCAGGTGGACCTTAAAAGTAGTGCACAGGCTGTGTCTATTTTTATCCTGGATCATCAATAACCCTCATTACGCAACATGATACCGTCTTGTTTTCTTGTCACATAAACAGATGCGTTATAATCAAAGAGGGTTGAGCCATTCTGTCCTACCAGGGATTCCTAAGAGATTACTTTATAGTGAATATAAATAGGGTTTAAATGATCTCTATTATTTCAGAAAATCACCTGTTTTGTTCACTCGAAACGTGACTCCCGTCTTAAGTTTCAGGATCAGGTTCACTGTTCCCTCTGAGTAATTTTGTTTGTAATTGTAACACCGAGTTGAAATGTTAAACAGCCCAGATGAGAAACTGTGTGGGGCTAATAATGCACGGGAGACGAGAGGATGGCGTATTTTCCCGAGTTTAATAAAACACCTCAAGCACCGACACACTCGTCCACATACATGGGGGAACGAGTGAGGAAAAAAAAGTACACAAGCATCCAACTCAGGTCACAACCAGAAAGGAATAAAATAAAATAAAGATGTTGGTAGAGCAAGTTATCTCCTCACTCGTACAGACACACGCTTTGCACATGCGCAGATGTCAATCTGCCACAAAACTACCGTAAATGCTCTAGTGGCCGTTACATAATGCAGGCCAGCAAATGTGCTATGACAGATGGGACATAAACCCCTAAATCCTCTATGACAAAAAAAGAAGAGAAATTATGATAAAAAGCAGTGTGTGAATTTCACATTTTAGCTTCAGAGGGAGAACAAACACTATTTCTGGATCATCTAAACGAACTACCAGTCTGTCCGAAAACATTACTTCTAATTGGGGTTTCAGTGGAAATGTTCTACCTAGTATTGAAGCTAAATCGTGGAAATGTGAAAATGTCTGTTGATGTGACAGCCCAAGGTTTCTATGGATATCTTGCAAAAGTGCTGCTAATGAAGTGCATACTTTCAAGCTCATCAATCATAACTGACAAGACATTAGTCAGAAATCTTTAAGTAAGCAGATGATACAGTAGTAATTGCTAAGCAGTCACAAGTCAATGAATGTGGCCTTCAGTGTCAAAGTAACAAGTTTTTGCCTTGTGACCAAATCACGACAAGCCCTTGATTTTCGGTCTGGCTGTGCAGTGCCCTGCTGGGTGCTTTTAAAGTCATGCCTTTCACAGAAAGCACAAAAGGGGTTTGATCAGACAACAGCCCCTCATGTTAAACATGCCCTTCCCTGGTTTAAAGCGCTGTCTTTGCTTTCATGATGATGAAGCTGATCTTTCATGAAGGCATCATTCCCATTTAAAGCAGCCAATAGAATAATCAGTACATTTAGGAGAAACAGGCCTCTGATAGTTCTCCAGAACTAGGTTATCCATTAAGGCTAAAATAAGGAGCAAAGAGGATCACCTTTTTGTTATTTTTGCATTGAAAATCCAAGGGAGATTGGCATAAGCTATGCCATTTTTTTTTTTTACTTATGTTGCCCCTATAGGTATAAGGGAAAGAGAGACAACTAATATGACAATTATATTCATGAATTTCAACAGAAATTTTAAAACATATGTGTAGCGAATCAGCTCATGGGGAAATATGAATAATTAACCATAACTAATTATGATTAATTATTAATATTTTAGATCCACTGTAGATATTTAGCTGACCACTCAGGGTCAACCGTCTTGTCAATTCTAAGAACGTTAATTTCCTGGTTAAAGGAAATAACTTTCTTACTGTACAATTCTATAAGTTTGTAACATAAATCTGCATGATTATTGACT
>NW_015505199.1:1140966-1144870 GCF_001515645.1 Sinocyclocheilus grahami | reverse complement strand
ATTTCTGTAGTTTTAACCCAAAATATCGTACGAGTCATATGATGCATTTCACAATCACATACTGTACCTCATTGTCCGAGGAATGAAAGACAGGTAACATTGATACCAAGAAACAACCATTTGGAATAGATTAAACCAAAGATACATACATACACCTGAATATCAGTGTTTTATGGCTTTAACTAATACAAATAACGAGTGGTAACTCAGCTAATCTAATAGGGGAACGTACACACAACACATGCATATACCAGATACAATTATAACTGATTAATTATAGTCTAAAATAAAGAAATGTCTTTATGTGTGTGTGTGTGTTAGTTTGGCCATTTACAGCTCTTTGGGAATGTGTTTGAAATCAGATTGGGGGATGATAGTGGGGGCTGGTTCGAATCTTCTTGACGGCGAAGAACCATCTGGCAATTTAAAACCCCTATACGAACGTAAAGTCTCTGACCAGAACTGTAATTTATATGCAAATGTAAAAAGGCTAAAAGGGGTCTCTTAAGCCATAAACAGTCCAACGCTCATGCATGATCCTACGCAGACACTACAATGCTCTAGTGGCCGTTACAGAGTCCCCCCGGAACAAATTGGCTGTCCTCAGCCAACAGCACTGTGAAAATACAGGACATAAACAACTCCATACATGAATAGTTGTAAATACTCTCCTCAAAAAGAAAACCAGGGGTACATGATGAGAAATACCGACATACATGACAGTTTTTAACTCACCAAACCACTTTGTCCTAGAATACATAAAGAAAATGTGACAAGCAAACAGGAAAGAAAACACATAGGCATTTCAAAAACCCATGGCAAAATACATTTTACAGGATAGATTTTACTTTTATAAGAACAAAACACAACAGTGTTGGTTAACCTAAAAACAGTCAACAAAAACAATAACGGTACAATATATTGTTAAAACATTATGGAGACTTAGAGAAATACGTACACCCCACACTCCATTAACAGACTCATTTTAAATCCAACCGGTCTGTGTGGAATGGATTGGTCCACTTATTGGTCGCCCAACCTGAGGTAATCCTGGGTGCAAGTCTAGGTCGCAGGTTATACCTTTGATCAACGCAATCACCATGATGCTCTGTCAAATCAGAGAGAATGGCAGGATCACCACACTCACTCGCACCCTTATCAGTGACATCACCAAATAAATCCGACAAAGAAACTCTGGCGTCAGATTCCAAGAGATCACTGACATTATCAGTTGGACAGTCACTGGATGGCTCACCAGGACTTGTATGACAGGAGCTTTCGCCACCCAACAAAGTATCGTCCTCCTCAAATTCCGGAGGTGGATTCACAGGCACCCTTTTTGATACATTCCCAGAATCCCATGTACGAAAAGGTTCCATGTTCACCACGTGAAACACTCCCATATCCTTTCCCGTATTCACATCAGCAAGTCTATAATTCACATCAGACAACTTCTGAGCAACACGGTAAGGACCTGTGTATAGAGGCGCGAGCTTGGCAGCAAAGTTCGTAGAGGAGTCAGACCTCGGATGAGTTTTGACCCGCACCAAGATCATTTATGGAGAAAGAAACTAGCCGATGCCTTTTGTCATAGTAGTGCTTTTTCTTAGAGTGACTCGCCTCCAGAAAACTCCTGACATTATCAGATGCCTCCTGGAGCAAATGCTTCAGGGCATCCAAAGAAGTCACCCCTGGATCTTCCACACCAAAAACATCCGGCTGAGAAAGCAGATCCAAAGGCGTGTCCAGTTCACGGCCATACAACACCATCGATGGACTCAGTCCCATACTGTCATGTTGAGCTGTCCACAAGGCAAAACAAATGTGGGGGAGAAAACGATCCCAGGAAGTATGCTTGGTTCCAACATATGCCCTAATGGCCGTTTTCAGTGTTCGATTTACTCTTTCCGTAGCATTTGTCTGCGGGTGGTAAGCTGTTGTAAGCCTGTGCTCCGTACCCAAAGCAGAAACCGTGTGTTTGAAGAGATCACTTATAAACACAGAACCCCTGTCAGATATCAAGTACTTGGGAGCGCTGTGCCTAGCAAACACTTCACTGAGAAGCTTACTGTCAGCAACCAAAGCTGTAGCTTCCCTCACCGCGCACACCTCAATCCACTCAGAAAAGTAATCTACAAACACAAGGATGTATGCATTTCCACTCGGTGTTCGGGGCAAAGGGCCCACAAAGTCCACCCCAGCATATTCCCAGTTGTAAGCCTGTGCTCCGTACCCAAAGCAGAAACCGTGTGTTTGAAGAGATCACTTATAAACACAGAACCCCTGTCAGATATCAAGTACTTGGGAGCGCTGTGCCTAGCAAACACTTCACTGAGAAGCTTACTGTCAGCAACCAAAGCTGTAGCTTCCCTCACCGCGCACACCTCAATCCACTCAGAAAAGTAATCTACAAACACAAGGATGTATGCATTTCCACTCGGTGTTCGGGGCAAAGGGCCCACAAAGTCCACCCCAGCATATTCCCAAGGATATTGGGGGCAGATTGGAACCATGAAGCCACCAGGCTTTCTCTGGGATGGCTTAGTGAATTGGCAGATGGCACATGAACCCACATACTTCTTCACATCTGACAGCATGTTGGGCCAGAAAAATCTCTGCTTAAGTCTTGTCACCGTTTTTGTCACACCCAAGTGACCTGCGGTGGGATGGTCATAATAATACTCCAACAGAAACCTTCTGACAGTCTGGGGAGCATAAAGCTTGAACTGTTTCATGGGGTGTAATGTACAAGAAGATTTTGGATCCTTGTGATACAGAAGACCATCAAGAACAGCATATAGAAGATCTTCCTCGGAAGACACCCTTTCACCATCCTCCAACTCCCTGAACAACTTCCCAATGTCGGGATCATTCAGCTGCAGACTTCTCAACTGATCACTGTCTGTAAACAACACAGACGGCAATGAGCGCAAGTCCAGACTTCCAAGAACAGCACGATCAGGGAGAATGTCAAACGGCTGACCACAAGAAGGTAGAGGGTTCCTTGACAAACTGTCAGGAACGCTATTGGACACTCCTGGTTTATGTATTATCTCAGAATCAAAGTCTTCCAACCGAAGTGACAACCTAGCCAGTCTTCCAGTGGGATTAGGTCGTGACATCAACCACTTCAAACTGCTGTGGTCAGAAAAAACTGTGACGTGCAAACCTTCAATGTATGGTCTGAAATACTCAAGTGCCCAAATTACCGCTAGGCACTCCTTCTCAGGAGTAGAGTAAGGGCGTTCGGACTTGTGCAAACCACGGCTAGCATAGGCAACTGCACAGTCCCTGCCTTGCTCATCCCTCTGCATTAAAGCAGCACCCAGACCAACATCACATGCATCCACGTGAATAAAAAATGGAAGTGAAAACTGCGGAAACCTCAAGATAGGCGCAGACGTCAGTTTATTTTTAAGGAAAAGCATAGCATTCTGACAGTCTTGTGTCCACCCAAAAGGCACATCGGCTCTTGTAAGAGCAAAAAGAGGTATGCTGAACCTCTTTTTGCTCTTACAAGCAATATTCGGGCATATTCATGAATGAAGCGCCGGTAGTAGCTGGTTATGCCTAAAAACTGTCTCACTTGCTTGGAGTTTAATGGAGTAGCAAAATCTACCACGGCCTTCACCTTCTCCTCATTTGGTAGAATACCCTCCTTGGTGACCCGATAGCCCAAGAAGGTAAGTTCCTTTCTACAGAACTGACACTTGTCCAACTTGATTGACAGGCCAGCAGATCTCAGCCTAGCCAGGACTTCCTCAAGATCTCTCAGGTGTTGCTCGAACGTAGGTGAGGTGACTACAATATCGTCGAGATAAACTGCGCATGACTTGTAAATGAGGCCTGCCAGCACCGTGTTCATGAGCCTCTGAAAAGTGGCTGGGGCATTGCACAGGCCAAA
>NW_015505199.1:1090411-1140457 GCF_001515645.1 Sinocyclocheilus grahami | reverse complement strand
TCGGGCATATTCATGAATGAAGCGCCGGTAGTAGCTGGTTATGCCTAAAAACTGTCTCACTTGCTTGGAGTTTACTGGAGTAGCAAAATCTACCACGGCCTTCACCTTCTCCTCATTTGGTAGAATACCCTCCTTGGTGACCCGATAGCCCAAGAAGGTAAGTTCCTTTCTACAGAACTGACACTTGTCCAACTTGATTGACAGGCCAGCAGATCTCAGCCTAGCCAGGACTTCCTCAAGATCTCTCAGGTGTTGCTCGAACGTAGGTGAGGTGACTACAATATCGTCGAGATAAACTGCGCATGACTTGTAAATGAGGCCTGCCAGCACCGTGTTCATGAGCCTCTGAAAAGTGGCTGGGGCATTGCACAGGCCAAAGGGTAGAACACGGAACTGGTACAGCCCACGGTGAGAAACGAAATCGGTCTTTGGCCTAGACGATTCTTCCATGGCAACCTGCCAATAAACCCTGGCCAAGTCGATTGTGGACACAAAATTTCCTCTTGCTAGAAAATCGAGGGACTCGTCTATCCTTGGAAGCGGGTACGAGTCTTTCACTGTAAGTCTATTCAATCCTCGATAGTCAACGAGTAAAAGAGATAACTTTGGTAGATCCACACTGTTCGGGCGCCACTTTGTAACACCGAGTTGAAATGTTAAACAGCCCAGATGAGAAACTATGTGGGGCTAATAATGCACGGGAGACGAGAGGATGGCGTATTTTCCAGAGTTTAATAAAACACCTCAAGCACCGACACACAGTTTAGGGGGTTTTCTGCATGTTTAGGGGAGACATTGTCTGTAGTGGTAAATAAAATGAGTACTAGAAATTAGTATTTAAATATGAGAAATAAGTACCATATAAACAAAAATACATCCAGAGGCTTTTTCTTCATATCATGAAGTTGCATCACCCTGACTTTTTCAATTTTACACTCCCTGAAATCATCAAATGAGACTTAATTCAGAAATAAAAGACATGGCGATCATGGAAGTCACTGTATGTATTTCTTGTGTTTTTGAATAGTTGCGTAATTTCATTGACCCATATGTACAAAAGTATGTATTTTATACAGAAATAGTGCAAAGTTACTGCACTGTTTGAATGCAAATAAGTTTAAGGTTTTCACAACAAGAAAGGTAAGATGAGCTGGATTAAATATTTAATTTTATTAAGCAGCAAAATATCTAGCAGCGCTATTGCAACTGCGTGAGAGCAGGTGGACCTTAAAAGTAGTGCACAGGCTGTGTCTATTTTTATCCTGGATCATCAATAACCCTCATTACGCAACATGATACCGTCTTGTTTTCTTGTCACATAAACAGATGCGTTATAATCAAAGAGGGTTGAGCCATTCTGTCCTACCAGGGATTCCTAAGAGATTACTTTATAGTGAATATAAATAGGGTTTAAATGATCTCTATTATTTCAGAAAATCACCTGTTTTGTTCACTCGAAACGTGACTCCCGTCTTAAGTTTCAGGATCAGGTTCACTGTTCCCTCTGAGTAATTTTGTTTGTAATTGTAACACCGAGTTGAAATGTTAAACAGCCCAGATGAGAAACTGTGTGGGGCTAATAATGCACGGGAGACGAGAGGATGGCGTATTTTCCCGAGTTTAATAAAACACCTCAAGCACCGACACACTCGTCCACATACATGGGGGAACAAGTGAGGAAAAAAAAGTACACAAGCATCCAACTCAGGTCACAACCAGAAAGGAATAAAATAAAATAAAGATGTCGGTAGAGCAAGTTATCTCTTCACCTTTTCAACTCGTACAGACACACGCTTTTCCCATGCGCAGATGTCAATCTGCCACAAAACTACCGTAAATGCTCTAGTGGCCGTTACATAATGCAGGCCAGCAAATGTGCTATGACAGATGGGACATAAACCCCTAAATCCTCTATGACAAAAAAAGAAGAGAAATTATGATAAAAAGCAGTGTGTGAATTTCACATTTTAGCTTCAGAGGGAGAACAAACACTATTTCTGGATCATCTAAACGAACTACCAGTCTGTCCGAAAACATTACTTCTAATTGGGGTTTCAGTGGAAATGTTCTACCTAGTATTGAAGCTAAATCGTGGAAATGTGAAAATGTCTGTTGATGTGACAGCCCAAGGTTTCTATGGATATCTTGCAAAAGTGCTGCTAATGAAGTGCATACTTTCAAGCTCATCAATCATAACTGACAAGACATTAGTCAGAAATCTTTAAGTAAGCAGATGATACAGTAGTAATTGCTAAGCAGTCACAAGTCAATGAATGTGGCCTTCAGTGTCAAAGTAACAAGTTTTTGCCTTGTGACCAAATCACGACAAGCCCTTGATTTTCGGTCTGGCTGTGCAGTGCCCTGCTGGGTGCTTTTAAAGTCATGCCTTTCACAGAAAGCACAAAAGGGGTTTGATCAGACAACAGCCCCTCATGTTAAACATGCCCTTCCCTGGTTTAAAGCGCTGTCTTTGCTTTCATGATGATGAAGCTGATCTTTCATGAAGGCATCATTCCCATTTAAAGCAGCCAATAGAATAATCAGTACATTTAGGAGAAACAGGCCTCTGATAGTTCTCCAGAACTAGGTTATCCATTAAGGCTAAAATAAGGAGCAAAGAGGATCACCTTTTTGTTATTTTTGCATTGAAAATCCAAGGGAGATTGGCATAAGCTATGCCATTTTTTTTTTTTACTTATGTTGCCCCTATAGGTATAAGGGAAAGAGAGACAACTAATATGACAATTATATTCATGAATTTCAACAGAAATTTTAAAACATATGTGTAGCGAATCAGCTCATGGGGAAATATGAATAATTAACCATAACTAATTATGATTAATTATTAATATTTTAGATCCACTGTAGATATTTAGCTGACCACTCAGGGTCAACCGTCTTGTCAATTCTAAGAACGTTAATTTCCTGGTTAAAGGAAATAACTTTCTTACTGTACAATTCTATAAGTTTGTAACGTAAATCTGCATGATTATTGACTCCGGTTATGAGTAAACAATGAACACGTCAAGTGTGATACAAGTAAGGTTTTATTAACTACATAAACACTTAAACTAGTTAACTAGTAATTAGTAGAACAGTCCATTTCTCCTGTGCATTTGTGTCCCTTTGTTTCTGGAGAAAGCAGAATGAGAGCCGGCTCGCATTCCACAAGGTTGTAAATGTATCGGGTTACCATGAAACCAGGGTCTTGTTCGGCGTCCTGGGGTGTTACAAAGTATTTGTGAAATCTAGCTAACAAAATATATATTGTGTGTTGGAGTGTTCCAGACGCTACATATGTATCATAGAGTCATAGTAATGTGACTTCTTGGAGGGGGGGGGGGATTCAGTACAACCTGTGTAAGTCAAGGGGTAAATCAAAATATGAACATAATTTTCTTTTTTTTTTTTGTTTTTTTACAGATTACTATTTAATAATGCATTATCCTATACCAGAGTTTTATTTTGATTTACATTATTCATACTTATTTACATCCATTAACCAAACTGGAAAAGGTGTCGTATTAGAATGTGAGGTGAAACCATTTTCGATGTTTCTATTTATTTATTTGATTTGATTTTTTATAGAAACATGAATTCTTGATTGAGTTTGAAAAGTTAACAAAAATCTTTTTGTTGGACTGAACAAATTAAAATATTTGTATTCTACATTCCATTCATCAAGGTTGCAGAGAAATATGAAATTGCTCCCTCCATGCAGTTCCCCAGTTTTCTGTAGCTTCTTGGTACATAGTTTTATGGGGGGAAAAACAATTCCTTTATAATTTTCTTCAATAGTGGCATTTTCTTTGCCTACGCTTCTCAGATTATTTGAAGAAATTTGGCCCCCACTTCAAGTTTTTCAACAAAAAGTAGTTCCTGCATTCAGATTCAAAGCTTATCACTGTTTGTTGAGCCACTGGGCATCTGGCACACTTTCCCCCACAGCTTGGGGGGAAATGCTTCATTTAATAATTCATGCTAATCTTTAGCCACATAATTATACATGGGCAGTTCACCAACATGCAAATATATTTTTAGATCTGTATACATTTGCTTTGACATAAAAGTCATTTTGCTTGTCACGTAGAAAATTTACTTTGGAAAACAGTTTTATGCATTAAGAAAATGATCATCACTTTTCAGTCACTCTTTCTAAATATATATAACAAAAATGGGCTATTTTTTTATTAGAATAATAGCTGAAATATCTATCTGACATATCTTACTCCACTTCCCTCTATGCTTAAAGATACAATAGGCAGCAACTCACACCACACAGATAAATGACATGAATTGACATTATACACCAGACACCTGTGAAATGTGAGTCCTTGTTTTATTAGAGGACTTAATGGACGAGTAATTGTATTTGTTCTGTAGTAGTCTGGAAACTCAATACACCTTTGCACTGTGTCTCATCTTTAATGAGGTGACGGCAACACAACTGATCTAGATGAGCATGACTGGCCTTGACCGACACAAACATGTGTTTCACCCTTGCTAAGCGAGTGAGTGAAATCTATATATCATATCGATTCTCACCTCTGGGTCATAGCGGTTTAGCTCCAAACCAAAAGGTCTGACACTGTAACAACAAACCAGCAGTGCCATGTAATTGCTCCAGTCAGAAGCTACACGTTCACAATCAATGATGCTGTGACTTCACCAATATGGATCAAATGTATTCATTGTTATGAAGAAATCTGATATCATATTCAAGTGCTACAGGTATGAACCAAAATGTACAGCAAATTACCATTAAGTTTGAGGTTTTTTTTAGTTTAAGTACATTCCATTATAGATTATTATACGTTTAGTTTTGGAAGAATTGTTAAATAAATAAATATTATTAAAGTGTCATTAAAGTTTGGGGTCAGTAAGTTTTTTTTTTAAGAATTAATACTTTTATTCTGAAAGGATGCATTCATTTCTATTATAAATAAATTAAGAGTAGCCTTAATTCTGGCAGGTCATGTACAAATTTATGAATGAACCGCTCCTTTTAAAATCTTTCCGGTCTACTGACATTTGTTATGACATCATTAACTTTACAATAAGTAAATCCACTTCACCGGCTTATTAGGGGAGAGCAGGGTGATTTTAGCCTGTGGGGAAGTTGAGCCACCCCTTGTTTCTAGACAACCTTAAACAAAATTGGTGACATGACCAACATATTTGAAGAGTTAACCATTTTACTAACCCTGTGATGCAGAGAGGCCCATGGAATAATTTGTAACTACATTTAGGTTCAAAAAACTGTTGTTGTTTTTTTTTCTTTCTTTTTTTCTGTTCAAAGTGATTTTTGTATGTTCAAGCTCATGCTTCTTGAGTCTGAACAATTACAGACACATCTGAAAACAATATATATCACCACACATGTGTTTGTGCTTTAGTAAGTTATCATATGAGGCTATAATGTTATCATGAGGTTAGTTCAAAACTGCTGGATGATACAAGTTTGTCAAAATGGTAGGAGTGTGGTAATTTGAGCCAACAGTCCTGGGGTAAGTTGAGCCAGTGGCTCACCTCTTCTTATGATTACAAAGTATACTTTTACTGTAATTCTAGATGATATTTCATGAATTTTAGACCAAATATTTTTGATTTTGTTCTTTGTTTTGAACTTGATTTGGTTGTGAAATTTTGAAATAGTCCTTGTTTATGAAAATTAGCCATTGCAGTTGTATTAAACTGTGCCCTGCAACATTTATAAGTGGGATGTTGAGTACTATTAGCCCAGTTCTGTAAGGTCAACTGCAGTCAGTTTTTTCCTTTTTTTTATTCTTCAATTTGAACTTTATTTTGTTCTGAATTTTTTTTTTAAATGTCTTCAGAGTTGTAAACTGTATCTTTAAATAAAACTTTTCAGAAGTCATCCATCTATCCATTCTATTATCCAAACTTTTTTGTTCTTATGAAAAAAGGAGAAAGATATCAAGAAGGGGATCCACAGCTGGCTATATTTCACCCTCCATTCATCTCTGAATGTCTTCATGAAGCTAAGCTAAGTTTTCCACTTTTATGCTCATTGCTTAAAAGATATCAGTTTATATGCTTGTTACTTAAAGCTCATGTAGTTTTCAGTAATATGCTTATTGCTAGGCCTGTTTTTGGTTGATTTGGTTAATAATGCGACATGCTGTGGTAAGTTTATCCAGGTACTAGCAAGATGCTTGTTTTTAAAGCTATTTGGTTGTATTGGAAACATTCTTGTTGCTTAAGGCTCATCTGGTTATTGAAAACATGTTCATTTCTTTAAAGAGATAGTTCACCCAAAAATGAAAATTCTATCATTAATTACTCATCCTCATGTTGTTCCAAACCTGTAAGACCTTCGTTCACCTTCGGGACACAAATTAAGATATTTTTGACAAACTCCAAGAGCTTTCTCACCCTGCAACACAACTACCATGTTCAAGGCCCAGAAGGGTAGTAAGGACATTGTTAAAATAGTCCAAGTGACATCAGTGGTTCAACCTTAATTTTATAAAGAATATGAGAATACTTTTTGTGCGCAAAACAAACAAAAATAATTACTTTATTCAACAATTTCTTCTCTTCCATGTCAGTCTTCGATGCGCGTTCACGAGAGTAACTTTGGGTGAGCTATCCCTTTAAGATAATCTGATTATTATTGCCAAGGTGCTGTAAATCAGCAACATGCTTGTTGTTATTTAGTGTATCAGTAACATTGTTACTTAAATGCACCGCATGTAAGTTTTGCCACTTTAGGTTGCTTATTCAAACACGTCTGGGTAAGGGCAATATGCTTGTAGCTGAAAGCTTTCCGGTTATTGTTGGCAACATGCTTGTTGCTTAAGCTCATTTGGGTAACTGCATTTAAAGGGGCTCAGGGGGAAAAACACCATTAAACGGTACAGTAGTTCATGTGACTTTAAAATTACATTACCATACACAAGTTTGGGGTCAGTAAGAGTTTTGAAAACATTAATTAATACTTTTACTCAACAAGGACATGTTCTTTTGAACTTTATATTCATAAAAAAAGAAAGAAAATAAATTGGAAAGTTGAAAAATGTTTGAAATGTTTCTTGAGCAGTAAATCAGCATGTTAGAATGATTTCTGACACTGAGGACTGGAGTAATGGCTACTGAAAATGCAGCCTTGCCATCACAGGAACATTTTAAAATGCACAAATGTATATAAAATAGTAAAGTTATTTTAAATTGTAATAATATTTCCCAATATTACTTTTTTAAAACTGTATTTCTGATCTAACAAATGAAGGCTTGAAGAGCATGTAAGACACTATTCAAAAACATGAAAAAAGTCTTACCAACCCCAAACTTTTAAACAGTGGTGTAGTCCTATAAGAAGTCTAATGTGCAGCAAATCACTGGTAAGTTTGAATTTTACTCACAGCTTTATTTAGATTATAAACAATTAATGAGGTAGGAAGGTGTGTCATGCCCATGTGAAGAAATTAACAAATGGACAATTGCGTGACTATTAAAGCTCAGAGGTTATGGTGGTTATGTAATTACATATATGCTGTATGTTCTCAGCTACTTTTCAACTCCCTAATGACCCAAAATACGTTGAGTGGGAGAGCACTTGTCTCCTCGCCTCATTTGTGTTTATTGCCAACTTTAGCTAATTTATTCACTGACCTTATTTCCCACTGCATTTGTTTATCTGATGATTTTCACTTCAAATAATTATGGCCTTACTCGCATTTTCTAATTTCTAATTTGTTAATATCGGAGAGACGCATAGCAGATGCTCCAGCAGGTAGCCACAAAGAATGCTTGCAGTCTCTCCACTCATTTGGAAATGGAGGATGTCTCGGTTCGCTTCAAATCATTTTAAATATAACATATTATCCTCTTTGAAAATCCAGCCACACACTGTGAAATGGCAGCGGCAGTCAATTGCAGCAGAGGATTTTCTATAATCATATGGTGTTCTAAAACAAACACAAATGAGATTGAAGAGTCCTAATGACATTTTAGACACATTTAACAAGAGGGCTGTGAATTGGAAAGGATCTCTCTAACCTGATTTGCAGAGATGAGCCTTCCTTGTTAAGAGGCAATGGTCCCATTTGTAATACAATAAAGGGAATATGCGATTTCTCTCCAAAAAGCTGGGGCTTAATTACATGTAATTAGGGACGTTGCTTTGGGTTGCTTGTACGAAGGGCCAACCCCTGGGTAAAAATTATGTTGTAATAACTCTGAACATGACAATATTAAAATCCAAAGTAAAATTATTTTAAAAATGCATTGTTTCTATTCCTATGGCTTATGAATGCTTAATGAGGAAAGAAATGTCATAGAGGCAATACTGTGCAAATATGTTTTTGTCAATGTGAAAATGGAAACGTATGCATTGAGGACAAATACAGACCTGTTGGATCCTGACTTTAGCTGTAGAGTTTAGCTTCAATAACATCTCAGAAAAATACGCGGCTACTCTGATATAAACAAGTCTCTTGATGCATTTTAATCTGCTAAACTGCAAATGGAATTCAACTGTCATAAACTTAAATTATTCTACCCTTTAAAGCATTTTCTTACCCCACTGGCACAGTTTTTCTTGTTATAATCATAAACCTAACTAGATTTTTGCCTAAAAAATGCTATTTCTGATAGATAGATAGATGTAATTTTTGCCTGTTGTGCACTCACATGAATAAATATGTGCATCTGTGGAGAGCAGAGCCTCAGAGATTATTCTAGTAAGTGCAGTACGGCATGTAAGGGTAGAAGTAACACAAAGTGTGTAATCCCTGATTACAGTGCACTGTGCTTCATCAGTTCTCTGGTGAGAGAAACAGGCAAAGAAGTCGTAGGGAAGGTGTAAGAGAGAAAATGAGAGAGACAGAGGTAGAGAAAAGGAAAGATACAGTGAATGCGAGTAAGCCAAACTGACAGCTGTTAGTTCCAGAAAGGCACAGCATGCAAATATTTCCCTAGGCAGAGAGGTATGGAGTCATGGACGAGAGTCTATTACTTTATCTTTAGCATTGCACTGACTTAACGGGATAGTTCACTCAGAAATGAAATTCTGTCATTATTTGCTCAAACTTATGTTTTTTCTGAAACCTGCACGAGTTTCTTCCATCTGTGGAAGACCGAAGGAGAAAATGTGAACGTTTTTACTGGTTGTTCTTTGCAATTCGATTACATTAAATGGAGAGTGAAACTTTCTAGCTTCATGAAGTTCGCAAAAGCGCAATGGGGTTTTTATTTGATTACTCTATTGATAGTTGGTTGCACATTTATATTTCACTGTAATATTAAGTCTTGTGTATGTGTTACTGTGTAGTCCAAAAGGTTTAGTGCCAGTTTTGCCACTTGCTATAAAATTACTATTGTTTCAATTGCTTTTATTGTTATTTACCACTGTCTGAACTTATGTTGTGACTTTATAGTATAACCTTAATAAAGCTATTCTTAAAAAAGAGCTGGTGTAGAATAGTATAGTACATTCTTTAAAATGAGGATTCCAAAAGGGGGTTTTCACAGCAATATAATTGAAGAACCATTTGGGTTCTCTAAAAAAACCTTTCAGTTTTTTTTTTTTAGTCTGAAGAACATTCCACTAGAAATAACCTTTTTGTGCAATGGAAAGGTTCCATGGATGTTAAAGTTTTTCATGGAAGCATAGATGCCAATAAAGAACCTTTATTTTAAGAGCAATCCAAATTATTTTGTTGAAGCCATTTGACAACTTTGTTTGAGGAACAGTCTGAAAGTCATTATTTATGGAAAATCATGACATTCATCTGAGCTATCCTTTGGCACATTTGAGAGAAGTAGTCAGATTCAAGAACAAATTCTTTAATTCTCAAAACAGGACTGAAAGATTCATTCACAAACTGACTGATTCGGTTTGAGTTCAACACACTGATTCAATTATCTGGTCACAGAGGGTAACAGCTCACTGAAGAGGGACATTATCACAGAAAAAACAACTTAAAAGCTGTCGTATGACTTCAGAACACTGTATAGTGCACAAATTGTAGACCACTTTTATGGCGATTTTGTGTCTTCTTGAAACTGTGGTCATATCATGGATAGGTCTAGAACAACACGAGGAACAACTAATGACAGAAATTTCATTTATGGCTTAAGTTTTCCTTTCTTGCTTCTTCTATATTTGCTCAGTTCTACTTTTTGTGCCTTTATTATCTGAAACAACTAGATTCTATTCACTAAGAGGTTAAAGCAGTTCATAACAGCGCTGTGCTGTGGTGGCATACTGTGAGAAATACTAGACTATGTTATCGTGTTCGATAAAGGATTGTGTTCTATTGCTTTTTATTTTTGTCGCTTCCTTTGTGTAACCAATGTTCTGCTATCTTTTTACAGGATAATTCTTCCAACACTGTTTTAACTTGCAACGGGCAGATAATTATAACAATCAATTGCATTAGGTGAAAGGTTTTTACCTCTCCCTCCACTATGACATTATATTGATCATGTGTAAACAGCATGCATTATTAATTTGCAGCCACACAATAGAAAAAAAATCAATGCTGAGATATCTAGCAGTAACCAGAGTGAAATCACACACACACAAAGCTTTGGTTTGGAGACTTTTCTTTAGTTCCCTTTAAAATCTTAAATGATTCCCTTTGAGCTAAATTATTGACCTGTTTCCCTTACAACTTTTTGCAGGGAATATTTTTACTTGGAAAAAATGTTTCAGAAGGCTGCAGAGAGTTTTATTCTGTAACCATCGAAAAATGTGAATCTGGATAAAAGAGCTTGGCTTTCTCACTAAAACTGTTTGAACAAGGTTTGGAGTTACATAGATTTTGACAGCTCTTATGCCAAAGCTTATATGAAGGCTGTTCAACAATCAACAGCCCATGACTTCAAATTAAACACCATATGTCCACATCCTGATGTATAACATCCTGTCATTACATTTTACATCAATCACAACCTCATTTGCATACAGTATCTATAAAACACTGAAGAAATTGCTTCCAGGAGTTTTATCTCTCTTTTTCATTGTATCCATTCAGTTCAATCACTGGCCACTTCAGGATGGAAATTCTCTTAAAATACTTTGATATGTAGGCTAGCCTATAGTCACCTGGGGAATTTGTTAATGGATAAATCATATCGCACACAAGATATTTTACTGAATTATCAGCTAGGCCGGATGTAGCATACTATCAAAGTGAAATGTAGCTGTCTCTAATAAAATAAACCACTTGCTGCTAGTGGTAATTATAAGCACTCTGGTGGCAATGAAAGGTAATTTCTGCCTGAACTGATGTTAGTATACCCATTCATTGAAACGACAGTTGCTTCTGATATATTTGCAATTTATAAAAAAAAGAAAAAAGTAAGAATTATTTAGTCAGAAATGGTTTAGTCGTTAATGGAGAAAGATCCTTTTAGCCCCCATAATGGTAACGTTAGGGCAACTGCTAGCGGAGGCTAACTGAACCATGCCAACCACCCAGGCCTTGACCTTTGACTGATAAGCGTATATGTCTTCATCAGTGTGGAAAACTTTGGGAAAAATGGACAGGAAAGCAAGAGACATTAGCTTTGGTCATTAAAAAGGCTTTTGCGGTTCAGATTTTTAAAGAAAATTAATTTCACTGTGATGCCTTTTAACTTTTATCAGAGCCCAGTAAGAGTTGGCATTAGCGGTTATACTTCATAATAATAACAACATTAAAAAATCATTATACATTACATAATGTTTCATAAATCTTAATGTACATTAATACAGATGGAAATGTCATAAAACTTGAGTCATATATTTTCATACACATATTTATGACAATCTGGGGTAAATTCTAGTAATTTAGAATATGAATGGTACTATTACATAAAATTATACATTAACATTTCTAATTTCTTGCCTGTATGATCCTTAGTACGTTTTAAAATGTAGCAAGTATATCATTATTATCGTAATCGAGTAGATGACATTGTGAATTATGAACTCTTCATATTATCTATATTTTGGAAAACAATATAATGCCCTTCTGACAGGAAAAGAAAAGCACTACTATCTCATATAATAGCTGCTCCCAGTTCAACCTCAAAATCGATCAACTAAATTGATCACAATTGATTCCAGACCAGGTAATTATCAAGGGACTGTGCAGAGGCTTTGTAATAAAACCACAGATGGCATAGTCTGAAGTCCCACTTTCTATTTCATTTGCGTATGTGAAATGCATTTGAAATGAGATGTATTAAAGATGAATTCAATCTGGATGTTTGGAGGGCCGCAACCCAAAAATGGATCACAGATCTGTTCTGATAGGGAAGTACCAGCGGAAGCTAATGGGACCATGGTGACCAGCCAAACCTTGATGTCCTGTATGTAAAACCTGGAACCTAAAGCAAAAGTGATGAAAACCACTGCATAAAACCTCACATATTTTTAACAGGAATAAAAAAACAAGGCTGTGAAGGACAAAAGAACAGCATGTGCAATGGATTGTACTGTAACAACAAACATCTTTCCAAAAAACAAAGAACTTTACTTTCCTTAAAGTAGACAAAACTCTATAAAATAAGCACTTGAAAGATTTTGAAAGTTGTGATTTTGCAAATTGCATGTGAATTTCAATATGCCGTCTACCCATAGTTCTATACAGTATGTGATGCGTTCAGCAGTTCCAATTAATCGTTTGTGGAGAAATGCGTTTATAACAATAAATATAAGATAAAAGATAAAGTGTGAATTTGTGATTGTGAAAACCACTGCATAAAAGCAAACATGACTTGAAACTTCTTTGTTTTTGTGTTTTTCCACTCTGCTTATCCAAAGGCCTACAAGAGTGTGCCTGATCACACAGTACAAATGAGTCACAACAGTACTAATTAGAAATATAAAATGGAATGCCAGGCTCAGAAAGGTCGTTACAAGGCATTCCTACTATTACAGAGCGTTCACAACACAAGCTCACAAATAATGAGCCAAATCCTATTGAGGGTATCAGTGCAGCTTTGTCATTATCAGATGAATGTACAACAGAATCATGGGCCAGAGACAGAAGGGAATGCAGGGGACCATGGGAAGACTTCATTAATAATCGGTGTCACCTTTTCCTATTTAATTGATTTGTTTAATTAATTCAGCTGCACATATCGAGTGAGCACACAACACAATCGCATTGCTCTTTAGGACTATTAAATGGCAAATGGTTTGTTTGCCGTCACGGAAGTGAATTGCACCGTATGCTAATACGGAAGGCAGATCATTTGTTTCGGGCTTTTAATGAAAAGAGCTCATCAAGAGGAGCCAAGGAGTCGGTTAATTGTACCCCGTCTATTTTTTGGACTCATATTGAAGCATGCAAGTGTACACAGAAAATTGTCTACATCATTATGATTGGTATGGCTAGGTTCTAACTGCTAGTAGAGCACTGTACAGCATGTCAGTTGTTCAGGTAATGAAACGTCTTTCCAAAAAACTTTCAGTAGACATAAACTCCATAAAAATGCTTGGAAAAGTGTTGAAAGTTGTGATTTTTGCAAATTGCATGAGATTTATACAGTGCATCTCATCTCTCTCAGCCTCGTTTTCATCCACGTCCCCACTGATAGATATTTTTTCTTGTTTTAAGCATGAACTCATTTAATTTTGACTTTTTTTCCCAAAAAACAAGACTTAATTATCTTAATTATGCTTCTCAAGTAAATGTATCTTGATATTCAGATTGTACTTAAAAACAAGAATTTTTTTTTAAGAAAATCATTTATTTCAGTGTATGAACAAGTGTCGTGACTTAATCTCTCAAAAAAAGTAATTAAATGTCCATGTTAAATGTAATATATGTTAAATGCAGGTCTTTGATGTCTTATGATTGTGTAATGAGTAAATCATGATTCTGTCAACCTTTTTATTCAGTCTTTTAAATGTTTCATACGCATAAATGACTCAGGTCACATATGGTCTGTGATTCTCTACTGGATCACTTTGGACCAATTTTACTCCTGTGTACTAACTTGTTTTGATATTTAAAAAGAGAATAAGAGAGCAGTCTGTTGGGAGGAAGATGGCAGGAGAGGAAAATGACGAGGTGGAGGGTGTACTCGCTCTTCCCACAGAGAATCCAAATCAAAGGAAAATAACACGGTGCCAACATTTCTTAGTGCTGAGTCATCTCGCTTCAAACTGTGGACAGAGAAAGAGAACACGAAAGCAGGGAACTCTGCTTTCCAGATCAAAATGTCCTTGGTGGACAGCTCATTTTGTTCGATTTGATTTTTTTTTCTCGCCAGCTTACTATGAAATGACAGATCTGCCATATGACCCATTCATTCCAAGAAGAGCTCTTAGCGTGACTATAGCTTCTCCTCACAAATCAATCATTGAAGGTTAGTTAGGCAATACTGTCTCAAACCGCCTCTCAGGCATATCAAACTTATTTTCTGACCTAATTGTCACTTTGATGACATGTTTAAGGTGAAGAATTTTACTGTTTGACATTTCATTAGCTGCATAATTGGAGCAGTTGATTAGAATGACTTTGATACTCAGTGGATCTGCTCTGATCTTGTTCTCCTTAGACACCTTTTCACCAGCTTTCTGGCACTGGTGGGAACTTGTCATCTGCTGGAGCTGAAGTGTCAAAACACTACCTTTTTTATCAGTGCTCTTCTTGAATTTTATGTAGTCACATCCAGCAGGCCTGTAGCTGGAAGTACATTATTCATGTTGCCCAAAAGCCCTCTCAGAACTCTGACAAGCTCTTTCCTAGCCTGCGAGGAGCATGACAGTGTTAAAATTAATCGCCCTTGTTAAAACAGGGCTTTCTGTTAACAGAACAATGGTGATCATTTTTATCGCTCATTACCAATTTCATTGTATATGTACAACCTTTTAAGAAAAACAGGCTCAAGTACCATCATAACTAGTTTTTCTTTCTGAATGTACAATATTCTATATCATTACAACCTTCAGGCTCAATAAGTCTCTACCTGTTACTGTACATTATATATAACTTCAGAAAATAATTGTTGTGCAGATATGAAAGATGCAGTGGTCGCATTAACCTGAGTTTTTTTTTCCAAGGCTACAGAATTCAGAAAGTTCCTTAGACTGACCTACGGTGGACAGCAGGCTATGTAGAGAGAATATAGAGTGTTGTAACCTTTCTTTGGTCTTCTACAAATGGCAAGAGCAAATGGCCTATCAAAATGGCTTCTTGATAGGTGAGTTACGTTGATTTTGCTTTGTTTCACACAACCAAT
The DNA here is from genome assembly GCF_001515645.1 of Sinocyclocheilus grahami. NCBI lineage: Eukaryota > Metazoa > Chordata > Actinopteri > Cypriniformes > Cyprinidae > Sinocyclocheilus > Sinocyclocheilus grahami. The sequence goes on along the minus strand of NW_015505199.1, from coordinate 1,125,250 downwards.
CTGTGTTGGCTTTTGCTTGATTACTCTTGGCCGGCAGGCATAGCAGATTCCGCCATCGTGGCTGCCAGGGTTGTGTACGTACATGTGGGGCATAGTTAGCAAAATATCAACATCGTTTGGCAAAATTTGCTTGTATTAAGATTTATTTATTAATTACAAAGATACAGATTAAGATGATTTTTTAATTATATGTGTATTTTGTATGCACTGCATTCAGCTCGAAATACAAAAACTGGTAATTTTGGGATGTTTTATGTAAAATGAGCAGAGAAACCATATGGAATTCACATTGAAAAGATTTTTCCTGCTGTTCTGCTGGCACAGATTTCCTGCTGGCTTCTGTGTGGTTTAGAGGTGATCAATTCACACTGCTGTATGAGGAATGTAAGCCTTTCTACTGCTACAATCTGACAGAAAGAATCCTGTCTGTTCAGCTGAGCCTCTGACAGTCGCTGAGTGGACACTGACAAATACATCTGACAACTCTGATATAAAACATATCTGCCCCAACTTGCTTAAGTATGTGTATATTTTACATGGGTATATGTTCATATATATATACATATATATATATATATAAATACACACACACATACAGTTTTTAAGCCCTGAAGGACAGATGTGAATTGTCCACTGTTTGAAACCATGATGATTTCATTATTCTTTTGTCTAAAAACATTACCTCAGTGTCTCTGGCAGAACATGCTTTTACATAAAGTATGAATATCAAAGGGTCGGCACAGGTAAACACGTGTGTGTAACAGGGTGAAGGAAACTACATCTAACTACGGCTGACTCACAGTATATAATTGGATATGACAAAGTTCAGCGTTCCTGGAGGGGGAGATTAGAAGCACATCAGTGAATGTAGCCCCCTTGGAAATGAATTGATAATGACAGAAAGCCTTGATGAATAATACATTTGGACATTATCCTGGGAAATAATGCCTAAGGTGCCCAGCGTTCTTTTGAGAGATCCAGGACAGTGAGAAAAGGGAAATGCAAACACAAGGCCAACACTGTTTTTTCCTACTTTCGGCAAGAAGCACAACTACATATGATTATGTATGTTCTATGAAAACTGACTACACAATTTCTGCTGAATTTTTACTAATGAGCAAAGGCTGATTCTGAATAATTTGACTTTACAGATGAATATCTGATTTTGAATGAGTATGAGTTATTTTATTTCTGCAAGTATTGTCATTACAACTGTAGTTGGCAACAAGTGACTTTCTTTATGAGTAAAATCAAAGAATCATTCACTGAAGCAACTCATTCGGAAACACTGATTCATTCAGGACCGATACTAATGACTGTATTTATGAGCAAGTCATTAAATCATTGAACCACTTTTTTTTTTTAAAGTGATTCATTCAGCGACAGAACAAATGCCTGACTGTATGGGTGATCCACTATGTCGTTCAATCAATTTGTTTAAAATATGATTCATTCAGGACCGAAAAAGTCTTTATGAATAAATCAAAGAATCATTCCCTGAAGCCATTTGTTCATAAACACTGATTCATTCAGGACTGAAACATGTGACTGTCTTAATGAGCGTTCCACTGAATTATTCACTCAAATGATTTGTTCAAAAACACTGATTCTTTCAGATATGCAAATTATGTTGCTCAGAAAACCAACACCTGTTGTAACTACCTGGAAATATTGTCTAAAATGTAAGTTATACAATATTGTCTTCTTGTTCATTGAACTATAGTATTATCACACTAGCAGTCATGTTTTTAGGTGAAATCAACCTAGTTTTCTCTGGGACGTTAACATTGAAATTCCACACTTTGGCTTTAAGCGATTAAAGTTACTGCTCTCAAATTGATGCTGCCCAGAAAAGGCTTAAAATAGCGTAAGATAGAACAAAGTACCTGATGTAAGTTATACAATATTGTCTTCTTGTTCATTGAACTATAGTATTATCACACTAGCAGTCATGTTTTTAGGGGAAATCAACCTTACTTATAGTTTTCTCTGGGACGTTAACATTGAAATTCCACACTTTGGCTTTAAGCGATTAAAGTTACTGCTCTCAAATTGATGCTGCCCAGAAAAGGCTTAAAATAGCGTAAGATAGAACAAAGTACCTCATTAGAATGAGAACAACTTATAGCACTTCTTTACTCTGAGTAGCGTCTGAAGATGAAAAACCTAGTCTTGTCATCTCAATGGCCCGACAACTTGCTTTTCAATTTGCCTTTCTGTGCCAAATGGAGTTGATTCCAGCTCAGACTCCAGATGAATAGCCCCACCTTCTCTCCCTCTTTCGTGTTTTTTTTCTGCTCCTCCCTGACCCTGAAGATTCATGAGTGATGTGAGCGAGCTGGATCACTCCATTTATAATAGAGACACAGCCTGACTTACTGATTTATGAACAGTCATGTTCTCACAGGAATCTATTAACTGCAAGGGTGACAGGGGCTTTGAGACAGATAAATACGTAAATGAAGGGAAGGCCTGTCACAGCCCAATGGAAGGTGGAAGAGGGAACGTATAAACTTGTTTTTATGAGATCACGACATGATATTGAATCATATCACATCACAAACCACACACAAAGTTAATGTCTAGCAGATAAAAGTCCTGGGTCAGTCCAGTTATGCAGTACTTTTGAACTCGAAAACCTTTGCTCGTTTTTTTTAATTGAAGGAAATATTTCTATAAAAGGATATACAAGACTTTGAAAAATATGCTCTGGTCAAGCTTGAATACTTAAACTTTAAATATGAGTATTATTCATGCAATAATTTATAATAGAGACACAGCCTGACTTACTGATTTATGAACAGTCATGTTCTCACAGGAATCTATTAACTGCAAGGGTGACAGGGGCTTTGAGACAGATAAATACGTAAATGAAGGGAAGGCCTGTCACAGCCCAATGGAAGGTGGAAGAGGGAACGTATAAACTTGTTTTTATGAGATCACGACATGATATTGAATCATATCACATCACAAACCACACACAAAGTTAATGTCTAGCAGATAAAAGTCCTGGGTCAGTCCAGTTATGCAGTACTTTTGAACTCGAAAACCTTTGCTCGTTTTTTTAATTGAAGGAAATATTTCTATAAAAGGATATACAAGACTTTGAAAAATATGCTCTGGTCAAGCTTGAATACTTAAACTTTAAATATGAGTATTATTCATGCAATGAAAATAATATGATTTGCTATTTGTTATTATCATACTGATTTCTGTCAGTTTATCTAAAGGAATGGAATATTTTAAAGAAAGTCAAACAAGTAAGCTACCACTAAATATTGTAGAAACTTAATTTGCTGTAAAGTTGCTTTGCAATGATTTGTATCGTGAAAAGCGCTGTACAAATAAACTTGAATTGAATTTAATTGAACTAGTAATTCTACAAAATATTAGAGAATTCAACACATCCATTGTGAATACTGATGCTTGTTGTTTTCTTATGATGTCGCTTCCTGGAAGATGATGACATTAAGGCATTAATGTCATCAGATTAATTAACATTATTGACAATTTTGTAAACTTTATAATGCTGAATGACATATTCTTTATTCATGAATGCCGAATGTCCAAATTTCCTTTTTTTTATTTTTTATATTTTGTCCAATATAATGAGTTATGTGGACTGCATGATGTGAAAATGTACTTCATAGTAGGAATGATCTCCTTACCCGAGCACTCAAATGTTTTACTCATGCATGTTGGGAAGAATAACATTTATATGACATAGTGGATGCATTAGATCTCATCATTGTTGCTAATCCTTAATTATATGTTCTTCATGTCAACAGGGACATGGAATTCATCTTTGGCCCATTTTTGAAGGGATGAATCACAGACTTATTTTGGAATAAACTGCAACACTGCTCAAGGGTCTTATCATCGGAAGAGCATGGCAGGGTCTGTCCCACAACTCCCCTCTGAAATGTGTTGCAATTTAAATGCTTTGACAGGTACAAGTGCTCTGTGACAGAGGAAGGCTATTACAATAAGTCTGTGATTCATTTCGTAGCTAAGAGGAGACAGCTATGTGGGTTACCCTCACAGACGAGCCTTTTCAGTCAAGATCAACTCCCCTGAAAATACGCTAGGAACCTTACCGGTCTCATTGCATCTGCTCAAGCAAACTGGTTACAACTCTATCTTCTGTCTTTGAGGTGGACCTGTGAGAGTGGTGCTAGTGTGTAAGTGCATGCACAGCGGTAATATCTAGCAATGAGAGAAGTAATGTATCTCTAAATGATCAGGTGTCAAGCAAGTTTTCCTCACTCTCTCGACAAAAGAGCAATAAGAAACATTTCTTGTCCTGTTTTTCTCTTGTACTTAATGTTTTCACGATTATCAGAGATAATCAAAGCAATTTAATGTTTTGGCATATGCTGTTCATTACCTTTAAAAACAGTGAAATTAAACGCTAAGCTAATTACCACCAACTAAATATGTCCAGCATTTCTGTACTTGAAATGTTTGATGTTTTCTCATTATTAGTGCTTTTTCCTTCCATTATAATGCATTTCTTGGCCATGCTAAGGAAGAAAATGTTTTCACATTTCATTTCCTTCCTAATAATACCACTTTTCATGAGGTCTCTGGGGCCAAAGTCATACTTCTTTTTATTTAACAGCAAAGAATATTCACTTGTTCAATAGAATAACTCCCTTTTAAATGATCTGAGGAAAACAAAAGGAGTAAATAAAAAGGCAAAGAGCACAATAGGCGTGAGAGAATAACACAGTACATTTGAAATATTCCAGTTCTTGCGGATCAAAATGCAAAAGAACCACGATTCATTAAAGCAGTTTACTTACTTTCTAACCAGCGCTGTGTGAAAGGGGCAAAGGTCAGAAGAGAATGCGTTTCATCCTTCCCGCTTTCACCGCCCTACTTTTCTCATCTAGCATTTTCTGCGAACGACTAATGAATATTTCAGATCAAATAAAACCTCCTGAAATCTCTGGCAGATGGGTGTATTATACATTCTCATTCTGCTCATTAGGTTAAGGTTTACAATGTATTGTAAGGCTCATGACCTCACAATGATAGCACTCAACATCAATACAGGCTTTAAAATCCACTCTCGACCCATTCATAACTGCATTTGCAATATCAAAAAAGTCTTCATTACAGCTCAATAGTAATATAATGGCATCAAATTAGATTCCTCTGTCTCCAGTAGCACTATCCATATCTGACTGGCAGCTAAATATGCAGCCACAAATGATTCATAACAGCTCTTTATGAGTCATGGCACTGACAAGAGAGAATGTAAGACAGATAATAGGAGACAATGGGATTATTCGTTTAGACAGAGATCTGAAGAGCGTAGTAGTTTGCTCCAAGTTTCAGCATTTAGTTGAGAAGTGAAATCAACAGCAATGTTTTTGCTCGATTTCCATTCCATTATCTGTTTCCATATTTTTGTCCTGCTTTACAAACTTAAATGACTTGAAGGCTTTGAAGAGGACATCTGGTCCCTTGGCGAGCCCAGTTTTCATAGCCGTGATATACACCGACACATTAGTCCTTGACAGGAAAGGGTTCTTTTTGATGAACTGTGGTGCTTCGGTGACAGCGTCTACTCTCATGAAGAATATTTACTCTAGCACAAGTAGAGGGCTGTAAATAAATGGCTTTGTGGTACACCACCAGACCACACCACAAAACGGCTCTTCCATTGCAAGACTGATGGAAAGAATGAGAGTGATAGACAAATACATAACTCACTACGGAACACTGCACATACAGTGCATTGTAGTAGCTAATAGTAGTGAAGCTGTTACATGTATCTATAGACCCTGATCAGGTTAAATGCCATATTGAATTTAAGATGGATGAAAACAAGGTTCTGAGGGATGAACTTACAGTCATTACAATGGCACACACTGTATAAAAGTCCTAGATCATGTGATTTTCACAACTCACCACTTTCAAAACTGTTTTATGGCGTTTTTGTCTACTAAAAGGTTTTTCAGAAGGACGTTGGTTAAGGCAATTGATATGTTATTAAACTACAGTACAATCCATTGAATACAGTGTACTGTTTCTGTAATCGGAAAAAGTTGGGGTATGCGCAGGGTTAAAACCGAAAGTGTCAAAACTAACTAAAAAAAGCCAGTTTTTAGATATTTTTAGTTATGTCAGTAGGTGGTGACAAGTGACTTATGGTGATATTTTTGTACCACATTTCTGCCCAAGTGAATCATTGAATCAACAGTGAATTGATATGATAAAAAAGTGCGATCGAAACAAGTGTTCATATTCTTTAATAAATTTGGCATTTGAACAAATTTAATAAGAACCCACAGAAAGAGCCTTTAAGCATCCTGCAAATGACAGCAAAACAGATCAAACATTTTTCTTTTAGTTTTGTTCACAATTTGTTCATTTAAAAGATTTGTTTTAAAACACCGACTCATTCATTAACAAACTACAACTGCCTGAGACACAAAAATGCCATGGTTTATTTAGCTGGGAAGGTCTGAAACATTAACACAGACATTTCAAAACGTAAATATACAATGATATATTACCTTAGTTTGTATGTTCCGATTGGAACACAATACTGGAAACTGCAAAACTTTATTGTTATTTTTTTTGTTAGATTCAATTAAATTATGCTATAAGCTATTTGTACAGAAATAAGTACCATGATTTTCCTTCTGTGCGCCAGAAAAACAATACAGCATGTTACAGGTTTGAAATGAGATGAGTGTGAGTAAATTAATTTTCTTTTTTGGGTGAACTATTCTTTTAGGGCCTCTAACAGGTCTTGTTTTTCAATTCACTGTGAGACACCATCATCGGCAACAACCTGGCTCCAGCCACCTAGAAAAGTAACACATCTAATAAGAATGTAGATAGTGTATTGAATTTCTGACTGGTTCACCATATTACTAAGAGAGAACAATCGCCAGCCGCTGACAGTAATGGCTGGGGAGTCTGCTGCTTCAGGGGAGGACACTTTTCCCTTTCATTACTGTTCAATGAGATGTTGCCCTTGGCTGTCAGATGTGTGTCAGCTAAGGACTTTGAGTGGTCACCCTGAAAACACTCTACATTTACATTTACATTTACACTCTAGTAACTGAAGCCCCCTCTAATCTGCATGCCGTCTGTCCCAATGACTTGGGTGGATTCTTTAATTGTCTGGCTGGTAGATGAATCTTGTACCATAGTTTAATTAAACAAAAATTTACTTCTGGTGGGCTGTCAATCCAAAGTAGGATTCACTTGTGTTATCTAGCTTGAGGTAATTTAGGACTTTCAAACTGTAGTGTGTGGGAAAGTCTACAGTACATTGAGTTCATACTTTCATCGCTTTCTGTGATGTCATTTTTCCTCATTGTTGTCATGGGTGAATTTAGAATACATTTTTATGGTGTTTGCACTTTTTTATGGCCAATTATGAGAAAAAAGGAGAAACTGAAGGCGGGGAGAAAATGTATTGCAGAATGTAAAAAAAGTGCAATATACTCTGCAATATGCAGCATTATCAACACGTCTGTACTGGAATATAGAATGCTTGTTAATATAATATTTTTTATCAGATCAGATTTTATCAGACTTATCAGATCTCACTGCAGCTGGTTCTTGCATTGCTTTATATATTATTTGACTTATTTTTACTATATACTATATATATATACACAGTATTACAGTATACAATTAAGTAGATTAATTAATTAATCACCACATTATGTAATTAATTAAATAACGAATATATATATATTCTTTATTTAATTAATTACACAATGTGGTGATTAATTAATCTACTTAATTAAGTAGAATCTACTTAATTACCAACAGATAATTTAAAGCCATTATTGCGTTAAATGCGAAGATATCAAGTTGATATTACAAAACGTAGCTTTAGAAAGAAATATTTTATTTGATACAACATAAAATGTATTACACATTAACGTTTAGGCTACAGCGACCTAACATAAACTATGAAACAGAAACAAAGAAACATTACCAATATTCTTCATTATTTTCTTTTATGTTATGTGATATTCTAAATAAGAAACTAAAACTGCCAGTAGGTGGCAGTAAATGTCTTTAGGAGAAAGCCATTCATTCATTCATTCAAACTGCCGATTCATTCAGGAATGAAGTAAATGGCTCTCTTTATGAATGGGCCATTGAATCATTGGTTCACATGATTCGTTCAAAACGCATATACTTTTGGCATAATTTTAAAAATGCAGTTTCATTGGGAAACGACACAATAAAAACCTTATGTTCAAAATATTTTTTTTTTGTTTCATTGTTTTCTTCATACATCACGGGCCTCATTTATAAAATGTGCGTACGCACAGATTTGATCTTAGAAAATCCACGGCAATGGTCATATTTATAAAAATGGTCTTTGACGTGAAAAAAGTAGTTACCGCCACATCAGGGTCTGATCAGGCGTACGCACTTTTCCTTGTGGCAAAGTCAGAGTACTGCAGCTATTTGAACATCTAAGCTGCAATAATAATAAAAGTGGTGTACGTGCAAGCACCGAATTCATCATAAACAATAAAGATGCAGTGTAAGAGATTAATTGTGCAGTGTAGTCAGATTTTTTATTAACAAAAGTTTTTGCGAGATTAAACTGACCTATTAGCCTAATGTTGAGAGTTCTTTACTCGCTTTGTGTACAGTTTATTCCATCTTGTTGTTTTTTTATTTTATTTTACAAGAGAACTTGCGAAATCTTGATTTATTACTAATGCATAAAATAGAAAAAAATAAATGCATAAACGCATCTCCGACTGCTTTGTCTGTGTAGCCTATAAGAATAGGCCTATGTCGTGCAATAACGGTTTATATTCTATTGAATAGATATATTCTATTCAATAACATTGTTAACTGTTTTTATTTATAACATCTGCTGCTTTGCCTTTGTGAAAATGAATAGACATCAACCTTAAACTTTGTTTTTGTCATTTACATCAGTTATATTTGTATAAAATACACTATATATTTTTGTGTCAGTACATTAATGGCACATTTGAGCAGCATTAGTAAACTGTGTAAATATAAATAAATGCCAAATCACATGCAGGTTTTTTCAGACCGGAGACCATAATTGTGTAATAATTTATTTTATTATGATATGAAAAGTCAAATTTTTCTTTCAATAATGTTTTGCAATTTTTAAGTTTTCCAAGAATTTCGTTATACTAAACTTTTTATTAGTTGTCATACCAAGTGATTTTAAAAGTATGGCTCACTTTTTATAAGATGACTGAAAATTTTACTTGAATTCGTAGTTTATTCTTACTTTTGGAAACCTAATTGTTTTATTATTATTATTATTATTATTATTTCTGTTGTTTCTAGAAGTAGTAATTTTGATAATAGTCAATAGAAAAAATATAACCACACACACATTGTTTGTCCACAGAATAATTACACATTAATAAATAAAAAGCGTCCTCGCACGAACCTCTACTTCCGCCAGCAGGACCTCAATTTCAGACTTTTTTTTTCTTTGTGCTCATCATTCTCAAGCATAGAAAGTCGGATATTGGCATGTGCTCTTTTATATGGTAATGATATTAATTAGGGGGCATTTACAAGGCGGAGATCTGACACCAGTCAGCTGTGCACAATTTCAAGATCATTTACGATTTATAAATGTCACATCTGGAAGAGAGGCACACACACGTGTTTTTGTGCGCATGTTCATTTTCTCTGAATTGCACTTTTGAGAAATGATCTTAGAACAAATTTAGGACGGTTTATTCGCAACATTTTATAAATGAGGCCCCACATGTTTAATATTTCATCTCAATGCTCTTCACTAACAATGTTGTCTCCTTGGTTACCAAATACACTCATTTTATTGGGGAAAACTTGCTTGTTGTGGTAGAAATGATGCCATTACTGTGAGAATTGAAAGATATAAATTTTATAAAATTTGTGAAACTTTTAATTTAATCTTTGTTTGATTATTATAGTTTTAAACATAACATGTATTATTTTTATAATGAAAGTTTAAGATAGTAAGTCTGGAACAAGGGTTAAACATCATCTAAAAGCTAATATTTATTTGTTCACATTTATGTGATTAGGTGATCCATCACATTTATGCTTATTTTGCAAAGCCCAATCTAGCTATGAGCCTGTGACTGCTCATTTTGTTATGCAAGAGAGGCCACTGGTGTATCCATGTCTCCACGGCCAATCTAACACGCTGGCTATCTCCTCTTTTCTATTTGCATCTCTCTGAGTCATGCATTTAATGTGTTTCTTTCCTTCCTGCTTTTATCTCTCATCTAGTTAGAGATAGCATTGGTGAGTGTCAAGCAAAATAACGATGAACAGTGAATCTCTCCATGCATGATTACACACTCTCAACCCCGATGAACACCGTCACACACATACATGCAAATGTGCACAATGCCGATCCAGATTTCTTATTAATAACACTCCAGTTATCCATGGTCTGCTCTTGTTTTCCATTTCTGTGGTCATTGAACACTGACGCTTGTGATCTCTCATTTGGAATTTGTTTATTCGTTCTCAGAGTAATGTTCATTGTTAAGCCTCAGATCAAACCTTTAATACGAAATCTTGAATGCTAATTCATGGCTTCTGAGGGCATATTTCAGGTCGCGCATGTTAAATGAAGCGTTTCTCTACTATACACACGGGTCTAGGGACACAATCCAGGCCTAGCGCTGTTTCGCACTGTTTGGCTTGTAGGTCATGCATCACTGCTGTGCTCACATTGTGAGCTCTTCTTCACAAGATCCTCCAGTCCTCAGCGTGGGCCCATCTTTCTGCCTCTATATGGGCCGCAGTTATCACACGGCCCAGAAAATGAGCTTGGCCTCCGATTCAGCCCATCACCGCTGCCCTCCTGGGGCTTCCCAGCGTTCTTTTGAGAAACAGATGGGCAGGTTAATACCTGGACTGTTTTTCAATGCTTCATACTATCTTATCACAGACTGGCAATACCCAGGGCAAAGGGATTTTACTGTCTAGAATGGTGCCATGGTAGAGGGCTTATCATGGTCTCAGCAGCCACACTCCTTACCCGGCCCATGTGAAGCTCAGGGAGGTCCACTTCTGATTTACAAATGCTCCGTACCGCTGGCGCCATCTTGGCTCCAATGAATAGACATCATTACCATCATTATTACTTGTTATGCCATTGATGGAGAAATACAATCACTGTTGTAGGATTGTTTACCAGGGTGTTAGTGAAAGGTTCATGAGGTGCCAAGGGAGAAAATAATCTATTCAGCACCCTGTCGGGATGCAGAGCTTTTCTTTGTAGTTTGTTTTTGGGTGGCCACAAGAGAGAATGGCAAATAATGGTTTCAGATGTGCTTGTTTCCTGCCAACCACTGTCTGTTTGGCTTTGAGTGATGCCAAATGCAATATAAAGCCTCTATAATTTATTTATTTCAAAAGCTATTTGCCTGAACCAAACCAATAAGTGCCAGACTGGCATGGTTAATATTAAAAATGATGAACATGCTGTCATGTTTTTGTATCATTTAAAGGCAAAACGTCTCTATCCGGAGACAGATTCGCCCTAACACTTCTTCTAATGCTTATTGCCTGAGAGGAAAAAAATTGGACAAAAGAAAATTTGATGTCAAACTGATTTTTTTTTTTTTTTTTTCAAGAGCTTGACATTTTCTATCGCGAATGCTTTTAGTGAGAATTGGAGATGTCATTTTAGCCTAAGGGTAGTGGTTACTTAGACGTTTATTCCCTCTTGTTCCCAATTTTGCTTGTATGTGCAATATGCATTATAAAGAAGTTTTTGCATAAAAATTTTACAAATAAAATAAAATAATAATTATAATAATAAAAAATGTAAGCACACCTCAGGCATCTGTTCTTATGATAAACCAACAGGCATCTTTACTCAATCTGCTTGTATTTAAAGGCATAATTTTAATTATTCCCAAGTTAACTTGGAAATGCTGTTGCCATTCCAGCTGAAATTCAAACCACTCTAAAGGATGAAAATCATTTAATTAAGTCCCCATAGTTGTCATTAACATTCTCACTATTGCTCACTAGGCCCAGATTATGCACAGATTATGTACACAACACTGAAAAGCTGACAAGTGCTTTAATTCATAAGTTATTAACTTTTTAAGCACCCAATTACGCCAACCACGTAACTTAAACTATTCCAAATCCACTGGGCTTTGTCAATAAATGTGTGTGGTCAATTATAAGCTTCTTAAACTGACAGTATAGATGAGAGAATGTGTTGGTTCAAATAACATTTTATCCAAGACAGACTGGCACAATCACCGTACTGCTGCAAGCTGGCAGAAATGTGCTTATGCTAAGCAAAACTGACTAATTTTTTGATGCAGATATGATTGCTGTGGAATACATCCAGAACTTGAAATATGGAATTTCTGTCTACAGATATTCTGTCTGGCTGTGTTTGGTGTGTTTTGCTGATATTGTTTGTCCCACACAACTCATCATGGGTCAATGAAAATGCTGGATGGCATTTGTTTTTCATGCTCACGTGGAGATCTGTAACAGTGAAGAGAAAATTGGGAATGTTAAGCTGTGCCTGCTTCGACAGATATGACGGCCGGTGAAAAAGAGGTTTAGATTAAGTGCAGGTTATGTATTGATCTCTGCGTCAGTTTGAAATGATGTATCCAAACAACAGACCACTGAAATACTAATGATCTGAGAGTCTAAGACAGACTGTAAAACTCAAAAAATAAAAATAAAATGCCTTGACTGAATAAGAAAATTTTGATATCTGTTATAAAATACTGGATTTTATATGAAATAAAAGCACACTTTAGGAATTAAATTCTCTATTCCTTATATCTTTCAAAGAGATTAAAGGGATAGTTCACCCAAACATGTAAATACTGTCATTATTTACTCTCCCTCATGTTGACTTTAAAATCAGTCAGACCAGTTTTGTAAACTGCATCGATTGATTAATTGAGAAAATCTGACTCAAAACAATGATTAGTTTATCAATTGGACATTTGTTCTTCTCTCATGAGCTCTTTAAGATATTAATATGTGCACTTAATAATATGCAATTTTTAGGGGTAAATAAGGTACAAAAGTATACCTTTTGAACAGGTACCGCCACAGTGATAGCTTTTCTACTTTTTTTTTTTTCCTGAGAGTGTCACTTCAGAAGACTTGGAATATAGCACATGCAAGTATGATTCATCTTTATGTTAATTTTATGGTGCTTTTTGGTCCCTTCTTTAAAGCTTGATAGCCAAAATGACAACATTTTAATTTTTAGATGATCATTTCCTTTAACACCCCATTCATCATGCCACAGCATTTGCAAAAACGTATTCTACCACACTCCAATATCAGTTCTTATTCACATTATGTTGAATCCACACGCAGAGTGGAAATGAGTCTAAAAACTTCACCTGCCTTTCTCCTTTGATCTGCTAATGCTTACCAAACTTGCCTGATGTGTCTTAATTTACTCTCTTTCATGTTTGCTGGTTCTGTCACTAACGCACAACCCCCAGCATTCCCGAAACGCATGAGGAGCACAGACACTTTGTTTGTTATTCCCAACCCTTTCTCTGTTCGCCCACAGTTAGTAATGTGCAGTAGTGTGATAAAAGACAGTGAGGCAGGTCGGCATTTCAAATGCAACGCATACTCTCACACTCTGCAGCAGAGCATTTGAAGAAGTGTTTCCTTTTAACAATGTCCCCTGAAGAGGGTCGATAGTTAAAATACACCTTTAAAAAATATTCTTCATGGGGTCTTCTGTAGAATCTGAAAACCTTGTAAATGTGCTAAGTTGGTATATTTATTGATCCTTGTGAATGGAACCACATATATCTCTCTATGGCACATTTCTCATATGTCAGAAAATCATTCAATACTTTGACCTTTTTAAAACAAGGACCCTCTAGTGCCTGTGAACCATTGAGGCCACTCTAAGGTAACTAGTCTTCATTAAGGTTTGATTCACATTTCGTGCAAAAGTGTTGTGTAAAGTATTATATATAATTTATTAGAGACAATATGGTCATGGAATGAATTTTGTATGCAACGCATAATGTAACAAAATCCTTAAGCAATGTGATCATCAATAGAAAACACAAAGTGGCATTATGGAAGCTTTCAGGTTTACTAATAAACACCAGCCAGGGCGATCAGGCAATGCAAAATGGACCAAAAAAAAAAATAAAAATACATTAAATAGTTATTTGAGTTGAAATTATTTTACATATTTTTCTAAAAACTGCCGCTAAGAACAAAAAATAGTCCATTACAAAACAATCAGCCTAGCTATGTCTTTTTATTGTAATCTGTGCTCTGTTTGAGAGCAAAACTAATTATATTGTAATTTTAAAAAGAAAGAAAAAACAATTACAAAATAAAAGATCAAATAAATAAAGTCTTAAGAATTTTCAGTTTAAAAATAATTGAAAATACGCTTGCAACAGGAGGAAATAGATTTTCTTTGCCTTTCTGACACTTTCTCAATACACATACAGAAATCTGTTTTTTGTTTTTTTTTCATAATTTGCAAGTCTAAAACCTTTGCTTGTTAGTTGAAAAGCTTGAATGCAAATGAAGCTGCATCTTATTTGGTTGCAAGGTTGTGGCATGAAAATCAAAATGTCATTATCTAATGCTTTTACCATGTCAATCTTACTTAATCTCAACAAAGTGTATATCATTTGAAAATGTCAGTTAGTTAATGTACTAGTGACATTCATTTTGTAAAGCAAAGTAGAAACTGAAAACAAAGAGGAAACTGATGTCATGGCACTTTTAACTGCAGAAGATAAAGATACTACATGTATAGACTTTCATAAACGGTACATTAAAGATTATTAAAATCATGTACAGAAATGTGTATCAATCAAGTATGTCTGTACTGAAGTGCTTTCCAGTCCTGAACAGCCTGTATGGATGTGTTTTCATCCACAGTTCTCACATAATGTCAGCTTTAAAGTGATTCTAGGACAGTGGTAAATTGCAGCAAAAGAGTCTTAAATCCCACGCTAAGCCTGCGCCCAACGCAGACAGTAGTCCAGAGCCCTAGACTTAAATCTGACATGCAAGTGAATGGCCATCAGCCGAGCTCCTAGTTTGACACAAATTTATTTGCTTTTAATCCTCTTAAGGAGTCCAAAAACTAGCCATTTCAAAGATGGGCCGAAAAGAATTTAAATTGCATACAAATGAGGTCTAATTCAGATTTCTCCGTCTGCTTGTCCCTCAGTGACCACATCCAATTTCACTGTAATTTTATCAACTTGGGTGAAGCAAGTCACAAACGGAAAGAGCTAATATCAAGAAGACCAGCCGCTGAGTCAAGCCAATAGGAGGACATTATTATACATTTACTACAGATATAGCATACAGCATTATGTTTCATTCATAGCAAATTATTTGAATTGCAGACAGGGTTTTAAAAATACGTAAAATCATCCAGAATATATTGAGCTCCCTGAAGGTATACAGTATGTGGCAATTCAAAATACATTTTAGAATTTTATATTTTATAAAATAGGATAACCCCGAAAGCATATAGTATCAAATGTTCAAAATAAACATTTATATGTAAATAGTATATCTTTCAGAATAAAATATACCTGAAAATTGAGAATCAAAGACACAGAAATCTTCTTAAATTAAACTAGAAACAGAAAATTTGCAATAGTGTTACACAGCTGCTAGTTGGTACAGTGCTACGTTCTTAATGAGGGCTAAAGGTTTCAAATCCCAAAGGAGCTTATTTTTTGTGTTAAGACACAGTAAAATAGCAGCTGTATGCCAGTGCTTGTATATTTAGTATTTTATTTTCTGCTTTATTGACCTGTACTGTACAGTATTATTGTTATCCTGTTTCTATGGAGAGTGGACAGGCAGCAGCCAAAGTGAGGGGGCGAAAAAGCAAAACACAGAGAGATTCACAATTCATTTTTGACGAGAGGCGCGAGCGGAACGGGGAACGGGTACAATCCGATAAAACTGCCCTAAATAAGAGGCGTGGGTCTGAGAGATGTCTCCATCCCTAATGCCTTTATCGCCTATGCTCGAAGTAAACTGTTTGCCTATTAATGTGCACATTTATTCATCGTATAGTGGAATCCCATATCATAGCATAGTAAAACACATAATAAAATATAATAGTGTGGTCAAATATACATTTTTGCACAGTGGTCTGCAGGCTTATGCAGAATTCAGAACTGAATTAGAATGACTTCAGCTTCTGAATTTCAATTAGGAAATTAAGATTAATTAATAAATAGGACACATAATTGCAATTCAGATTTGTAGATAAAGAAACTCAATTAAAATTAATTTAAAGTTGCAAGCTACAAAAGCAAAGTTTATCAAGACAAACATTGAAAGTTGGCCCGACAAAATGTATTTTAAAGTAAAAAAAAAAAATGTAAAAAGCTTTGATGTCTGAAAGTTTAGATCTTGCTTTAACTCTGTAACACTAACCGGAATGGATGGGCAGATGGAAATAAAGAAAGAATCATTCTAATATATCAGATGGATCCAATTCAAATTCATGTTCATGAATTAAATTGGAAACAATTCTTCAATTCAGACAGACAGACAGATTGGTCTGAATTGCAGCATTGGGCTGGCGGAGAACAACCAACTTTTCTTCTGCGTTCCTGCTACATTTCCATCTCTTTCAGTAGCTATTTTAAAGCCTGTGAATTTTGAATAAACCATTCTGCGACCTTTCCATCATGCCACATCCTCATAGAAAGTACACTCCCGCAGAGACACAGCTACGGAAATTAAATTCTGAATTATTAGTGACGAATAACCCCATAACTTCATGAACGCAATTTCGGGGCAGTTCATTGAAAGAACTGACTTCACATTCGTTTTGTACAGGCTTTGCTTACTTGAGATTGTTATCCAGTTACTTGCCACTGAGGAGCTGTAATTGGTAACTGATAAATGCCCTGTCAAATCCAAAAGCAAACTTAAAGTCATCAATAAAAATAAGTACAAGCATGCTTGACCTTTTTTTCTCCTCTTGATTTATACACACTTTCATACCCAGGGGTGGTTGCATTGTGCTCCGTAAGTCTTAACAGTGGTTTGAACTACGAATGCCCCTCATGAAGCCTGTGACGACGTAATAAATAGCCTTCATAAGAAAAGCAGAAAATCAGCTGCTCATTCTCACAAGCACATGCCCCGGACATGATTGAGTCATAGATTAATGTCAAGATAACTGTGGCGAAAACATTTACAGATGAAAGTCTCCCGACTCAAATGTTAGCCGTGATTTCTAAGCACTTATTCAAGGCTAATGGAGGTGTAAGAAATACAGTGCAGGACATTCTTTATGATTGCAAGAATAGCTTTTAACAAAATTGGTGGAATAGTCCATTTGACAGGACTGTGCTCTCGATCTTGGCATCGACATGTCGAATCCAAAGATCACTGATCCTGGAAAAATGCATCTTGTCAGCCATTATCTCAAAACAGCATTATCTCAGCTGCGTGGCACTCGCAGAGAAATCCTAGCAGCCATTTTCACATCTTAATGACCTGCCATTCCCTTGTCATATTTAAGTTAAACTGATTCTCCCTTAATCAGCTTAGCCTCACATCCCAAAGGACAGGGAGATAAAGGGAATCTTCTGGAATCCTTGTCATTATTCATAATGACTTTTGGAATCCATAACATGTGTTAGAGGTTGTTTGACTATAGCTAGAGATGTTAATAAAAAGGTGCTGACTCTTGAGTGATGGCTAATTCCTTGTATTATGTTTTCCAGGAAGTGACAGAGTCTGTGTTGCATCCATCAGCATATCCAATATGCATGGGGTGCGATTGGAGAGTCTGATGGGCCTAATGTATTATTTTGGTGAAAGTCTGCAGGCAGTAACGATTGACAGCTCTGAGGAAAGTTTAAATATGTAATTACATAGATGGATGGTTATTCTAACTTGCACGAGCTAAGCTTAAGTTCTAGTAATTAAGGGCTTCTTTTCCATCTCATGCTTTTTTAATGTGACATTCTGATGTAAACAAGTGTTCTGCGTTTAGTAGAATTTGCACCATGCACATTTGCTTCTGTTCGGAGGTAACCCTGAGTTTCCAAAACTGTGCTTTGCAGACAGTCAATGCCATCCTGAGCCTTGTTTCCAAAAGCTATATGTAAACCCAAGTTGATCGTAGAAACAATTGTATGAATCATATAAGAATTACAGGCTGTTTCCCAAAAGCGTTGTGGCATTTAAAACAGCTTTTGTTTTGGGGACACTTGCGCATAGTTTTTCAGGTAGCTTTGTAGGAAGTTTTCTTCAAGCATCTTGGAGATGTTGCCACATTTCTTCTGGATTTAGTCTGTCTCAGTTTTTTTTTCTTTTTCTGCCATTTATTACAGGTGGACTGGATGATGGTGAGATCAGATCTCTGTGTTGAGCACTGGCTGTTTTCAGACTCCTTGTGCTTACAAAAAAATCTCATTGGATTATTACAATTAATGGCAAAAATAATTTTGGGAAATGTAAACTAATATTTCCTACTGACACACTACAGCAAAATTAAACAATTTTTTTGTTGAAAATATTATATATACTGTGTATATGTATATATATTTATTTATTTTAACAAAATTATATTTATTATGTTGGACTAATATTTAAAAATAAATTACAATGATGTAATTGAAGCACAGGAATCACATGTAGAAAAAAGGAAACTTGCGTGTTGAGTTCTGTCTGGAAACATGACCTAGACACGAAGAAACTGCTATATGTTCAAGTGCTCTCAAATTTCTTTAACTACAGGCCAGAAAAGTTATTGCCAGCAAATGGTCAATTCAGAAACATATAGAAGCCTGAATAGATCTAGAAATTGGTGACAATATACACACAATAGTGGACTTTTCTCCAGAAGTATCACTTAATCTTCTGAACTGGGATGTCAGAATAATTCAAGGCACGCTAAGAAAATGTTCTTGCTCAGGATCTTACATTCAGGGGCATGCAAGTGTTTCATCAGTTTCACTCTTGTTATTTTTAGCATCACAGCCTACTAGAAAGCCCTTTGTCACAGCATTTATCTGTTCCAGTGTGACTGATGTCCATGTTTGATGACAGCCTGAAAAATACATCCATCAAAAGCCGTACATCACAGTTTCGCTCTGTCACTTGTTGATGGTTTGCTTGCCCAGGCAGCCTCCTTCTGACTCAGGCTGTCACTGAGTTGCTAGCATGCCATGATGGCTTTGTAAATCACATTTCTGCATGCAAGGACACAGAAGCAGTCTCAACCTTCCATGCTGAGTGACTCTTCTCTTCTCTTCTCTTCTCTTCTCTTCTCTTCTCTTCTCTTCTCTTCTCTTCTCTTCTCTTCTCTTCTCTTCTCTTCTCTTCTCCTCTCCTCTCCTCTCCTCTCCTCTCCTCTCCTCTTCTCTTCTCGACTCGAAAGCAGCACATAATGTACTTATATGTCCCCATATTAGCTGTTACTGTTAAATTTACAATACTAAACATACAAAATGTAATTTATAATGCACAAACATATATAGTATTATACAGATAAATAAATAATATTTAATACTTGTATATAACCCTGTGGTAAATCTGATATAAACATTTATACATGTATTTAAAAATAAAAAATATATATGCATACACATATTTATATGTTTAAAGGAATAGTTCACCCACAAGTTAATGTATTGATGATGGATTTGTTAAACATAAAGCTTTTGACTTCAAAAGTCATTAATTGATGGACTGGAGCCGTGTGGATAACCTGATAACTCTCCTTCTGATGGCACCAATTCACTGCAGAGGAGTGAGCAAATTAGGTAATGCTAAATATCTCCAAATCTGTTTTGATTAAGAAACAAACTCATCTACATCTTGGAAGACCTTACAATAAGTACATTTTCATTTTTGGGTGAACTATTCTTAAAAATAAATACATAAATAAATAAAAAATACTTAAGCAAACTTTGCTATCAGAAAAATATGTCTATCACCTTGATGCACGTTAACACCTGTTCAGTAAACTCGACTTAATCCAGGTGAGTAAGCAGGTTATAGCTACACTTTGGGGTTTGGTTTCCATTCCACACAGATTAATCATTATCTTGATATAAATGTGATACCCCTTCTCATGTAAATTAGATTTCATAATGATCAAGTTTGTAATCATTCTCAACTGCACATTCTATAATAAAAAAAATATGTCTATCACCTTGATGCACGTTAACACCTGTTCAGTAAACTCGACTTAATCCAGGTGATGTAAGCAGGTTATAGCTACACTTTGGGGTTTGGTTTCCATTCCACACAGATTAATCATTATCTTGATATAAATGTGATACCCCTTCTCATGTAAATTAGATTTCATAATGATCAAGTTTGTAATCATTCTCAACTGCACATTCTATAATCATTTTTTTATGGCCATTATTAAAATAAATGTTCAATGTATTAACTTAGGAATTATATGGATTTTACAAGGGCGGGAGTTAGGAGTCAGTAAGTCAGTAAATTTTAGATAACATTAACTAGCATTTTCAGGAAAATAACAAAATCCTCTTTGGGTCAAAATGACCATAACACGACATTATGATTAAATTGAGAGATTGTTTCATTGTACGTGTTCCTTTGACTCACTGATTGCTCTTCAGAACAACAAGTGCTTAGTCATAACTTATTCATATTTCAAAGAACAGATAAACATTTTTCTTGTATCTGGTGAAATCGGCGCAATCAGATTTTATGTCTTAGTTTAAATGACATTTAGTTCTCAGGTTTGGATTTCAAGAGTGTGTTTTGCTGGATAAAAAGATTTCTTCTTTATTTGGAGTCATGATCCTTGGCCTCGTACAGTTGTGCTTGAAGTATTTCATGTTTGTATCCTTATTATTCTAGAGCAAACAATGGGAGAAACTCAATCTGACAGCTCAAACACTATACTTCTAAAAGTCTTATTTCTGAGAAGACTGTTTACATTGAGCCTACACTGGATTGATTGCAAACTGTGAAAGGTTGTAATTTTAAAATGAAGAATATTTGAAGAATATTTCCTCATGACAATGTGTTCTATTGTTTGTTTGATTCCCATCATTGTCAACAAATCCTTACTATGATTCTTTTGAATGAAAAGCTTCATTATTGAAAGATATGTCCAGTTGTTTGGTTAACTACTAGGAAACATTTGGAGAACATTTAAAGTAATTCAGCTGCATTCATCTCCCTTCAGTATAAAAGCAGTGAGGCAGGTTCTGTGTGTGCCACTGATCTAATTTTGTGTACAACATAAGCTGTTTGATCATAATGTGCCATAATTATCAAATTCCTTTTATTCGTTAGACTCATTAATTAGTACTTTGTGTCTTCAGTGAATCGACAGTCACAGCAAGAAGACCATTTGCATAAACTACATTCATTTCAAAGCGACTCAACAACTCAACAATTAATTTAATGAGAGAAAGTTTGCGAATCCTTTGATTAATTAATTAATTTGGCCTGAAATAGGAGCTGATCCTCATTTCTCTTGTAATATTTGATTAAACAACTAAAAGAAAATATTTACAAGCATTCTACATTTTTGGGGAAAATGGTATGTGAACTTTTCAGAAAATTAGCTGTAATTACAATCTCGTGAAAGAAATGCACATACATATTTGCATTAGTTAATCTTTTTACAGATGTACAACACTGCATTTTCCAATCACAATAAATGTATTTTTCCCCTCAGGCTGTAAACTCAAGTAGTAACCATTACATTGATTAGTTTCATATCTGCTCACATTACTGTTCAAGTATTTTCCAGATCTCTTGTGCAACTGAAGCATGCTTAATTTTATGCATCAGGACCTTCATAAGGCTTGAAAGGAATTTATTATTACCATTAAGGGCTCCAACAAGGCTAGCAAGGATAATACTGCTCACATTGCACAGATTCCTGATTCTAAACATCAAATTTATCGTCTAGTATTTATGTCCAGATATTGGTAAACAGCATGTTCTTAGGGTTTGTATCTCTTGCTTTGTATATAGACCAGTCTCAAATGAAACCTATTACATTTATATACAAAGTTCTATGCCGTTACAATGAGCATATAAGAGGAGAACTCACTGTAGTTTACAAGATTAGAGACCTTAATTTTTGAAGAATATACTGGCCACTCTTTTCTGATAGTGAATGACTGTTTATATAGCCTTATAATTACTTTATAAGCACCTTAGAAATAGCGTAATAGTAGTAAAAACCAAGAGCTCAGAATTACCAGAGGCCACACAATACAATATTATCACAATTCTTAAGTCATGATACACTGTCATTGCGATTTTAAACATTTTGCAATATGTTGAGTTTTGCGATAACATATGTTGCAATAACATTATTATAATTTTTCAACTGCAAATGTCCCCAAAGGAAAAGTTTATCCACATTGGTTTTATCTAATAAGATAAAGTACTCAGTAAGTTCATCTCTCATTTTCACATCCATCTCCTTCATCCCTTCCTGGTTAAAAGCTGTCCCTTCCTCATATTTTAGACATATCAAATAACTTTTTCCCCATATTTCATTGTTTGCACACTCAACTCAGTATATTGGTTTTACAGTACATTATTTCAAGCAGTTTTACAAAGAACAACCTTAAAAAAAATGTGTATTTAAAATGTATTGACTGTCTTCTGTAGTCATGCGATAGATTTGTGTGAGAAACACACTAAAATTACAGGTATTGTTCACTCTGGATTTACAAAATCAGTCTAAATTATTTTTAAATCTAACTCTAGTTCATCTTATTGACTCTGGGTGAGTAAATGATGAAATAATTTACATTTTTAGATGAACTATCCCTTAAAGATTTCAGTTTGAAGAAGATCATTTCAAGTAAACGATATTTCAGCATGTTCAGTAAACTATCACTTTATTTTTGTACAGCATCAGGAACGGATTAACCCATTAGGCAAAGGTAGGTGACCGCTTTGGGCCCCCAAAAGCCTAGGGCCCCCTAAAATATTGAACAACAGTGCGTATTATGTTTATTGTTTTAAATGCCACTTACTATTTATGAGAAGGACCCAAGTAGCCTAGAGCAGGGGTTTCAACCTTTTTGGTCATGGTCAACTTTCTTGAGGATGCTAGTTTTGGGGGGCTAAGGTGACAGATAGGGGGGGCTGAAACCCACCTAATAAGGGTTTAGAACCACTCCTGGTATAGCGTGTGTAATTATACTGAAACATACATATATAACCAGTTTACCTGATTCAATGTGATGGCTGAGCCTGTTTCTGAGATAACAACATGCCAATCCATGGTTGGATTTCCGACACGGCTAACTGTAAATCATCTTACACTGTCAATAAGCGTGACTGATACTCGAGCCAACTCTGCTCTAACTGTCGACTAGCAGTGGGAGTCAGATTGCCCCCTAGTGGATGGCTAAAGATTTGCTAACTCATATTCATAAATCCTCAAGGGAATGTCTCTGAATTAACTGATGCTCGCGCCCCCCTTGACAGGTGCTGGCGCCCCCCTGGGGCGTGACAATGATGTGATGATGCAAAAATAGGCGTAGTTGTCTTGCTCTGGAGGCGGTCATATGCAAACGACTGTGCTCTATTTTTGCATCATCGCATCGTTGTCACGCCCACAGGTGTTCAGTCGACGTGCAGCAAGTGGGTCTAAAGGAGTAGTTGTTTACAATAACATTGCGATGCCAGGCAGATGATCTGCCGTTCCTGGTTGTAGAAAAACAACTTGTTTGTTGACGCTGCCGAAAGGATCCCGATGTCAGAGAAAAATGGATTCAGTTTATTTTTAGCAAACGTCCCAGTCACGTCCCAGTCACGTTTTGAGAACAAATCACAGTATTATGCTGGCTTTGCCAAAATAGTTTTGCTCAAAGATTAGGCCGTGCCAACTGTTCTGGACCCAACAACGATGCCGCAAACTGTAAGTAACATATTTCATGTAAAAACTAATTTTAAAACGGTAATGACGGTAATGGATGTTAGCCAATCATAAAAGCTGGCGGTAACACTGACCTCTTAAAGGGAAAACACCCCAAAATCGACTGCTTCAGTCAGAGGATGAGAAACAGGGTGGGAAAAGGTCATAAATCACTCAAATTTGAATGTTTTTTGTCCAAAAAACTATAGTAATATTATATTTACATCTCAGGGAACATAATAAAATAAAAAATAAAAACATGTCATGACCCCTTTAATCATTTAACATGCGCTTTTATCCAAAGTGACTTACAAATGAGGAGAAGAATAGAAGCAATCAGACCAACAAGAGAGCAACAGTATACAAGTGATGCGACAAGTCTCAGTCTAGCAAAGTACACATAGCACGTTTTTTTATTTATTTTTTTATTAGAAAAAAATGACAAAAAATATGCTTTTAGACAATGAAAATGGCTAAACACTCAGGTGCTCAAACTGCGATAGGCCAGTCGTTCCACCAGCTGGGAACAGTCCAGGAAAAGGTCAGTGAGAATGATTTTGTGCCTCTTTGGGATGGCACCACGAGGCGTCATTCACTTGCAGAACGCAAGCTTCTGGAGGGTGCAAAAATTGAACTAATGAGTTTAGTATTGGAGAAGAGCCAGTAGTTGTCTTGCAGGCAAACATCAGCATTTTTAATTTGATGTGAGAGGCTAGTGGCAGCCAGTGCAAGCTGATGAAGACAGGTGTGAGATGGGCTTTCCTGAGCTTGTTGAAGACCACCACTCTTGCTGCTGAATTCTGGATCAGTTGCAGAGGCTTGATAGTGCATGCTGAAAGGCCCGCCAAGAGAGCATTACAATATTCCAGTCTGGTAAGAACAAGAGCTTGGACAATGACTTGTGTGGCCTGCTCTGACAGGAAGGGTCTAATCTTCCTTATGCTCTATAAGGTAAACCTGCAGGACCGGGCCGTTGTAGCAATATGGTCTGTGAAGCTTAACTTATCATCAATCACAACTACAAGGTTCCTGGATGTCCTGGACGAACCATAACTCGAAGTTGTGATGAAGTGCTGGGTTGGTTGAGACCACGAGCAGTTCTGTCTTAGCAAGGTTGAGTTGAAGGTGATGTTCCTTGCAATGCGAACAGCTACCATCGGATCATCTGGTTGGAATGAGAAGTAGAGTTGAGTGTCATCAGCATAGCAGTGATAAGAAAAGCCATATTTCTGAATGACAGATCCTAATGATGACATGTTGATGGAGAAGAAAAGTGGTCCAAGCACTGAGCCCTGAGGAACCCCAGTAGCAATAAGTTGTGCCTTAGAAACCTCACCCCTCCAAGACACCCTAAAGGACCTACCTGATAGATAAGACTTGAACCACTGAAGTGCAGTTCCTGAGATGCCCATCTTCATGAGGGTGGACAGTAGGATCTAGTGGTTAACTGTGTCAAAATCTGTCTGCTGCTTTTGACACAGTTAACTACCAGATCCTCCTATCCATGATGAGTACTGCGGATTTGGAAGCTGCTCTTGCCAGTTTCAGGGCTTCAGTAACCAAGAGCAGGGCAGTCTTAGTTGAGTGACCACTTTTTAAGCCAGATGGGTTGTTGTCCAGGAGGTTGTTCTGTGTGAGAAACATAGAGAGTTGGTTGAACACAACTGGCTTAAGTGTCTTTGCAATGAATGTAAAAAGGGATAAACTACCGGTCTGTAGTTTTCTAAAAGTGCTGGATTTAGAGAGGGTTTCTTAAGGAGTGGGGTTACCCGAGCTTGCTTGAATGCTGTGGGAAATGTACCAGTTTGAAGAGAGGTGTTGATAATGTTAGTGAGCACAGATATAACTGAAGAAGAAATGGCCTGAAGGAGGTGCAGGGGGTAGGATCAAGCAGACATGGATTGGAAAGGAGAAGGAGAGTGTATTTGTTGTTATGATGTGTTTGTCAGTTTGTGGTTTGGAGAATTGGCTGCTGATGGTTCTTGTTGTATTTATGAAGAATATTGTAAAGTTGTCAGCTGTAAGAGTTGATGAAGGAAAGAAATGGCCTGAAGGAGGTGCAGGGGGTAGGATCAAGCAGACATGGATTGGAAAGGAGAAGGAGAAGGAGAGTGTATTTGTTGTTATGATGTGTTTGTCAGTTTGTGGTTTGGAGAATTGGCTGCTGATGGTTCTTGTTTTATTTATGAAGAATATTGTAAAGTTGTCAGCTGTAAGAGTTGATGAAGGTGGGGGTGAGGAGGACAAAGAAGAGAAGAGAATGTTTTGAAAAGTGTGCTAGTCAGAGCAATTATTAATTTTCTTGTAGTAATATATTGTTTTAGCAGTGGAGGAATTTGCAGAGAAGGAAGAGAGGAGTGACTGACACAAACTAAGATCAGTAGAGTTTTTTGATATGTGCCACTTCATCTCTGCAGTCCTGAGCATAGAACGATGTTCACAGAGAACATTGGACAGCCAGGGGCAGAGGGGGTAGTGCATGCTGGTCTGGATGAAAGGGGGCTAAGGTTGTCTAAGCAAGATATTAGAGTGGAGAAAGGAGTGTCAGTGTTATTGTCCAGTGCTAAAAATTGAGAGGGTAGAGGAAGTGAGGATGGAACCATAGAGGATAGGTGAGAGGGAGAGAGTGAGCATAGGTTACACCGAAAGGTGACCTGCAGAGGAGTGTGTGTTATGTCAGGAGTCAGTTTGAGGTTAAAAGTGATGAGGAAGTGGTCTGAGGTGTGCAACGGAGTAACTAACATGTTGTCAGTGGAGCAGTAGCATGTGTAGATAAGGTCCAGTTGGTTACCTGATTTGTGAGTAGCCGTAGTACACACTCACTTGAGGGCAAGCAGAGTGGTGAAGTCAGCAGCCTGGGGTTTTTCTAGGTGGATGCTGAAGTCACCGAGTAGTACCAGAGGAGTTCCATCCTCAGGGAAGTTTGAGAGTAACACATCCAACTCCTCCAAGAAGTTACCCATTTGACCTTGGGGTCAATAAACAACTAATTAAGTGGATTTTAACAGGGTGGGTAATAGTAATTGTGTGTGATTCAAAATAACTGTTCCCAGTAAGAGATGGTAAAGGATCAAATTTCCATTCATTTGGGATAAGTAGATCAGTACCTCCACCCCTACCAATCAGGCGAGGAGTGTGGGAAAAAGTTAAATTAATGGAGAGGCTTGCAGGAGTGGCAGTGTCCTCCGGTTGATCCAATTCTCAGTTAAGTTGAGGATGGGGAAGTTTGAGAGTAACACATCCAACTCCTCCAAGAAGTTACCCATTTGACCTTGGGGTCAATAAACAACTAATTAAGTGGATTTTAACAGGGTGGGTAATAGTAATTGTGTGTGATTCAAAATAACTGTTCCCAGTAAGAGATGGTAAAGGATCAAATTTCCATTCATTTGGGATAAGTAGATCAGTACCTCCACCCCTACCAATCAGGCGAGGAGTGTGGGCTTGCAGGAGTGGCAGTGTCCTCCGGTTGATCCAATTCTCAGTTAAGTTGAGGATGAGGTTGAAACTTGAATGAGTAGCAACAGATGAAATAAATTCTGTTTTGTTTATAGCAGACTGGCAGTTCCAGAGACCAATTGGAATAGAGAGTAAAGTAGTAGAGGACATAGGGACATTACACAGATTGTTAGGAGTGTGCTGCCTCCAACGTACAGAGCATGATTTACTAGTGTTAGTAGTAACAGTAGAGATTTGAAAGCACAGTTGACTAAACAATTGACTAAATTGACTAAAACAAGTAGATGAGAAAAAGTAGGCCTACAAAAGTGAGGAAAGGGGGAGAAAAGCAATACTCAAGTGTCTTGTTGGTGTCCTTGCTCAGTGGAGTCTCACAGGTAGAGTTGCTGGTCTTTACACTCGTCGATTTTCACACGAGGGCTGCCGCTGTGTACTAACCAATTAAAGATGATATAATGCTTAGTGTAGCCTAAATGTATAATTTCCTTTTCATTATTTTTGTTTAGTCTCATTCAAATTTGTAGTTAAAATAACAAAAAAAAAAAAAAAGTTTTTTAAAGTTTAGAATTAGACAGACTTTGGAGAGTGTAGGCAATTGGGCTGAGCCCAGGCACATAAACTTATGCTGGTAACTCATCAGTGGGCTTTCCTCGTCAATATAGGCTATTGTTTCACACCTTTCTCATTTTCACTAATTAAAGTTTTTATATGAATGAATCTCTGAAGGGAACCAACTGTCTTCAGAAAAGTTTCAATGGCATTTATGTTTTATCTGTAAAAGTAGCGTTTATGAGCTGAGCGCTGCTTTGTTTACAGCCGTTACCAGGGAAACCGCTATATTTCTGACATTCCAAATGTGCCTCCTACTGCAGAGAATGAATTTGCATTTTCAATAATACGGTCTGCAGTTTTTGTTCAGACCAATGTGAAAATCTGCCCACATAACCCCGTTTTAAATTAATATAATAATTTATACTTCTAACTCATCCCTTATCTTTAAAACAATGGTTTAAAGGCTCAATTGTGAGGTTTATCATTTTATAATTTATTTTGTTTTTGTGAAAACCTGTATCCCAAATGTAAATCAATTGCTATTTTGTGGTCTATAACATGAAAGAAAGCCATCATAACATGTACATGAAAAATGCAGAAACATTGGACACAACTATGGGGCATCATTGTGCAGCAGCAAGCATCACAACAAAAAAGGAACCTCAAGGTTGATTTAGGTAAATGTGTGCAAATGTATAGGGCCCCAGTTCTATATTTTGCCTGGGGCCCCCAATTCACTAAATCCGCCCCTGCACAGCATGCTGGCCGTTACCCACTACAAAACATCACATAAAAACATGTCAGTTGCCCGGCCTAAATGAACAGCGCATGTCGACTCTAAACCTAATTTTCTCTCTAAACCATCTCAAAATAAGGAAACTGGGAAACAAAGCTTTAGAAATATTACTCTTACTAAAACAAGAAATGTGTTACATTTGAAAAGAAGTCTGTGACTGACACTAGACTTTCCCTCAGAAACAATAAATGCAAGCCATAATGAACAGACATTGGCTGAAATTCAAGTGATGTTATCCGTGCTCCCTCTGCCCTTGTGAAGAGTGCACCACCATACGTGTCAGTGTTACAATGCAGAAACGCCTTCCTCCGCACCTCATTAGTTTACCATACATGACTTACTCTTTTAAACCTCTCATTAAACCCTGTTGATTAGTCTTTTCCTCCCTTGGGTGAATGCAGAAACTCATTAAAATCCCCAGTCAGGATGGACTGCAGTGTCACATTACGTAACTCTTATCTATATCTGAGCTGGACAGTGATGTGTTTGGGGATGTGGAGACTGTGACACTTTGCTTGCAGCAGGTAGTGATTATTTTCCAGCCATCAGGACTTAATGGTGTTTGGCTCGCTCAGAGCAGGATGGGTTTCTGCACCCCTTTGACCTTTCCTGGTAGACACATCGCGCAAAACAAATGGCACCCATCTGCTTCTGTGTCAGTTTACTGCTGATAGAGATGTTCTGGGTTAAGGGAACCCGAATCACCTACTAGCTTGTCCCTCAGGTCATGCTGTTTAGATGCCCCAAGCCAATGGGTGCAGCTCCTCACCTGCAGATATTGACCTTGGGGAATAGAATAGATGCTGGCCATATAGTCAATTGTGCTGCTGATGTTTCATGGCTCTATATATGAGATTTTTAAAAAAGATTTAAGTAGTTTCTTTCAACCGTCCTTGAAATGAAATATAAAAGTGCGCTTGACACTATAATGAATATCCAGCCTGAAAACAAGATGGATTCACAAGTGTTATGAATGAGATTTACAGATGTTCTGTTCACTGACATTTGCCGAGGCCAAATACAAATTCATTCTTGCAACCCTTTAATATTTCAAAAGGACATGGCTCATGAATTTAAATGTTGATGTTCAGTAAATCAAATTAAACTGATTTGTGTCAAGACAGTCAAACACACTTGTTGGAATGTCAGCTGTTTTCAAACGCGTTTGAATATATATATATATATATTCACACACATATATATAATGTAGCGGTGACAGTATATTGTAGACCAAACCAGAAGGTTAATTTTGCCTGGGTCCCCTTACGTTATTGTCAGTGTGTAGAATAGGATTTAAAAATATTTATATAAGATTGATACATTTATAAAAATAATGTCAATGTCTAACATTATCAGAAGAGATTTTCATATTTTGGTCAACATCCAACAACCTTTAACATAATTCTAAAACCTCTGTGCTTTAAAAGTACATTGCTAGCATTGGAGTAGCCATTGTTTTATTTTAATTGCAAATGTTGAAGGTACGATTCGTTTGAATTCCTTTTGTTCACGACTGATGAACAACAGAGATTGTGCAACTCAACTTCATTTCCCATCATTATCCATGGCAGCACATAAATTATAAAATACATTGAAAAAACATCAATTACTCATCTAATGTACATCTTTTGCTCTTCATTATGTCACAACATGCTTTCTGTCATTGGGAAGTGAAAGAGATAGAAATATAAAATTGTCCAGAAATGATATAATGACAATTTTTCAAACTCAAAAATACTGAAATAATTCCCAGGAGAATTTAAATGTAGCAGTTCAAGTGTAGTGACAGTTCAAACTGAAATGGAAATAATGTAATTATTTACTCACCTTCATGTAATTACAAACCTTTATGTGTAAAGGAGGCCAGCTGGTAAGAGCTGTGCAGGTAAACCTCACTCCCCTGATCTCAAGAGGTGCACTAGCAGCGACTGACGCTAAAGGCTGTGGTTGAACTGCAGGGGTTACATATGACTCATTCTTTGAAATATAAAAAAATAAAAAATAAATAAATTTGAAAAAATGTCTCAGTAGTAACACATTTTTTAAAGTGAATTTTCAGGCTCAAGCATTTTGTCCATACAAGTTAATGGGGGCCTTGGACTCCATTGACTTTCATTGTATAGACAAAAAATGTTGAAACTTTCTTCAAAATATCTTATTTTTTATGTTCCACAGAAGAAAGTCATACAGGTTTAAAATGACAAGAGGTAAATGATGACAGAATTATCATTTTCACTTTGGTTTAAAAAAAAAAAAAACCTTAAGTTTTAAAAAACACAGTGGTTTAAAAAAAATATTTGTGTAAGTTGTTAAAATACAATAAAATGTCATAATATCTAAAGACACTTTAACAAAAGACCTTATTTAACTCACATATTGAAAAAAGCTTCAGAACACCCACAGGATATTCCAGAGGGTACCATGGCTTGAAAATGCTAATTGTCTTTAAGATTTTAGCACTACAAACTGAACAGCTTTATTCCCAGATTGCTGCTTCATGTCTTGTTACTCTGCCCACATGGTGAGAATCTCATTTCAATTATGTAGTCACCCCGAGAATAATAATGTCCTACAATCTTCGTTCCGAGCACGACACCTCTACTTTGTGACCTTTCTATCTACTAAGCGCCTAAGGGTATAGATAATTACTGTACTTGTAATTGCAGCAGGTGTCAGTGCAATGCTTTTGCTGCTGAGGCAATATGCCTTAAAAGGTCATTTGTCATAATGAGGAACATTTATGTGTTTTGAGATATGCTGTGGCTTGAAAGCCTGTGTTGGAATTCCCAACAATTGCAGACTTAATGGAGGTTATGCCTTTCACATTTATCTTTTGGAATTGATGTTAATTATGGAAACGATTGATTGGCACTAGTCTGTTATAGCTTATAGTAATTGCTTTGCAATGTAATGTATATCTGACTGATAGCATTAGACAAATAGAAGCCTGTCCTGACGCAAAGTGCAACCGCAGCTGTATCTCGTAATTAATCACTAGACGTATCCAAAGAGGAGGAACGTTAAGACATGCGGTATGAGAAGGGCACTGAAGGGTCTGCTGTAATTAAATGTACATTTACAGTTTCGTAACAGCACCACTTTTAAATATAAACCAGAGTAATTGCGCGGCAAGTGGCAGCAACTTTGTTTCAGGAGAACTTGCTTTAAATGGGAAATGAAAAGCCTTTTAAAGCCTAGCTTTTGACTTTCTCATTCTCTAATGACTTGTGCGCCCTGGCTGTTTATTGTATTTTACCACACGGGTCCTATTTGCTTCCCCTTTGAAAATTAAGACACTAATTAGTTCCCATTGCTTGCAATGCCAGAGGAAATGACATTAGAAGAATTATCAGATGGGGTAGAACATGCTTCGCCTCATGGAATCATAGCCACAGAACTTTCAAATGATTTGCATTCATTTAGATTCTTCATTCACCTAGAGCAAGTTTTCTGGAAGATTATCGTTGTTACAAAAGTCTACTAATGAACAAACCTTGCCGTAGGATCTTATATAGGAAGATGAGAAATTTTTCTGATACTTGATTATCACGAATGGTCGCCTGCCCAGAGCCAACATCATCAGCTAGTTCTTCAGAGATCTTATCAAAGAACGGTTTGTGCTAGGAGTACCGTGGCACACAGAGGTGAAAAAATTATCAAGTGCCACTGGTTTGTCTTGTTGCTTTTATTGGGTCACCAACTTTGAGGTGTATTAAAGGGATAGTTCATCCAAAAATGAAAATTCTGTCATCATTCACTCACCCTCAAGTTGTTCCAAACCTGGAGTTTCTTTCTTCTACTGAACACAAAATAATTTGAAAAATTGGTTTGGTTACTAGCATTCTTAAAAAAATACGTCTCTAGGTTACGTATGTAACCATGGTTCCCCGAGGGAACGAGACGCTGCATCGAGATTCGCTTTGGGAACGCCCTTGCGTGACCGCGTTCTGAAGCACGTGTCAAATCCGTCCAATGGAGCAGCGAGACGTCACGAGCAGGGTGACGTAAGCACCAGAAAGCATAAAAGCGCATCCGGCCGGGCGCCACCCAGCTTCGATGAAGTAGCGCCTGCAGGGATGCAGGGAGTATGGCAAAGAGACGCAGCGTCTCATTCCCTCGGGGAACCATGGTTACATACGTAACCTAGAGACGTTCCCCTTCAGGAACTCGAGCTGCGTCGAGATTCGCTTTGGGAACGAAAATACCAACTGCGCCATACTACCAAGTCCCTGCCTGTGTGTGTATCTTATGAGCACATCACGAAGAGAGAACTTGGGAACCTGGGGTAGATGCCAGGTGTAGGTTGTAAAAGTGGACAAAAGTGTGCAGAAAGGACCAGCCCGTCACAGCACAAATGTCCTGCAAGGCCACACCCAAGCTGAAAGCCTTGGAGGCCGCCATACTCCTGGTCGAGTGCGCTCTGACCCCCATAGGTGATGGGAGGCCAGAGGACTCGTAGGCTAGTGAGATGGCCTCGACCACCCACCTACTCATAGTCTGCTTGGTCGCCGGAAATCCCTTCTTTGGCGGACCAAAACAAACAAAAAGCTAAGGGAAGAACTCTATATTGGTATGCTTCGCCCCCGAAAGCAAACCTCAGGAACTTCCTGTGTTGAGGGAGGATGGAAACATGGAAATAAGCGTCTCTGAGATCTATCGTAACAAACCAGTCCTCGGACTGGATCTGAGATAGTATCTGCTTGATAGTGAGCATCTTGAACCGAAGCCGTTTGATAGCGCGGTTCAGAAGACGGAGATCTAAGATCAGGCGCAACCCCCCCATCCTTCTTCGGAACGATGAAGTAACGGCTGTAGAACCCGGATGAACTCGAGAGAGGAGGAACACGTTCTATGGCCCCCTTCCTCAAGAGAGTATCTACAGTACTTCTTGTTCCATTACCAGAGCCTGCTCTGGGCCCACTAGTGTGGGGATGACCCCGTTGAATCCGAGAACCGGAGAACCGAACTGGATTCTGTAACCTTTCTCTACAATCTGCAGGACCCATTTTGAGATATTTGAAAATCTAACCAGCCTCCCAGCCTCTCGAGGCTGGCGTCTGGTATTATTAGAGGAGCCAGTTCGGTGCCCTGAAGCGGATGACCGGCAGGGAATGACCGACCTGACTGCTGTAGCACCCTCACTTGAGGGGGGCGAGCTCTCCCATGCCGTACCGTTGCCGGGCGGCAGCTGGGAATTTCACTCATCGGAGCTCACTGAGCCCTGAAGCACCGAGGTGGCAGGGGTATCAATGAACCTCCGTGAGGGCACTGAAGGAACAACCGACCTGACATACATCCCTAGGATGTATGTATTTAAAAGAGTATTTGTTGAGGTGTTTTTCCACCCTTTTGGGTGTGGTTATGTGTACCCTGTGCATGTTCTCTCTCTCTCTCACTCTCTCACTCTCTGCTTGCCGGGCAGTTCCAAATTACCCACAGGTGGTGCTCATCAGAGTTTGCTGCAGATGGAACACGGCTACAAAAGAGCAGAGTGAACCCTGTTTGGGGAGGCTCATTTCTCCCCTGCTCCAGACTTGTGTTGGGTGTTTTCTCTTTGAGACATCTGTTGATTGAAGGGGGTAATTCAAGTGAGTTGCATCCCGGTTGACTAGCTGATTGTGTTGTAACCATACAGTGTGTGTAAAGTTACTTTAATCTTACTTTGCTAACAAGTGGGGGCTCGTCCGCTCGTCTTTTAATTGTTTGTTGGTAAGTACTCTTGTCTCAAATTGTTTGACTGTTTTCGACTGTATGTGGGGAGGAAAGTGTTGCAGGCATACGGATAATGGAGTTTGACTTTACTGAATTTACTCTTTGTCCTACAATTGAAGCCTTTAATCGTTGTAAGAAAAAAGATCTTATTTTGGTGGCAGAGTTCTTCCGTATTGACGTTCGAAAAGATGTTAGAAAACAAGTGCAAGCGTCTGCTCCACCACTGGCATCGCCCCATATACCTTATCATTCAGCCCCACGATGTTCTTTTGAATAATTCGAGACTGTGGGGCTGTAATACAGGATGAGTACAGTTTCTCCCATGATCTTGACACCTCAGCATGGAGATTGGGGAAAACAGAAGGGCCCCGTCGTGAAGGCTGTGATCTGGATTCAGAACATGCTCGTCTAATTA
>NW_015505199.1:1086342-1090331 GCF_001515645.1 Sinocyclocheilus grahami | reverse complement strand
GCGGATCTAGCGGGTGAGGACCGAGAAAAGGACGAGCCCGTCTCGGATCCCTCCGCTAAATCCACGCGCGATCCCCATGACAACAGTCTGTGCTGTGCCTCGGCAACAGCGGGACCACTGCCAGCGGGATCGCGAGCCTGGCCTCTCTCATCTAAAGCAGCCAGGCGAGAGTGGAGCATACGCAGCGAGAGCTCACAGTGATGACAATCAGCTGCTCGAAAGCTGACCGTGCATGCTTCTCTCTTAAACAAGCGACACACAAATCGTGTGTATCTGCCGCCAGATATCGTGGGCAGGGAGAAACACAGCATTTGTAATGCCGTTCGCTCGCCACAGACTTTCTCATTGTTTTATATGTGCGGACAGACAACAGTAAATAGACAGACACATACACAGAGCGCTACTGAAGAGCAGAAGCTGGGTGGCGCCCGGCCGGATGCGCTTTTATGCTTTCTGGTGCTTACGTCACCCTGCTCGTGACGTCTTGCTGCTCCATTGGACGGATTTGACACGTGCTTTAGAATGCAGTCACGCAAGGGCGTTCCCAAAGCGAATCTCGATGCAGCTCGAGTTCCTGAAGGGGAATCTTATTTTGTGTTCAACAGAAGAAAGAAATCCATACAGGTTTGGAACAAAAAAAATAAAAAATAAAAATATATACATATACTTTATACTAACTTTACTTTGAGAATAAACACTTCCCCTTTCCAGACTTTATTTTCATCAGAAACGGCAATCTAGGGACATACTTTAATGCCTTTAATAGGCATAATTTTCCATTTACATCCCTCTTCAGTCAGTGGAGCACCACTGCAGGTTGGCTGACCAGACTTGTGCTAGCCGTCAGCACTGTGATGCAAACTTATTTTGTGTGGTTATGGACATGTTTTGGTGGGTTAAAGGTTAAGCTTCTTGATAATTAAAGACCAACTGAATGGGCATAGCAGTTATTTTGACTGACAAAGTCTTACATAGTTAAGCTTTACAGCTTTCTGTAATAAACAGGAAAAACAAAGAAGCAAAAAAAAAATATGAGAGACTGAAGCAAATTTGAAGAGTCAGAGGAATACATTGATAAATCACGTTTTAGAGCTCCAACCAAATTCCAGCAAATTCTTCAAACCATAGTACTTCTGTTTTTATCTACCAGGCCTCAATGCATTTAAATAGGATGCTTAACTTTGCTTTATCATATCTGGTCTCTGGTATGGTGGGATGTGTCATTCAAGGCCATCATGGTAACATTTTCACTCAGTCGCTCAAATATTTCCATTTGCTTTTTCCCCTGTAAGCTGCCTACGAGGTAAAACACACAAATTATCCACTGTATTACTGAATTTAGTCAAAGAAGATTGTATCAAAACGTTATAATAAAAAAAATGGATAAACATGAAAAATTGTACTCAACCCTAAATTCACTCATTTGTTTACCAAAACCTGTCTGATTGGAATAAAATATAAAGCACAAGTATGCCTATCACACAGAGGGTAAAGAGTGTGACTAAATGGTCAAAAACTTTACAAAAACAACTGTGTGAGAATAATTTGACAATAATAATTCTGTCACAAAAAAACTTCAATGTATTTAAAAAATTCAATTAAACCTTTATTTTACTAAATGTTTCCCACCCTGGTCAATGCACCGAAGCCCAGCTTAGGCACTTTACTGTATTACAACTTGCCAAAATAAATGAATTTGGAAAAAAGTAAATAAAATCAGTGTCAGGATTGAACTGTCTATGTTGTGTTTTGCTCCCCATATGTTCCCCGTGACCCAGTTTCTCCCTCATGTGCCCTTATTTGGTCATTCCTGTTCCGGTCCTCGTTGTCTCTTAATTAGTCATTCTGTCCACCTGTGTTCCTCCCAATTGCCTCATTAAGTCATGTATTTAGTTCCAGTGTGTGCATTCCTTCTTTGTCAGGCCTACTTGTTGGATAATGTGTGTCATCTTCCCTTCTTGGTGTGGATTTACCCTGTTTGCCATTCTACATCTCCATCGTTCCTTCCGGCAGCATTGCGTGACAATCAGCTTCCTCTATCAATGTATATAAAGTTTTAAAAGGAAATGAAAGCCATAATCATCCTGTTTACCTGTTGTTATTATCATAATTTTCCTGTAATCTTTTGCTGTTCTCCAAACCTTGATTTATGCTTTTCGCAGCACAAAAACCCCCATACCAAGACGGATGTGGCTTTTGTATCAGTGCACATATCACAACATAATTTTATGGCCTCTAAAGTAATTTCTAAATACTAAAATCTAATCCCTTCATCAGGTAGTTTAATGATGCTATCCCTTTCACATTTATTATTATTATTATTATTTTTTTAATAGGCCTATATAAATCTTGGGGGAAAAAGTACAATTCAGAGGGTGAATCCTGCAAACACGTTAAAAAAAATCAGTTTGTAGGGCACAACCGGAAACTAAAATGTCAAACCTTAATGGTAACTGATAGAACTGGTTAAAAAAAAAAACAAGAGATAAGTGGATGAGCCATTTGAAATTAATAATCCATTATGAAAACAACATATTTCAGCTAGAGAAGTCAGGAATTACCAAAAATTGTGAAGGTTTGCAATACAATACAATACAATACAAAATAAAATAGTATGTTATGTTGAACCTGAAGACGTCAGACTCTGTTTCTGTCGTTTGTGTGTCTGTTTTGCTCCCCATGTGCCTTCCTTGCCCTTATTTGGTATTCTTCCTGTTCCTGCCCCCTGATTGTTTCTAATTTGAGTCCAGGTGTTCCCCGTTTAGTTCGTATTGTTCCCAGGTGTGTCTTTTTAGTTTCTGTGCATTTAAACCAGGGGTGCCCAAACTCGGTCCTGGAGGGCCGGTGTCCTGCAGAGTTTAGCTCCAACTTGCCTCAACACACCTGCCTTCAAGTTTCTAGTATGCCTAGTAAGAGCTTGATTAGCTGGTTCAGGTGTGTTTAATTGGGGTTGGAGCTAAACTCTTCAGGACACCGGCCCTCCAGGACCGAGTTTGGACACCCCTGGTTTAAACCCTGTGTTTCCCGACTGCTGTTAAATGTCATCCCTGAAGTTCCAGTGTTTTGTATCCCTTTGTTTATTTGAATTAAATTCTAGTTGAAGTGTTCTCCTGTGTCTCCTTGTTCCTTCCTCCCCGAGTGACCGTGACAGAACAGCAGACCTAAACAAAAAGTAAGCGGCGCCCTTCTCCCCGTTTTTATTTTTTTGTGTTTTTAAATGTTTTTTGTTTTCTCCGCGGCGATGGATGTTGCCGCTCTGTTCACCACCCTAGCTCGTCTGGATCTCCCCTTTGTTGAGTATTCCTGGGAGTTCTGCAGGCTCGCCGCGGCTACAGCCTTGGATGACTCCACCCACAACTCGCTGTTCTGGCACGGGGCCATATACCATCGCCCCATTAACCTCCCAGACACCACGGGACTAAACTGGAGGGAAGGACTCCACCGGTGTCTGGAGTGCATCCGGCCCCGAGCCAGAACCAGCCCACCGGCCGCGGCATCCTCAAGCCCGCCACCCGCCACTGTCTCAAGCCGGCCGGCCTCTACAAACTCAAGCCCGCCGGCCGCAGCTCTCTCCAACCCGCCGGCCGTTCCGATGTCAAGCCCGCCGGCCGTGGCTCTCTCCAGCACGCCGGCTGTTCCGAAGTCAGGTCCGCCGGCCTTTCAGCACTCAAGCCCACCGGCCGCACCGATGTCGAGCCCGCCGGCCATGGCTCTCTCAAGCCGGCCAGCCACAGCAACGACCTCATCCCAGCCCCAGAGCTCGCTCCAGTGTCGGCTCCAGCCCCTGAGTTCGCTCCAGTGCCTGCTCCTCGAAAGCGCCTGGCTGTGTCTGCTCATCCAGAGCACCCTCCAGTGCCAGCTCCTCGTAAGCGCTTCACAGATCCCCAGTTAAGCCCAGGGAGGGCTCCTGATCCCTAGTTAAGCCCAGGGAGGGCTCCTGATTCCTCGTTTAGCCCAGGAAGGGCTCCTGATCCGCCGTTTAGCCCAGG
>NW_015505199.1:1081392-1084344 GCF_001515645.1 Sinocyclocheilus grahami | reverse complement strand
AAGAGCTTGATTAGCTGGTTCAGGTGTGTTTAATTGGGGTTGGAGCTAAACTCTTCAGGACACCGGCCCTCCAGGACCGAGTTTGGACACCCCTGGTTTAAACCCTGTGTTTCCCGACTGCTGTTAAATGTCATCCCTGAAGTTCCAGTGTTTTGTATCCCTTTGTTTATTTGAATTAAATTCTAGTTGAAGTGTTCTCCTGTGTCTCCTTGTTCCTTCCTCCCCGAGTGACCGTGACAGAACAGCAGACCTAAACAAAAAGTAAGCGGCGCCCTTCTCCCCGTTTTTATTTTTTTGTGTTTTTAAATGTTTTTTGTTTTCCTCCGCGGCGATGGATGTTGCCGCTCTGTTCACCACCCTAGCTCGTCTGGATCTCCCCTTTGTTGAGTATTCCTGGGAGTTCTGCAGGCTCGATTCTGCAGTTCTGCACCCTCTACAGCCTTGGATGACTCCACCCACAACTCGCTGTTCTGGCACGGGGCCATATACCATCGCCCCATTAACCTCCCAGACACCACGGGACTAAACTGGAGGGAAGGACTCCACCGGTGTCTGGAGTGCATCCGGCCCCGAGCCAGAACCAGCCCACCGGCCGCGGCATCCTCAAGCCCGCCACCAGGCTCCAGTCGTAGAGGCGGGGGCTGGGGCTGTTGCCTCGGAGGCAGAGCAGCCATGGCCTCCCGAGTTCCCTGCTCCGCCATGGCCTCCTGAACTGCCTGCTTCGCCATGGCCTCCTGAGCTCCCGGTTCCGCCATGGTTCCCCGGGCTCGCTGATCCGCCATGGCTTCCCCAGCTGCCTGCTCCGCCATGATGCCCGGATCTGGTACTGCCTTGGAGGCATCCCGGTTCCATATGAGTCTGTCCTGAGGAACCTCCAAGGCACCCCTCCTCTCTCCCCATTGATGTTGTGTGGCGTGAGGACACGCTTTCCGGAGGGGGCGTTACACTCTGTTTCTGTCGTGTGTGTGTGTTTTGCTCCCCATGTGCCTTCCTTGCCCTTATTTGGTATTCTTCCTGTTCCTGCTCCCTGATTGTTTCGAATTTGAGTCCAGGTGTTCCCCGTTTAGTTCGTATTGTTCCCAGGTGTGTCCCTTTAGTTTCTTAGTTTTCATTTAAACCCTGTGTTTCCCGTCTGCTGTTAAATGTCATCCCTGAAGTTCCAGTGTTTTGTATCCCTTTGTTTATTTTAATTTAAATTCTAGTTGAAGTGTTCTCCTGCGTCTCCTCGTTCCTTCCTCCCCGAGTGACTGTGACAGAAGACTTAAGTCAGCAAATATATGTATTTATGCATACCTAAATATACAGATATGCATTTATGTATATATAGATAGGCTTTAATTGACTTGTGATTATGGGTTTTTATTGCTTTTATGTGGGCAAACTAATAAGACACCATAAATTGTATCACCATAAACAACTCTAGTGATATTAATACTTGAACTCTCCACAGCATTCAAATAAAAATAATATACAATTTATAAAAAGTTTATCGCTGCATAACTACAAAACAGTATTTTACTGTATTTTTCCAGTATTTTGTCATTTTAATTATTTCTGTAAATCTAATCGGCAATCTTTGGTCTCATTAGTCTATTTGTTCCAGAGGAAATAGTTTGGCTGAGAGCAAAATCTCATCATGCTATATTTTATGTAACTTCAATGATGTATATCAGAGCACTGCCTTTGTTCTTTTGACTGAATTGCCTAACAACATTTATGATGGGTGGAAAGACTGTTCTGAGTGGGTCGCAGAGTGTACAGTCAAAGAAACAACATCAACAACAAAACACGTAATTCGAAATGTTTTTTTCTGATGCAATACTTTTATTTTGAAAGATATGCATGAAAGCTGTTTTTGACGTGACATGTGGCCAAGTATGGTGACCCATACTCGGAATTAGTGCTCTGCATTTACCCATCCAAAGTGCACACACACAGCAGTGAACACACACACCGTGAACACACACCCGGAGAAGTGGGCAGCCATTTATGCTGCGGCGCCCGGGGAGCAGTTGGGGGTTCGGTGCCTTGCTCAAGGGCACCTCAGTCGTGGTATTGAAGGTGGGAGAGAGCGCTGTACATTCACTCCCCCCACCTACAATTCCTGCCGGTACGAGACTCGAACCCACAACCTTTGGGTTATGAGTCCGACTCTCTAACCATTAGGCCACGACTTCCCCATGTTGACAGTTCTGTCATACACAGTTGAAGTACAGAGTGCCTGAGAAAAACGTACTGTCCTGATTCAGTATCTGCAGTCAGATGAGATGTTGTCAGGCTTAATGTCCGTGTCATTTTCCTGTAGTTATTTTCGTAACTTGTTACAAAATAAAAAGCCTCTCACCTCAAAAAAACAAACTATTCTGTCCTGTCAGATATTATACTGTGCTCATAGCACACACACTCTTCAATTGCATGCGCAAATGTGGCAGCACACTGTATATAATTTCACTAAAGTGCAAAAGAAACTACGAGCATTCAACTTGTGAAATAAAAGTAAAGTACCAATAAATCACATAACTGGTACTTTGTGTGTTAGCTGGTAAAGATTAGCATTAAGGTATTGTATATACACCATATATATACAGTGGGTACGGAAAGTATTCAGACCCCCTTACATTTTTCACTCTTTGTTATATTGCAGCCATTTGCTAAAATCATTTAAGTTAATTTTTTTTCCTCATTAATGTACACACAGCACCCCATATTGACAGAAAAACACAGAATTGTTGACATTTATGCAGATTTATTAAAAAAGAAAAACTGAAATATCACATGGTCCTAAATATTCAGACCCTTTGCTGTGACACTCAAATATTTAACTCAGGTGCTGTCCATTTCTTCCGATCATCCTTGAGATGGTTCTACACCCTCATTTGAGTCCAGCTGTGTTTGATTATACTGATTGAACTTGATTAGGAAAGCCACACACCTGTCTATATAAGACATTAC
>NW_015505199.1:1078958-1080811 GCF_001515645.1 Sinocyclocheilus grahami | reverse complement strand
TGTGGCCAAGTATGGTGACCCATACTCGGAATTAGTGCTCTGC
This sequence comes from Sinocyclocheilus grahami, assembly GCF_001515645.1. Lineage (NCBI taxonomy): Eukaryota > Metazoa > Chordata > Actinopteri > Cypriniformes > Cyprinidae > Sinocyclocheilus > Sinocyclocheilus grahami. Next base: position 1,080,768 of record NW_015505199.1, on the reverse strand, counting down.
ATTTACCCATCCAAAGTGCACACACACAGCAGTGAACACACACACCGTGAACACACACCCGGAGAAGTGGGCAGCCATTTATGCTGCGGCGCCCGGGGAGCAGTTGGGGGTTCGGTGCCTTGCTCAAGGGCACCTCAGTCGTGGTATTGAAGGTGGGAGAGAGCGCTGTACATTCACTCCCCCCACCTACAATTCCTGCCGGTACGAGACTCGAACCCACAACCTTTGGGTTACAAGTTCGACTCTCTAACCATTAGGCCACGACTTCCCCATGTTGACAGTTCTGTCATACACAGTTGAAGTACAGAGTGCCTGAGAAAAACGTACTGTCCTGATTCAGTATCTGCAGTCAGATGAGATGTTGTCAGGCTTAATGTCCGTGTCATTTTCCTGTAGTTATTTTCGTAACTTGTTACAAAATAAAAAGCCTCTCACCTCAAAAAAACAAACTATTCTGTCCTGTCAGATATTATACTGTGCTCATAGCACACACACTCTTCAATTGCATGCGCAAATGTGGCAGCACACTGTATATAATTTCACTAAAGTGCAAAAGAAACTACGAGCATTCAACTTGTGAAATAAAAGTAAAGTACCAATAAATCACATAACTGGTACTTTGTGTGTTAGCTGGTAAAGATTAGCATTAAGGTATTGTATATACACCATATATATACAGTGGGTACGGAAAGTATTCAGACCCCCTTACATTTTTCACTCTTTGTTATATTGCAGCCATTTGCTAAAATCATTTAAGTTAATTTTTTTTCCTCATTAATGTACACACAGCACCCCATATTGACAGAAAAACACAGAATTGTTGACATTTTTGCAGATTTATTAAAAAAGAAAAACTGAAATATCACATGGTCCTAAGTATTCAGACCCTTTGCTCAGTATTTAGTAGAAGCACTCTTTTGATCTAATACAGCCATGAGTCTTTTTGGGAAAGATGCAACAAGTTTTTCACACCTGGATTTGGGGATCCTCTGCCATTCCTCCTTGCAGATCCTCTCCAGTTCTGTCAGGTTGGATGGTAAACGTTGGTGGACAGCCATTTTTAGGTCTCTCCAGAGATGCTCAATTGGGTTTAAGTCAGGGCTCTGGCTGGGCCATTCAAGAACAGTCACAGAGTTGTTGTGAAGCCACTCCTTCATTATTTTAGCTGTGTGCTTAAGGTCATTGTCTTGTTGGAAGGTAAACCTGCGGCCCAGTCTGAGGTCCTGAGCACTCAGGAGAAGGTTTTCGTCCAGGATATCCCGGTACTTGGCCGCATTCATCTTTCCCTCGATTGCAACCAGTCGTCCTGTCCCTGCAGCTGAAAAACACCCCCACAGCATGATGCTGCCACCACCATGCTTCACTGTTGGGACTGTATTGGACAGGTGATGAGCAGTGCCTGGTTTTCTCCACACATACCGCTTAGAATTAAGGCCAAAAAGTTATATCTTGGTCTCATCAGACCAGAGAATCTTATTCAGGTGTTTTTTAGCAAACTCCATGCAGGCTTTCATGTGTCTTGCACTGAGGAGAGGCTTCCGTCGGGCCACTCTGCCATAAAGCCCCGACTGGTGGAGGGCTGCAGTGATGGTTGACTTTCTACAACTTTCTCCCATCTCCCGACTGCATCTCTGGAGCTCAGCCACAGTGATCTTTGGGTTCTTCTTTACCTCTCTCACCAAGGCTCTTCCCCCCCGATAGCTCAGTTTGGCCGGACGGCCAGCTCTAGGAAGGGTTCTGATCATCCCAAACGTCTTCCATTTAAGGAATGGAGGCCACTGTGCTCTTCGGAACCTTAAGTGCAGCAGAA
>NW_015505199.1:1054448-1063851 GCF_001515645.1 Sinocyclocheilus grahami | reverse complement strand
TATATATACACAATATATATATATATATATATATATATATATATATATATATATATATATATATATATATATATATATACATACATACATACATATGTTCTTCGGATAAAATTACATTTCACACTCAGTTAAACGGCGATCTCACAGACATCCTTTTAAATAATTGTGATCAAAAGACATCAGGCATAATGGCTTTTTTCTTCTACTTGCTGCTGTATTCACAATATATAGAGACTTTTATTTTCCTTCTACTTTCCAAGAAGAAATATTTAAAAGACTCTCTCATTATAATAGCTCTCCAGGTGACTACAGTACAACAGGACATGTTGCATCAAAGGGACAGTTTGAGATGGATGCCACTATTGTGTGGATGGCTGGGGAGGTTTAGAAACTTTACTAGCCAAGTCCCTTTTGAGGCTAAAGAAGAAGTGGGGACCTTATTGTCCGTGGCACTGTGAGATGGCTACATCCCTGTAAGGCCATTAGCTGACAGTGACGGTGAGGGAGGTGGTGGGGTGATATCTGTTGGTCTATCATAAGCTGAAGTTAGCCGTGCCAACCGCGGCTGCAACACCTACCTCAGCTGTTTAGTCTCTTTTGTCAGTGTCACAGGAGGTTTGTGGACTGTGACAGATGAAAACTTGCTTTTGGACTTATAATGGTGGTATATTTTAGGTCATATGATTTCTAGAAATTCCAGAGGCTTAGAGTCAGCAGACACTTTTTAGTCTGCAATGCAATATATCTAAGGTTGCACTGTTAGATGTCGCTGTAGATTTAGCAGCACTGTACTGTAAAAAACAGAATTTGTGTTTTTAATTTCCTTTAAATCTCTCCCTTTATCTTATTTAATTTATGCTGAACAAATGTAGCCATATATATGATTAAAAAAAGAAAACAAGAAAAGATAAAAATAAACTGTAGCCTTTTTCCATTTATTACCTGACCTGGGATTAGTAATACTTTTTCCTGTCCATTTTGTTATTTTTCCTGTCCTAGATGGAATTTTATTTAGTATTTTCCATACAAGAGGACCAATAAAACTGATATTGCATGTTCTTCCTAAGCCAAAGGATACAACAATCGTATGTTTTTTATGATATAATAATTGGTCCCACTTTATATTAAGTGGCCCTAATACCTGTGTACTTGCATAGTAACTAGATGTGTACATAGTATGTAACCACAGTGTAAGTACACATTGGTACATAATATCTAGAGCTGTAATACTTCTGTAACTACACACATGTAACAACCCTCCGAATGGTTTGTGTAAGTACAAATGTGTAACAGGACAAATATAACTACATTTTGTAACAACAATATGTATAAGAGTAATTGGAACAATTTGATCCAGGGGGTGGGAATGGGTAGGTTTAGGGATAGGTAAAGTGGGAGGAGTTGGATCTCAAGTTGGTGGAGTTGGTGCACCACTGTAATACCAGTGTACTTACATGGTAACTCCTCAGGAACTGTCCACTTAATATAAAGTGTAACATTCTGGACACCAACCACAATTTATATGTAAAGCCTAACTTACTGGCCATTGCTGTGTAACATCAGAGTAATTACATGGTAAATCCATAGGAATTGTTTACTTAATATAAAGTGTAACACTTTCTTTACCAAAAAGTGCTGTTAGTCCTGTTACACATTTGTACTTGCATTACAAAAAAGTGTTGTTACAAATGACCTGTTACACATTTGTATTTACACATACCATTCAGTGGGTTGTTGCATATGTGTAGTTACACAAACATTACCGCTGTAGATACTATGTACCAATGTGTACTTACACTGTGGTTACATACTATGTACACATCTAGTTACTATGTAAGTACACAGGTATTAGGTACAATAATCTGTGAAGGATACATCTGCTTTCAGACTAGATGAAGGCATCTTTGTAGAGAGGATGTATTCCTACCTCCGTATACTGCTGGTAAAGGGTTTGGACGCAGCCTGGGCACACATTGAGTCATACACCAGTGATAGAGCCTTATAATTGGTACCACCAATTACCAGCAGCTGCATTAGTGTGGAGAAGAAGCATAAAAAAAACACTTGTGCATTCAGTTGGAAATTAATCCAGAATGAAGGATGGTGGAATGAAGTGCTGACATTTTTTACCCTTTTCCCTTTCCACTTCTGTCTACTCTTTAACACACACAGTAACACTTTACAGTAAGGTGCCATTTGTATTTTATTAGGTGTCATGAACTAACAATGAGGTTAGGCTAATGTTAATATCTACATATACTACTACATATTCAACATTTCACATTTTATTAATTCATATTAATGAAAAATTAACCATATAAATTAACATTGACCTACATAAAAATGCTATAAAATAAATGCATATGTTTTTACATGTTGCAGTTATTCTTAAAGGGGTCCTATTATGCTCTTTTACAAAGTCTTGATTATGTTTTGGGGGTATGCTAGAACATGCTCTCATGCTTGGTGGTTCGAAAAACGCATTATTTTTCACATAATTTACATTATTAAAATACCTTTCTCCCCAGGCTGGCATAAACGGCTCGATTAGTTCTGGCTTTGATGAAGGTCCACAACTGTCTAGATCTTTTTTATGTCCAAACATACACACTACACACTGACTAAAATTAAAAAAGTGAAAAAGCATAATAGGATGCGATTTCAAGTTTTCCTTTCTCTTTGGAGTGTTACAAGCTGTTCGTGCATAGATAAGATCCCTAAAGTTGCAAAGACTAAAGTCTCAAACCCAAAAAGATATTCTATTTAAAAATTAAGATTCATCCACGCCCTCCTAAAACACGTAAAACACAGTATATGTCATTATAATCAGTAATTATGTCCCCACTGGATGCAACAAATGCCTAGTTTATAATGGGTTTTATTGTTCACGACGCACTGGATAGCTGGCCAATCAGAGCACGCCGCGCTTTTCAGAATGATGAGATTTGTAAAAATCAACACGTTTCAGAAAGGTGGGGCATATAGAGGAGAAACAATAATGTACAGTATGTGGAAAATAATGTTCTTTTTTTAGCAACATCATATGACCCCTTTAAATAAAATTATGCTCTAAGAACATTTGTAAAAATATATGTTATTTTGGTATTATTAATGGGGCTCTAACAATCAAAGAAAGTGCAGACATTAAAATTGTGCTTCTTTTAAAGTATGCAACACTTCTCATTATGAATTAAATATGTCACAGTGTAAGACTTGGGATATTTTTTGTATATTTTCAGAACTTCCTACCACAAGCAAGCCACAAATACCGCAGATGTTGACTTTAATTCTGATTCTGGGTCGCCTTTTAAGCAGATCTAAATGGAGTGAGGCATATTAACATTTGAAAGACATCTAAACTACAAACCCAGAGAATCAAATCCAATGAACCGCGACAGTGCTGTTAAATGTTACGTTGCGAAACACGAAACCCATCAGAATAACGATGAGTATGTTGGCTCAAAAGTAGGACGATTAGTTCACTAGCAAACTGAAATCCTTAAATGAATGGTTAATATTGGTCTGTAACCACGCAATGGGTTCATATTTGGAACATATCTGACATTGATAAAGGACAAATAAAATGGTCATGCTTGACCTGTAACTGCTGATAAAAAGCAAATGCTCAAACAGCAGTTAAAGGTTATCTATTCTTCCCAGGTCTTTTCATTCAGAGAATCATAAAGTCCCAGTCAAAATATAATTTTTTTATAGTGTATAAGCTGATCCAATTCTTCAGATTCTTTGTTTATTTCTAAACTGCATGTTTAAGGTTTGAAGTAGTCAGTAATAATAATTTGGATAATTTTGACTATACAACAATAGAAAACCTTGTTAACATATTTAGGTTGCAAGCACTTCATTTTGAAAAATTCAAATATTTCAGATTCTTTGTTTATTTCTAAACTGCATGTTTAAGGTTTGAAGTAGTCAGTAATAATAATTTGGATATGGTCACTATACAACAATAGAAAACCTTGTTAACATATTTAGGTTGCAAGCACTTCATTTTGAAAAATTCAAATAATTTTGATGACAATGGCGAGTTTAACGGCTAACGTGTTTATTCCTGATTGCACAAAGGTTCCAGCATTTAACAGACTGTACTTTGGAGGGCATTTCCACTTATAATTTTTGGTGATCAGATATCTGAATATTGCATCTGTTATGTTAATTGGGGTCATAAAACCTACAAGTGTGTGTTTATAAGCTGGTTCCGAAGGCACTTTTGAGTGACTGTAGACTTTGAAATAAACAGCTGCAAATTTGAGCTTTAACAAACAGCTAAATTGTAAATATAATGCTTTAGACAAAAGCCATTTCTTGTACTTGTATTAACTACAACAGCACTGTGTTTGCAGCTTTCCTGCAACATGGAGCAAAGTAATTTCACTCAGACGAGTCGGAGCATCTATGCTTTGGCATCTTTTGATACTATCCGCATTAGTGGAGAAAAAACTATACAGACTAATTTTGTTGCCGCAGATTCTTTAAAAACCTCATTTGGCTTGATGGGTTTGCCTAATCAGTGCATGTTGATAAGAGGAGAGACAACAAACTCCTATACAGCTGAAACCGAAATGGATCGATTAAACAGCACCAAGGAAGAGGACAAAATGGAATCGTGGCAATTGTAAAATCTCATCAATGTTTAGTTTCCAAGGGCACATCTACTGAAAATGGAAATATAGGCACATCAGGGAATGCTGTTTTCTCTTAGTGATCAGCAATCACTGATGTGATACGAGGGAAATCGTAATCAGAAGGCTCGATTTAGCCTTTCCATAGACTGTTTAGCATGTTTCTCATATTGGAATTGAAGCTTTGCAATCCCCCAGGGCCTGATTCAGTATGATCATGAGAGCAATTCATACAGTAACAAACGCTTATCTAATGAGTCCTTGATTCATTCATCACATTGTGTTGACTGCATGACTTATACACTTTGCTCTACACCGCTTCTACAGCACTTCCTAAACATCCTTGTTTCACTATGCATGTCAAAATTCAGCTGATTTTTGACATAATTTTGGTTCTGCACAAAGTAATTTTTTTAATGGGAAACTTCAGAAAACTACCACTAAGAAATGTAGTTTTGCTATTTATAGCACTGCATTTTTTCCATTGACATCCACAATCATAGTTAAACCACAAGGCAAATTAATGCTTCAACATCTGATTTTGTATTTATTTTTTAAATTAATACGCAGCATGGTAGAACCTGCTATTTACCGACAAAACTACCTGATTATACCACATACAGGGATATATTATCCAACACCTCAAAATGCATTAATTTGCATGATATCTACCCATCACGTTCATTCCAGCTAAATTTAGATTAAATCGTGCAGAGAGGACGCAAGGGGATAGGATTAACTTATGCTTTATGCATCCTTAATTTTCTCATTTGAGAACTAATTACTGAAACCTATGCTGTTGATCAACCTGTCAGTCATTCGCATTTTGCTATGTATGTTACATAATACGTCAATGATTTTCACTCATGAGTTAATAATAGGTGGTTCATCAATCTTTTGTCCTATTCATCTCATGAAATCACATCTGTGTATTTACAGTGAGTCTGATGCAGTGAGGATTATAATACCTACAGTTTCTCAGCTGGTGGAGGACACATTATATGTACACACTAAGACACCTAGTCACACATGTAACTTGAAATTACTGGACAATTCCAGTTTTACAGTTATTCTTTTACACAAGACACATGGTCTTAGAATGCATAGAATCCAAAAAAATTTACTTATTTCATAAAACACGTACAGTAAATCAATCGTGTTTTAAAGAATAAACTCAACTAGTCTATGTGCATGTTGTAGCACAAACAACTATAATGTGTGTTCTATGAGCACAATGTGTTTAACACAATTAGACATTTGAAAACAAAAAGAAATGCATACTTGACAGCAGGGAGACGCACAACAGCATTTGAGAGTTCTAGTGTAGAGCTTCAGAGACTCGCACACACTCTGTGGGGGTTTTCTGGTTACAGAATCCCAAAATAGTGTTTTGCCATTTCACTTATATATCCAGACCAGAACAAAGAAATCTCCCAATATATGTTGTAAAAACATAAAATACCTTTAGGTTTGTCAGGATCCCGTGACCCAAGGGTCACACCTGGCTGGAGAAGGGAAAACATTATCACCAGATGCTGGGGGAGACACACCCCTCAGCAGCAGAACAGAATTCTCATAACAGGAATGACTGCTGTGAATGGGAGAGGGTGATCATAAATGAGCAAGGAGAGAAGTTTGGGCAAGGTGGTGTCATTTACTCTTTTTTTTTTTTTAGATCTTTTCTCCAGATTAGTTTTAGATTATTGTTTTGTTGCATGGCATCTGTTGTGTGAGAGTTCCTGAAGTTTAGTTTCATGGAGAAATAATTTTGGGTCTTTCTTAAAACTTTTAAATACAAATTTTGGTTGATATCGATAAGCTGATAAAACTGTTTTAAGTTACGTTATAGCCAATATCTGATATTAAAATGCAAAATTATTTTGTCTAAATTTAAAGTAATAGTATTAATAAAAAACTGAAATCTGCCATTTCAGTGCTACAGTTAAATTTAGGCATTGTACAAACAAAATTGTACAAAATTGTAATATACACCTAAATAAATATATATATATATTTAAATGCCATTGTTAACATTTGACAATTTTTGACATTGATTTTGTGATTTACTAAGTATCACATTTAATAATGTTATGTAAATTGTGTTTTAAAAACTTTAAAATGAAAGCAGATGTAATATAAATGCAAAACATTACTTTAAAAATTATGAAAAATTATGTATATATATTACTTAAAAAATGAATGTATGTATATATATATAATTTATCATATTTTTAAGTAATGATTTACATTTATATATTTTATATTGTGCATGCCTAAATGTATTCTAGTACCATCTATGTATAATTTACCCATCACTATGAGAAAAATACTCCCATATTCAGGGGATACAAGCCAAATGAGTTGGCACCAGATGTGTTGTTTGTGAACGAAGCTTTCCTCTCATTGGTCTGATAGACGGGGTCACTCTCTTGGCAGTGGCCTGCCACACACACTGTTCATGCAGTGAAACACAAGCCCCTGCCGAGTGCAGATCAATAACACCGACTGAGATTATTGCTAAAGTGGGTCTCCTGTCAAGTGTAACAAACACTTTGCAATTATACTTCACACAGACGTATCGACTGGAGAGGTGCTGTTGCGTATCACTTGTTAACAGAAATCAGAAGTTGATGATCATTAGAAGACAGTTTAATTGGCTCTATTAAAACAGCATAATGCAATGGCCCAGTTCTTGGCAAAATGCAAACAAACACACACACAGAGTCTCTACCTGATCACAAGAGGCTTTACGTCAGGGTCATTGCACACTTTCTCAGACGCCTTAAAGTCAAATGTTAGCCCACCTCATCTTTCTTCAGACCACATTCCCTCAGTTTGTGACAGCCTTAAATATAGGCTTTGCTCCAGGTGGTTTACATGTCACTGCAGATTTCTGGACATCCAAATAATTTATCCGCAAGATGTTGTGTAGCTGAGGGGAAGTGAACTGAACTCTGTGTAAAACTGTCACAAGTATCTGCTGAAATATTGACAGAAACATATACGACATTCACATTACCTGAGCATGGTAAGATGATGTGCCTTTAGCGTGGGGACTTTAAAGACAGAAAATCCCCCAATTTGCTCTTTGCACATAAGAATCAAATCTTCATTTCCAGATTTTCATACTCGGTGCCTATGGATTCCATCATTTTGGCAGCTCAGCTGTACTTGCAGTGATTGCAATAGTCCACATATATTCCCTTTATGCCTGTACTATTTAGAAATTCCATTTGATTGACAGCCAATAGTTTCTTGTGAGTCTGCATGCTAGCAGGGGATGAGGAGGCAGCTGTCATGGTGCTCAGTGGCCAATCTGTCAAGACTGCCTTATATGCCATTTCAGTCTCTGCGAAAGTTCCTTTTCCTGTAAGTACAAGGAAGACCATTCTTTTATTTGAATTTGAATATTTCAGTGTTTCCCAATGGTTTGTTCCAGCATGCAAGAACATCTTTTACATTGCTACCAAACAACAACAAGATCAAATAAATGATCTTCTTTGGAGCTTTCTATTCAAATAATCCTATATATACTGTATACAGGGTTTGAAATTAACTTTTTCACTCACCAGCCAATTTGGCTACTAAATTATTAAGTTACCGGCCATTCATAACTTCTACTAGCCAAAAAAAGGAAAAAGAAAATGCAATTTTCACACAAGCAAAACGTTTTCAGCACACATTTAAGACTTTAAACAATTTTTAAGATAAGGAATGAGTCAGAAGTATCAATTATTACATTAATTTAAACAATAAAAAAAATAGAATCTGGAATGGCAGAATATAGCAATTTCCACGGTAACGGCTGTGCAGAGCAGCACGTGACTTTGAAACGTGCAGCGCTCATATTTATTCAATGAAATTATAGCCTTTTGAAGCTTAATCGTTACATTAAGCTATATCGCAATTCTTGTCTTTCCGTCCCCAAATTTAAGACCCCTTGAAATCATTGAACCTCTTGAAGACTTTGTTGTACCATTTAAGACTTTATGGCCTTAAATTTGATATGACTAAATTTAAGACGTTGGTGGGATCAAAGTGCATGATACCAGGAGAGTTCATCTGGACAGTAAGAAAATCACAGTGTCTGAGTAAGTCATTTTTTGACTCTTTGCAAAATACAATGCAAAGGAAACTAGCACGCGTATGTTCAAGTAGGCCCTACTAGGTATGCGTAGATGCTGCGCAATTAGGCTGTATGTAATATATCATGATGACGAGTTCTGTATTTGCGATTTGGCTTACATTAACTTCCCCAAGAATGGAATGAATGAAGAAAAGTAACCCGCAAATTGGCTAGCGATTTGACAAAGTTATCCGCCACAGCTGATTTTTACTCGCATTTGGCGGGTTGGTGGGTGATAATTTCAAACCCCGTATGTGCATATATATATATATATATATATATAGAGAGAGAGAGAGAGAGAGAGAGAGCGAGAGAGAGAGAGAGAGTAAACATAATGTGACTTTGAAGACTGGAGTAATGATGCTGAAAATGCAGCTTTCTCACCACAGAAATAAATGACATTTTAAAATATATTCAAATAGAAAACTCTTTAAAATCTAATAATATTAAATGTAGCTTTAAAGGGGTGGTTCAATGGTTTTTTTCTAGGCTTGATTGTGTTTATGGGGTGCAGTCTAACATGTGTTAATGCTTCGTTTTTTTAAAAACGCATTATTTTTCACATAATTTACCTTTATTCCACACCGCTCTGTCCCTTCTCTGAGAAACGGGCTGATCTTTTCCTGTTTTTAAGAAG
>NW_015505199.1:1038472-1054071 GCF_001515645.1 Sinocyclocheilus grahami | reverse complement strand
ACTGCTGCTTTAGAACATTGATTTTGAAACTTGTGAATCCATTGTTAGAAGACAGAATCGCGATTCATACGGTATATGAATAGATTTTTATGTGCACCTCTAGTTTTCTCTTCTTCTTCTCTAAAGCAGCGCATCATGGCCTCGCCCCCTTTGCTGCCTTTTCCTGAGGGCGGGGTTTTTCTGGGTTTGTGATGTCACAAACCCGGGAAGTACCTCGTTGTAGTCTCTACCAGACGTTTTTGTAGGCATTAAACCGCCAGAATTTTAAAAGACGATATCTCCGTTTGCATTGAACTTTCAGCTTCGTAACTTTGCAGATATTGTTTATGCTCAAACAGCAACATTACACACTAGCTAACGTTAAAAAAGTGGAATCGCAATGAACCACCCCTTTAATGATCTTAAGAGACTTCTTTAAAAAAAACTGTACCAACCCCAAACTGTTGAATAAAGTTTATTATATTTAACTAAAACTTAAACTAAAATTAAAACCATTTAAAAATGTACTCAAATGTTAACTGAAATAAAATATAAAACCTTAAATTTCAGCTAGCTGCCAAAGCAACATTTATCATTTTTAGTTTAACTTTATGTACTAAAATAGCTAAACCAAAAGATTAGTATTCAAATTAATAAAAACTATGTATGTATATAGTCAAAATGATTTGTAATCAAAGCTCATCCACAGGTTGCTGACTCCTCTACACATCACATCCTCTAACTTGTTTTGACTGAAATGGAGAGGGGTACTTATTGATTTTCTCCTGATGGACATTTGATCCCTCTCGGTCAGCATCAAGTTAGAGGTCACAACTGATAAGATAATGATGAGGAGACAAAGTATCTTGACATCTGCAAGAAGCATAAAGCCAAATGCAGCTCAATTGTGTAGCGTCTGGACCAATCAAACACATAATATATATTTTGTTTTTATATTTAACAAATACTCTGTAACCCCCCTCAGTTAACAAGCCATATGAGGACCCATGAAGCCTCCCCCCCGAAATGCGTAACACCCCAGGAAGCCGAACAGGCACCTGGTTGCATGGCAACCAACGCTGATATCACTGGGTTTATTGGCCAAAAGAATGCAAAGCAGGGAAAATCCCTGCATGTCCCAGGGCAAGAGGCAGAGTAGAAATGGACTTTTCTACTAATTAATTCATAGGAAAACCTTTCTTTGAATGAACACACATGATCCTTCAGGTCATTGGGTATATTATTGTCATCGTGTATTTGGTCTTTGAAATTGTATACTGTTATGCAGACTTATAATCGAAACACACTCCTCTCAGCTTACATATATATATCTCTACCATGTGTAGTATCTATGAATTTGCCTTCTTATGATCGAAACAAGCGTGTATATTATATATTGGTACATAGGCAATATATATTAGGGTCCTGAGAATCTTTAGTAATTTCGATTCAAGTCCATTTGCAAATTACCATGCTTAGAGACAAAGGGTCGTAAACCCTCCAGCAATTGCCACCTCCCGCTCGGAATTTCCATCTTTCTCATTGGACAAGCCCATCTTGAAAGGCGGGGATCTTCTCCGACCTTAAAGGCTCTGCTCCAGGGACCCCCGGTTATGGTTAATTATTAATATTTCCTCATGAGCTGATTCGTTACAATTGTGAAAGAGCACAAATGAATTTAAGTTTATACGTATGAGAAATACAGTAGAACTGGGCCTGACATTGCTGTTATATAAATTAAATAATGGTTCTCAATGACAGATACTGCAGCTGGATTTTAGATAGAAAAGGTGCCCCTTAGTGCTGTTATAGTGAAAATTGTGTACAAGTGAAAACTCATACTAACATTTTAATTTTATGGTGAACTATCCCTTTAAGTTGGTGCTAACTGTACATTTTTTTAAAATATATTTTATTCCTTTACCTTAGTTGTTCATGCATGTTTTTGTTGTTGTTGTTTTTTCAACAGTGACCATCAGAAGTATATTTGAAAAAAGCATATGATGAAGTTTACGTTTAGTTGGCCAAACATGACATTTCAGCAGAGCAGAACTCATCAGCTCTCGGGGAGTTCAAACTGAAAATTATTTACCAATATATCATCACTCCTACTTTTTCAAAAATAGGAACAATCATACCTTGGAGGCAGAGGGTTCCATAAATAGAAGAACAAAGTAAACCTTTCATATTCACCATGAGTAACAAAAAAAAATATATAATAATTTTATGGTGAACTATCCCTTTAAGTTGGTGCTAACTGTACATTTTTTTAAAATATATTTTATTCCTTTACCTTAGTTGTTCATGCATGTTTTTGTTGTTGTTGTTTTTTCAACAGTGACCATCAGAAGTATATTTGAAAAAAGCATATGATGAAGTTTACGTTTAGTTGGCCAAACATGACATTTCAGCAGAGCAGAACTCATCAGCTCTCGGGGAGTTCAAACTGAAAATTATTTACCAATATATCATCATTCCTACTTTTTCAAAAATAGGAACATCATACCTTGGAGGCAGAGGGTTCCATAAATAGAAGAACATTTGAGTTAAATTACTGAAATAAATGAACTTTTCCGTGACATTCTAATTTATTGAGATGCACCTGTAATATAGTATACAATAACATATAATATAGAATAAAATAGTATATAGTATAAAACAGTGTATAGTATATATGCTATACATTACAATAAAGTGTGAAAAAGCATATAGTATAAAATAATATTGTATAACACAGTGTGAAATAGAATATAGTATAAAATGTGAAAAAAGCATATACTGTAGTACAAAATAACACATAGTAATGAAATAACATTATTATATACTAAATGCTTTTTTATACATATTATACTATATTAAAATATAGTATATAGCTATATCATGTCAATAATACACCCACAACAATAGGTGGCGCCAAATACGCATAAAACGAGTGTGCCATGAAATACTTAATGTAATGCGTGTTGTAAAGATCACGAGTAAAAACAAAAGAAAAAGAAAACCTTACAGCTGCATGAGTCGTGACTGTAACGTTAGCCTGATGGGACCAACTCTACTTCTACTGTTAATAAGATTTTGGTAGGCTACTATTAGATGGATAGCCTAAATGTCCTAATTCAGATGGGCTACCTGTTTTTTTTTTTTTAAATGGTATATCAAAAAGTGTATATTTTTTAAATGTGATTGTTGGTACATTTGACCAGTTTTTACCATACTTTCAAAACAAAAATTAAAATAGGAAAAATATGCAATATGCAAAAATGAACACCTTTGCCGTTAATGAAAATTGGTGAAAAAAAGCACTTCATTTGAACACTTTCTATACAATGATTTATAATCCGTACCCTTGTGACCAAGTCAAGTACTTTGTGTTATTTGCTGACGACGTATCATGTCTGCGTGAATAGGGTGCGAAGAGGTATGCAAATGCATACTTTGACAGGCAGGTAGGACATCCTATCGTAGTCCTCGGACCGAGGAATATGATTGGATGGAAATTGTATTGTCCTACGCCTTCCACAGATGATAGAAATACATTTAAACCACTTAACTTAGTGATTGCTATCGCGATGTGAAGAGACTTTCAGCCAGCATTACAAAAAAATATTTTTGAACCAAATCACCTACCCTGCCTTTAAAAGCAGATATTTATTGTCTATTCTTGTCTGCCATATCTATTTAACATAAGTGAAGGACTCTTAAATCAACTATTCCAGAAATTATATTTATTTACATTGAACTTCACTGAAAAGTATACTGTCCTCATATTCACCATCATGTCATACGGCTACCTTTCTTTCCCCCGATGGAACAGAAAAAAATAAGAATTTTATTTCTCATGCACTTACTAAGACTGTAAATAACAAGTTTGTGTTCCAGAAGAAAGAAAGCCACAGAGGTTTGGAATGACATGTGGGTGAGTAAATAATGACCGAACCTTGATTTTTTGGGATAAACTGTCTCTTTAAGAGTTCACAGAGTTTTGTTTAATGAACAAAATGCTGGTCAGCCAGGCTCTAAATAGTCTGACTTCCTTGATGACCCCTATTTCAATACTTCTATGTGTTTGCTAAAAGCACTGAATCGCAAAATGCTTTTGAGAACATTAAGCAACAAGGTATGAAATGACAGAAGTGTGTGAAAACTGCTTTTTGAAAATTAACACCTTTGCCTTTAATGAAAATTGGTGAAAAAAAGCACTTAATTTTAACACTTTCTATACAGTGATTTATAATCCGTACCCTTGTGACCAAGTCAAGCACTTTGTGTTATTAGCATAATAATGCTAGCCTGGTTGGCACTTCAAGTTTTAAGGCTCAAACTAGTGGAACACTATTTGCAAAAACACCTCCCTCAAAGTAAATTTTTCATACGCCTCATTTGAGAATCTCTTGTCGGCTTCTGCTAATGGCAGACAGATGTGAGGAGAATCATTTTCATCAAGTATAGGTGAACAGCCAGAGTTCTAATAAAGATTTTTGTTTATGTAAACGCACATTAAAAAGTGTAACAAATAAACTGGACTCATCTAAAATGTTTAATCAGATTTATAGTAAAAAGCAAGCCAATCATGATGAATGTCACACTAACTGAAAATGGTGTCATTGTACACAAAGTGGTAACACTTTATATAAGGTTAACTTTATATAGTTAACTTTATAATAGTTATAGTTAACTTTAGTTAATTCATTAGTTAACATGAACTAACCATGAACAATGCATCTGCTCAGCATTACTTAATCTTTGTTAAAGTTAACACACATATACTAATACGGTAGTTAATGCATTAGTTAAAATGAACTAAAAATGAACAACGCTATGTTCAGGATTACTTATTTTTTTGTTAATGTTAACTTACACATATACCAATGCATCTCTTCACAGTAACAGATTAATTAGTTATCGTTGATTAATGCTTTAATTAACATGATCTAACAATGAACTATGCCTGTAAATAGTTTTATTTAATGTTTTGTAATGAACACTGTTAATTAAGCTGTTAATGTGAAGATATTAGTATATGTGTAAAATAAGTAATCCTGAACAGTGGCATTGTTCATTGTTAGTTCCTAACTATTGATTTAACTAACATATTAGTATAGGTCTATGTTAACATTAACAAAGATGAATTCATGCTGAACAGATGCGTTGTTCATTGTTAGTTCATGTTATCTAATGCATCAACTAACTAATACAACCTTATTGTAAAGTGTTACCCATATGTTAAATACAGAAATATGTCAGACAGAGAAAATAATTTTTAGTCCAGACAGGCATACAAAACTATGGCGACATGATGATGTAGTCAAAAAAAAAAAAAAGCCAAGGTTGTGGATCAAAGAAAAGACCTTTATAAGTTTTTGAGTTCCTTTCAGGCTTTTACACCACCTGTGTCTTGCATGTCTTTTTGTGTGGCAGAATTTCAATAATTAATAGTTTTTTTATTATTATTTTTTTACATTGCAATACATTTTTAAAATTATATTAATATGTTTAATAATACACTTAATTAATATTACAATATTAGTTTGGGGTCAGTAAGACTTTTTTTTTTTAAATAATTGAAAGCTTTGTTCAAAAATAACTGATTGAATTTATTTTAAAAAGTGACAGTAAAATTATTTATAATGTTACAAAAGATTTACAGTATATGTCAGTTCTTTTTAACTTTCTATTCATCAAAGATTCCTGGGGGGAAAAAAAGTATGACTTTAAAAAATATATTAAACAGCACTTAAGCAGCAAGTTTTTTCAACACTGATCAAAATAAGAAATGTTTCTTGAGCCGCAAATCAGCATATTTGAATGATTTTTGAAGGATCATGTGACACTGAAGACTGGAGCAATGATGCAGAAAATTCAGCTTTGCCATCACAGGAATTAATTACAATTTGAAATATATTTAAATAAGACAGTTAAATTGTAATATTATTTCATTATAATAATGTTTTACTGTATTTTTGATCAAATGATGCAGCTTTGGAGAGCATTCTTTCAAAGGTGAGACTTGATGATACTTGTTTCATAAACATGGCCAAAAAACTTTGGCATGTTAATGTATAGTTAACATTTCTCTCGCTTAGTCTGCCATCTTGGATTCTAAGATTTGTCTTCACACATGTAGCTACACATGCAATGCTGCCTTAGTGGTGAAAACGAGGTATCATCAGAGGCAGCTTATGTGGCACAATTTATAGGGGGAAAAATGGTAGAAATGCCTATAATGGCAGGTAAAATAGATATTCAACTGCAGACTGTACGGTGTATAAATATGGAGCCCATTTGGCAGGATGAACAAAGTGCTAGAAGCTAATAACTAGCATATTTAACATCCAAAGTGCAACAGTAAGCAGTTAGCAGAGGTTATCTTCTGTTGATAATGAAAACCACTGCTAATGAGTATGTACTTGCAAGCTGAAATATAACTCATTACTCGCTAAGGTGGGCTTATGGAAAAAAGTAACAATTTGTCATGCTTTTCAAAACTGTTTTCTAAAAATATAAATTTAAGGGTGACATTTCCAAAGGTCATTTTATGACACCATAGTAAATATTAGTTTTTGGTGTCATACTCAGATAGAGGTTATAGCAATTTAGTCAGTTTGTGTGTGCATAGCGCCAGGTTTAAGCATGTGTAATGGTAGTGACATCCATATCTGTTAGTCAGGGATGTTTCTCCTTTTTCATGCTTTTTTTGAGATATAATAATGACTCCAATTATATGTGGAGGCAGACAAGCTTTCAAAAGTCCACCACTGGAGTGTCTTTTCACAGCCATGGTGCAAGACTGCTTTTACTGCCAAGCAGTAATATCCACTCATGTCATAGTGATGTCTCTCGAGTATGTGTGCTTTCATCTATCCACATTGGATAGTTAGAAGCATAAAATCTCAATTCCACGTAGGTGAAAAGCCATCTTTCGCTCTCTCTCTCTCTTTCTTTTTTTCTAAATAAATTTTGAAAGAATTTATCTGATAAATGTATTTCAAGCTATGTTTTTTCTGGCCTTTGCCTTGTTTTGTGGTCATGATATCTGATCAAATGTAATTTCTGAGGTGTGCAACACAGCTGTTGGTACCCAGTTGTTTTTGGCAGTATCATTATGATTTTTTAATTGCAGATGTTGTTAGTTTCAGGTCTAACTAGTCTGTAACAAAGAATTATGGGATATATGGATTGCACACTTGCTGGAAACCAGGATATTTACTATTTTAATATATATTTTAATATATATTTATACACCTGTCTGAGGTTTGGAATTAAAAAAAAAATGTTTTCAAAAGAAGTCTCTAATGTTCACCGATGCTACATTTGTCTGATAAAAAGAAATACAGCAACAACAAAAATAAGTAATATTGAAATAAAATTACAATTTCAAATATCTATTTTCTATTTTAATATATTTTTGTATTTGATCAATGGGTCAAAAGAGACAAATACATTTATAATGTTACAAAAGATTTGTATTTAAAAAAAAAAGCTGTTATTTCTATTCAATGAAGAATGCGGAGAGAAAAAAAAATGATTTAAGCAAAGAAATACAAAATAAATTCAGCAGCAAAGTATTAAGAATAAGAAGAACAAATCAGAATGATTTCTGAAGAACCATGTGACACTAAATATTGGTGTAATGGCTGCTGAAAATTTAGCTTTGCCAACAGGAATAAATTACATTTTCATATTATAATATATAATTTAACAGTATTACAATTGTATAAAAATAGACTAAATAAATAAAATAATGATTCCATATTTTGACCGCTATGCATTTGAAGTTTCCCATCACTGTGGGAAAATCTGTATCATTAGTATTGATCAAATCCTTTTATATGTTAGTATAAATGAGTTGCTTAGGTGTTTTATTGTTGTTTCATCATCCCACCTCCACCCTCAATCTCCATGAACCCGTTTTGATGTGCTCTTTATGCTCGCTTGCTTGTTTGTGAACTGTCTGCACTGTTTTGAGCTGACAGAGCCTCTGTTGTGTTGGCTGGGGATGTCTAATGAATTATTTAGCATGAGATAACTAAATGGATTTACACACAGAACCTAATAAAGATGTTTATGCCCATTATCAAAAACTACATTAGAATCTTTTATTATAACCATTCATCTTGTCAATTTTTTGTCATTGTTCTCTTAGGACAACCCCTGTAACCATGATCCACTGCAAACTATAGACAGGGTCAAATGCTTTACATTGTGTGGCCTTACCAGACATGATGTGACATCAACGATGAGATAGATTTTCCAGCAAACATCAAGTCAAGTTAGGCCCAATGTATTTGTGTATACTTACATTCCAAACACCTCAAAAACAGCGACAATAATATAACAAACTGAACTAAGTGGGCTCAGACTTCCCAAACAAATCTTGTAAGTGTGTTGTGTAAGTAAATAAGTCATCAGTGTTTCAGTGTTTACTGTATTGAAGGCCTTTGCTATTGCCCACATTTTCTATTCTCTTTGAATCATAACCAAAATCATGATCCACTGCAAACTAAATACTTGGCTGTGTCCTAACCAGAAAAATAAATAAAATAGAATCCTAGCATTTTTGTTCCAAATAGCCCTCAACAGCATTAAGCAACACTTTTGTAGTTTTGTAGGTTGCCCCAGCCACTACAAAAACTCATTGGACCAAAATCCCACTACTCGTGCACACTATGTTTAAAAGAAATGAATACTTTGCAAGAAATGAATACTTTTATTTTGCAAAGACATTAAATTGATCAAAGGTATCAGTAATGACATTTATAATGTTACAAAAGACACTGAAGACTGGAGTAATGATGCTGAAAATTCTGCTTTGAAATCACAAGAATAAATTATATGTTAAAATGTATTAAAATCAGTGCTGTCAAACGATAAATCGTGATTAATCGCATCCAAAATAAAAGTTTTGTTTACATAAGATATGTGTCAGAATTTCTTCCTTGTTTTGTGTGTGTTTTGCTCCTCATGTGCCTTCCTTGCCCTTATTTGGTTATCTTCCTGTTCCTGCTCCCTGATTGTTTCCCATTTGATTCCAGGTGTGCCTCGTCTTCCCATGATTAAGTTGTGAATTTAAAGTGTTTCATGTTTTGAGTTCCTGGTCCGGTGTTGTTTTGTCCGAGTGCTACGTGTGTTTTCCGTGTTCCCTTGAATTAATTAAATCTCTCGATTGATGTTCTTCTGGTGTCCTTTGTTCCTCGTTTTGCAACTCCTCACAGTAGTGCAACCGTGACAATATGTGTGTGTACTGTGTATATTTATTATGTATATATACAGTAAATACACACATGCATGCATATAAGAAAAATATGTTTTGTTTATATATAAAATATTAATATTTATATATAAAAATAAATTATATATGAATAAAAATATTTATATATACATGTAAATATTAAAAAAGATATACATGTATGTTTGTATATATATATATATATATATATATATATATATATATATATATATACATAACAAATATACACACAGTACACACATATATTTTGTAAACAAATTTTTTTTTCGGATACAATTAATAGTTTTACAGCACTAATTAAAATATAAAATAGTTACTTTGACGTAACAAAATTTCACAATAATAATATTTTTATTGCATTTTGCTTAAATAAATTCATCCTGGGTGAGTGTGAGAGACCTCTTTCAAAAATAGTTTTTTGAAAAATCATACCGACCCCAAAAATACCTCATGGTCCACAAGGTAAACCATAAACACGTTGGCTACTGCAACATCATGGAAGTCCTCATACTCTTCTGGTTGGTTGTTATTTTGATGCATCGCACAGCCTTTTTTTTTTTTTTCATTGAAGAAAGAAAAAAAAAAAGGCTTGTGAGTGCAATTTTGTTGCATCTCGCCTGGTTGCAACAAACTGCTACTTTTTAACAGTTCAAAAGCAATAAGAAACAGTAGACACTGAATGACTGTAATGTTCCTAAGCACCACAACCCAGCAACCATAAAAATTTACTTAAAGGAACACTCCACTATTTTTGAAAATAGGCTAATTTTCCAACTCCCCCACAGTTTTCGAATCCATTCAGCCGATCTCCGGGTCTGGCGGTAGCACTTTTAGCTGTAGCTTAGCATAGATCATTGAATCTGATTAGACCATTAGCATCTCGCTCAAAAATTACCAAAGAGTTTCTATACTTTTCCTATTTAAAACTTGACACTTCTATAGTTACATCATGTACTAAGACCGACGGAAAATGAAAAGTTGCGATTTTCTAGGCCGATATGGCTAGGAACTATACTCTCATTCCGGCGTAATAATCAAGGAACTTTGCTGCCGTACCATGGGTGCAGCAGGCGCAATGATATTACGCAGCACCTGAAAATAGGCTAAATTCTGTCAACATAACCAACTACACAAACTTAGTGCCGGTCACGTTGGAAGTTACCTAGCTGGGGACTATTTTCAGGCGCTGCGTAATATCATTGCGCCTGTTGCACCCATGGTACAGCAGCAAATTGTATGATTGCTAAAAATTGATGTTGCTAAAAATAACATTATTTTGTGTATTTGGTGTAATGAAATGTGTTTATGCGGTTTAAGGTTCAAAAAACACATTCTTTTCCACATACTGTACATTATTGTTTCTCCTCTATGCCCTGCCTTTCTGAAACGCGTCAATTTTTACAAAGCTCATCGGTCTGAAAAGCGAAGTGTGCTCTGATTGGCCAGCTATCCAGTGCATTGTGATTGGCCGAATACCTCATGCGTGTGACGGAAATGTTATGCCCCTTACCATATTGTGATGCCTTGTCCCGGCCAGAGCGACGAGACAAAAACATTAAAACCCTTGAACAGCTTGTAACAACACTCCAAAGAGAAAGGAAAACTTGAAATCACATCATATGACCCCTTTAACAGTTACCTTCAGTGATGAATAGTTTCTGTACATTTAGGCTGGACCTTAAGAAATATTGCTTCTATAAGGTCTTACATTAACCGCACAACAATGGAGGCTCAATTTAAACAACAAAACTCCCTCATCCAACAGGGATATTTTTCCTTCAGTCGAAAGTTTGAACTAAACTTGTGAACCTCTTGAAAATCTTTCACACAATTGCCTCTACGTTTAAATGTTCAATATTTGTCCTTGCATAGCTCCAATTAAGGTTAAATGACTGTGAAATTGCGGCTGGGTTGAAAAAAAGCTGACAGTGGCAACAATGAGATCTGGGGACGTGACTGGAAAGGTACAAGAAAGGAATGATATGGGTTGTCTGCAATCAAAATACCTGTCGAAAACAGTATTGAGATTGTGAATGCTACGCTCTCAGCTGAAGCTGCAAAGACTCCCAAATTAGACACTGTACTGTGATTGTCATTTCAATGTCTTTTTAAATGCAACCTGCTTCAACAAATGCAGGACAATGAGATTTTTTACCTGAAGTATTTCTTCATAACACTAGAAGCTGTGATTCAATAAAGCTCTCAAAAGGAACCCATGGAACCATGAGAATATTGCAACACATTCCTTTGTAGACTCCACAAGAATACAAAAAACGGTTACACTTTACTTGAACATGTCATGAATATGAAGGGTTTTTTATGCATGTTTATGACAACTGTCATTAAGTGTAATTTGCTCAGTTATGTAATTTTTAATGCAAAGATGACATTGTTTGAGGTATCTTTGTTATGGGCTATGGTTGGGGGTAAGGGTAGGGGTAGGGTTAGGTTAGGGTTAGGTCAAATAATGTAATATTTGCATTAAAAATGACATAACTGAGCGA
The DNA here is from genome assembly GCF_001515645.1 of Sinocyclocheilus grahami. Taxonomy (NCBI): domain Eukaryota; kingdom Metazoa; phylum Chordata; class Actinopteri; order Cypriniformes; family Cyprinidae; genus Sinocyclocheilus; species Sinocyclocheilus grahami. Next base: position 1,042,341 of record NW_015505199.1, on the reverse strand, counting down.
ATTACACTTAATGACAGTTGTCATAAACATGCATAAAACCTCCTTCATATTCATAATATGTGTCATGTCATGATTATGAAGGTGTCATGTCAGTCTTATGCACACCCCTTCAAGTAAAGTGCTACCGAAAAAACCAGCTTGTGAGTCTAAGTATAGATTCTCTTTAAAACATTACACTGGAAATCCCATACAATAAGGCCTAGTTTAAAAAGGGGTCAATAAACTGTCCCTGTTGTGTTTTCTTATTTTCTAGCTTCAAATTGTCAGTACTCCTACTCTGAAATATATACAAAACAAAGAGAATTCAGAGGGAATTCACAATGAGCTGCGGTTAAAACAATAGCAGGGTGGGTGTTAAGGAAAGGCCTGAAGGTCTGCATCTATTCTCTCTCCTAATTTTGATCGTAATGGCTCTGCAGGTGTCTGACCACAGTGACCTCCTCCCAGTTTGACCTACAGGGACCCTCAAGAGGCTGTTGTCTGAAGTTGTACAGAACCCTGAAAGCACTTGAAATATCAAAGTGGCCAAACTTAATCAAAAGTCCTTAACCTGTGCTGACATCCAGTCCTGCATGACTCGCTTACCTGGCCGAAGATAAGTTAGTTTTACACTGTTGGGTATTTTGTAGCAGTTTTTGAGAGATAGAGATAGAGAGTTCTGCAACAAGGCTTTCAATAAACAAGATTTTTAATAAACAGCAATTGAATGAATACTATAATTAATATTTATTAAGAGCTATTAAGTATGCAAACATTGGCATAAATGTTAGAAATCAATAAAAATATGTAATTTAATTTATTAATAATGATTTAGTAAATAAATTAAATTTCTAATTGATAAATACATCAAAGTAATTAATTTAATTAATGTTTAAAATGCAAAATTGCTTTTCTTTATCCAATTGCCAAATGTTTTCCCCCATACATTTTCATAAATAATTCAAAGGCTTTCATAAATTTCGTACAAAGTGTGTCTTAGTGTTCGCTAAATAGGGCCATTGTAGATTCAATAGCAGACTATTCACTGTGGCATTTTAGCCTTACAGTAAAATAATAATAAAAAAGTAATTTATATCCCACATTTGTTACTTTATTGTTTATTTTAGGATTTATTTCAAATACCTTTTTATGTTTAACTCTGAGGAGAAATCAGGCATTCATAGAGATGGGCATTTGACAGCAATTCCAGACAAAAAGGCTTTTCCTATAAATCGGGGGCAAAAAAATCAATGTTGCAACAAAGATTCAATACACAATTCCCAGCAGAAACCTTTTGTCATCATACGCAAGCATAACTTTCCACAGACGTTGGGTAAAACATCATCAAAGTGCATTACAGTGCTAATTTCATGCATCAGTAAGGAATGGGCGTGGGACCAATAAAAACATGGCTCTTGATTAAAGAAGGCCTGCATTCACTGCACACGAGCACACTGACCACACACACACTCTCTCTCTGATACAAAATCATTTTTACTTCAACTGAACATTTTTCCTTCAGGTTCTTGACTAGATCCTGTGGGATGAATAGCACCTGTGTGTAAGGCAGGGTTATCGTGACTGGAAATAAACAGTCCACTCTTCCATATATTTGCTGAGAATGGAAGAAGATATTAGCTTGAAGAAGAACAGAACAAAGAACCGCTTAACTTACAGGAACTGTCATGTTGTGGAAGCAGCCTCAGATTTGAAGAGCACATCTCATTTGAAAATACCAGTTTAGTACATAATTTATATCAATAAAACAATCAATTTAAATTTGAACCCAGTCAACCAAGGTGGTCTTGCAGCTTTTTTTTTTTTTGCAGGGTTGTCAATATATGTCCTGCAAATTATAATGAAAATTTGCTTTAAAAAAAAACAGTACTGTTAAGCAATTAGGCAAATTTTAGGCACAATATATCCATGTCTCCTCAGAAGTGTGTTGATAGTGCCCTTGAATTATCGCCTAATTTATTTTGATTCATCAGCGTGTTCAAGCCCAGTTCCAAATAAGGGTGGGTCACATTAGTTTCAAGGGAATTATTAGACTTCAAAAGTTTGCCTTGAAACCACTTTGGCACTTTTTCCATCTCTTTGAGTCCTGATAAGACAAGGAATCTAATAGTTTTTGAAGACTGATAAGAGGAGCCGTCACCGCTTGTTGAGTGAAACCGCTGCATCAAAAATAGTTCATCTCCACCCTCTTTTTTTTTTTTTTTTTTGCAGGGTTGTCAATATATGTCCTGCAAATTATAATGAAAATTTGCTTTAAAAAAAAAACAGTACTGTTAAGCAATTAGGCAAATTTTAGGCACAATATATCCATGTCTCCTCAGAAGTGTGTTAATAGTGCCCTTGAATTATCGCCTAATTTATTTTGATTCATCAGCGTGTTCAAGCCCAGTTCCAAATAAGGGTGGGTCACATTAGTTTCAAGGGAATTATTAGACTTCAAAAGTTTGCCTTGAAACCACTTTGGCACTTTTTCCATCTCTTTGAGTCCTGATAAGACAAGGAATCTAATAGTTTTTGAAGACTGATAAGAGGAGCCGTCACCGCTTGTTGAGTGAAACCGCTGCATCAAAAATAGTTCATCTCCACCCTCTTTTATAAAGAAAGAAACAGACAGCCATGCGTTTGATGTACGTGGTCATCAGGGACATCATGTTTATAATTTTACACTGAACTCATTTTTACTTCAGTTTAGAACATGTTAAATAGCTCAGCTGTTGAAATTTTGCTTAAAATTTACTCACCCACAGGCCATCGAATATGTAGATGGGTTTGTTTCTTCTTCTGGAACACATTTGGAGAAATTTAGCATTACATCACTTGTTCACCAATGGATCCTCTTCAGTGAATGGGTGCCATCAGAATGAGAGTTTAAACAGCTGATAAAAACATCACAATAATCCACAAGTGATCCACAACTCAAGTGCATCAGTTAACATCTAGCATTTTAATAAACAAATTCATCATTAAGGCTTTTTAACTTCAAACCTTCTCTTCTGGCTTAAATAGTCCATAGCCCATAATCATACTTCTTCTAGTAAAAAAAAAGTCTGTCTCCTGTTGTCCTCTCACATCAAAATCCACCGAAATATTTGTTTAGAATGCTTTTGGACTGTTTTCACTTGTAAACAGGACTTGAAGTAAAAAACTTGGCACCAAGTACAGTAGATTTAAAGAAAGATACTTTTAGCAAAGATACTCATCAATCCAACTGCAGGAGAAAAGAAAATATATATATAACACACAAAAGTGATTTGGTCGATTAGATTTTGTCCCTTAGGTATAAAAAGTCTTATTCATTTGCTCCCTGCCACATTGTGAAAAGAACACACATCATGTTTGTCGCTAATTAGAAGCCACAAGCTACATACACTATTCATGTTTGAAATAACTGCATGCTTCCAAAGGGAACAACAACATGACACAAGGTCTGACTCACCGGCACCAACTCTCAAAATCAGTTCTCTCAATACCAACTTATACTCTTACCAGGGGTAACGTAATGTAGCCATTTGGGGATGCTGAAAGAAACTTGCTGATTAGTATGTTGCTTGATGTTTGTTCTTTGAGAGGTTGTTTCTTATTGAGACAATTTTTGGCCATGATGAACAGTGTGTGCATTTAAGAAATGTTTTTTGATGGCTTTATCTTTGAATTCAAGGAAGTAGGACTAATTGAGTTGGGTCTTACTCAGGGAACTGGCAAGGAGGCATCTCACATCCATCAAATATGCTTTTTTTTTTTTGACGTACATCAAAAATATTGTTCTCTCTGTATGATATCCGAGTACACCTAAACTGTCCTTGAATGGGAAAGCAAAACCAGTAAAAGCATCTATTATATATATATATATATATACTGTATATATATATATA
>NW_015505199.1:1021025-1038275 GCF_001515645.1 Sinocyclocheilus grahami | reverse complement strand
AATAAGCTAATAAGCTCGATACCATAGAGCCCACACCCCCCCCTCCCCCACATAACAAATCCCAATTTAACCCCTGTATATATATATATATATATATATGCATGTGTGTTTCTTCATTTGTTGTGGACAGCCAGTGGAACGTTATTGCTTAGAGATTGCTCTAGTTCATGAGACTTGGAGTTTTATTTCAACATCAAATTTGTCTCAACATTCTGTAATGACTCTGCTACACTCCAGGTTTTCCATTTCCTGCTACTTCCTGGCAAGGTAAAATTTACATCTGAATGGCCACTTTCATTTTGTTCACAACATGTAATCCTCTGTTTGGGTGGTTAAGCATCATTCATTCCCTACAGCATTTGAATGACACTGGCATGTCTACTAACAGAGCTTCTTATTATTTATCATAGTGCATTTATCACAACAATGACCACGAGAAACACAGTCATTACGTTCCTTTTAAATATTACTTCAAAGAAACATTTATTCATGCTTTGACCTTTCCGGATTAAACTTTTTAAGAATATATCACCACCTGCACAAGCTATCCCAATTTCTGCATTTCCTCAGATCCTCTCTTATTATCAGCATTATGAACACGGCATAATTATACAGAAATAAATCTGATGGAGCAGCTGTTCAAATGACCGTATTCATAGAAGAGAGCAAAAGACAAGCAGACAAATAAGACCGCCATCTGTTACAGGAGGTTGTCAGTTTCTGTGCCATTTACATCCGCTGTTCAGCATTCATTTTGGCAGTCTGTGTTTTGAACATAAGCAATTTGAGAATGTTTGCACACAGACTAGCTCAAGAACTGGAATTCACGGTTGATCATTGTTTACATGCATAACACATTTTAAGGCAGCATTCAAGTGTACTAATAAAAAAATTAATAAATCAGACATAAAACAACAAAATTAATTTCTTTCACATACACACACACACACACACACACACACACACACGCATATTGACATATGTGGTTTACAGGGACTCAATTGATGCAATGTACAAAATGTATTTTCTATCCCCTTAACCTAACCCTACCCATAAACCTACCCCTTACAGAAAACTACTGGCAATTTTTGAATTTCAAAAAATTAATTTGGTTTATGGTGACACGGAAGTGTCCACATAAACTATGTTTGCGATGTAGTACCCATGTCATTGTACACGTTTGTGTCCTCATAAACCACACACACACTCACACACACACTTGTCAGGCATATTTAGAACACAAGAATCATTATAGAGACATTAAATGATTCAATTTAAGGATTACAGTGCAGCCCCCAAAAACTAATTACATGTAATTTTAAGTCTCCCTCTAACCAATAGGCTTTAACTGTTTCTCAGCAAGAAGATTGTAATAATTTAAAATATAATACAATTTTGTATGATCACTTATTTCTTTTATGTATTTTAATAAGTACAGGTCAAAATAATTTCAGAAATATTTTTTTCATAAATATATTTGGTACGTTTGAATGTCAATGGAAACTTTCACCCATATTTTGACCTTTTTTTCACAAAAGTTTTTTTAAATGTACACTTTTGCATTTAATATGATTTCTACGTACAATATGTACATTTACTTTTATAAATTTAATTTGATGTGCACACCAAAATGGGACATCTCGTTTTTGAGCCTCATACGTACATACATACATACATACTGTACATATATTCCATATACATACTTCCCTAAAAAGGAAATTCTATTCAAATAAAAAAAAATAAAAGGAAGTAACATGCTACTTCACCGCTTCCAGCACAGTGACACACCTCATTAATTGCGAGTGTAACAGTAAAGAACTGAGAGTCTTAGATTATCTCACTCTGAACAGATGGAAGTTATCACTGCAAACTTCACAGGTAAAAATAATCCAGTCAATCATTTCAAATCATGAGAACTGGAGAAAACAGGAGATGAGGAATTTACTTCCATGTAGCAATGATTCATGCTTATGCTGTAGGGCTGCACGATTAATCGAATGCGATTGTCATGCGCATTTTGTTAAAAAAGCCGGTTCTGTAATTTCTCAGTAAAGCTTCTCAGTGAACTACGGCTCTGTGAAGTAAATGCTGCTTCATCTAAAAGCATGTAAAAATACCACATTTAATAACATATTTTTACTCCAAACTTACTTCATAACGTCAGTCGAGTGTTTGAAATAAATCCCTCTGTGAGATGATTTGGCTTCTTACACAGAATAAGGCACGCAACCTATTTCATAGTATTTAAGCAGTGATAAAGGCATTGCATTTTAAATATACTTTATTTTAATGAAAATTATAATAAGAAGAACTCAGATAAACCATACATTGCCTCTGTAACGGGGCTGACGAGACGTGAGACGTTCGGATCCAAATGCAAAGCTTTAATTGGAGAAGACACAGACGTGGTCATAAAGCAGGCAGGGTCAAACAGAGGCAGACAGGTATATGGCGGGCAAAACACAAGAATAATCCTAGGGCTAGCGTGGGTCAATGAACTGCAGACAGAGTCACAGGGGCAAGGCTAAAGGGAGAAGTCCAGGAAAACAGGCGAAGATCAAAACCGGAGAAAACTGACAAGGCTAAGGCTAAGGCTAAGGCAGGGAAACAAACGAGGGCTCTGTAGTGTCGCTATCGTTAGGGGAGTGATAATCGCTGAACAATGCTCGAGATCAACACCGAAGGAAACAGACAAGGCAAGGCAAAACTAGGAAAACACGGAGACTCGGAAAGGGGTACAGGCTAAACAATACTCAGCAGAGAAATGTGGTAAGAGTGGGTGTTATATAATGAGTGAGGTAATTAGAAACAGCTGTGTGAAATGAGTGCAATCAGTGCAATGCATGATGGGAAATGTAGTCCGGGGTGATGTGCAACAGTGTGTAGTGCGAGAGTCAATGAAATTGGAAGTTCATGGACCGGATTCGTGACAGCCGTAGTGTTTATTAGCCACGTTGAATCAATGAAAGCAGTTGAATCTTCTGTTTATTCAGCTGCAGCGATAGGCATTTTCTGGGTATCTTCTGCGAGGCGTATTTGGAGTTTCAGCACGAGAACGCCCTCTGGCCTTTGGATGGAGATTTACTGCTGATCACAGAACCGTGCTTCACTGAAAGATATGCATGAAAATCGCAGCTTCTGTCGAATTGCGATCTCGATTCCATTTCGATTTATCGTGCAGCCCTATTATGCTGTCACTTTGATTTAAACTGTTGATTACCTATTTAAAATAAGCAAAGGTTGCCAGAGTGTTGACAAAACACTTACAAAATGTTCCTTCATGAACATTTTTATTGACATCATTAGTAACGAATATTAAGTCAAGGTTTATTCTGGCCATAAAGATTTCAAATCGATGTAACATTGTCATCGACAAAACTCACAGGGGTCATAAAAAGATGTTGTGCAATGTCACAGAAGAGTAATCAATATTATGGTAATGTAGCAGGGGGGATGGAGACACCGTAAAGGTCAGCACAGTGAATAGAGCTATTCTTATGACAGTCAGACTTACTTTGCTGTCAGCAGGCAAATGCCACTAAACCGCAGGGTGTGTCACCACCACTTTCAATTCTCCCCCTCACGAAAGCCCACCAGGTGGGTACATTGCTGGCATGACACAGGTAAAAAAGAATGCTAGCACTGGGGAAAAAAACGGCATACAATTTTCATCCATTCAGTTGATTCTAATGACTAATTTGTACCTCAAAATCAAAACGATTTTGGGAAGCTATTGTATTTTTCATGACATCCTAAAATACTCAGAATTCTTTCATCATTATCGCTTCAACTGTAATTGCTTCTTCATTAATTAAGTACTTACTCAAGCACAAAAATAGTTATATAATTGACCATCAGGTGGTACGGTTTTCAAATATACGGTGCACTTCAAAGCGTGGATGATATGAAAGAAGAAAAAAAGCTAACACAAAAGAAACTCTCACAGCCTCAACAATGGTCTGAAAACCTCATGCTGTGCCTATTTGGAAAAGAAAGTGGGATGATCCTTAACGTGGCCATCAGCGCTGGTGTGTACGTGAAGAGTGAGGACCAACATCACAAGCTTTGATTCAATATTTAGGATGACACACAGGTGCTAACATGCATACCAGCGTCTTCTCGCTCTGACTAACATGCATGTCTGCTAAAGTGGCTTTCTTTCGGGAATGACGAGAGCCATCTTTCTCCACAAGGCATGTAATTACTGATACAGATCATCCAGAGATAATGCCTCCTGGCTAAGATTAGCATATAATCTACAATAATGTCAGTGCTTTTACGGCATGAAGGAGTTGGTACAAGATGTCTGCTTTTAGTGAGAATGAAGTGGATGAAGTGTTTTATATATTCATTGGCACTGTAGGGGAGGGGAAGCAGCTGTAACCAATAAAGACCAATACCAACCAATAAAGAATTCAGTTCTGTTTTGTTGGTACTTTGTTGTACAATGCATTTGTTCGTAACACTTTATTAAGGTGTCCTTGTTACAAGTTACATGTACTTACTATTATAACACTTTACAATAAGGTTCATTAGTTAACATTATTTAACTACATACGGTACATACTACATATTTCGATTAAATCAATAAATAGCACAGATATTTATTTAAATATTCATTTATGTTCCTTGACATAGTTAAATAAACAGTATATAAATACAACTTCATATTCCCAATGTTATTGTAACAATAACAAATTATGGCCAAGTTTATTATAACATGACAAGGTGAAAAAAATAAGCAGTATTTTTAAAAATGTATATATGTCACCTCTGCCTTATTTTCTTCTCTGAAAACAGAAATGATTTCAAACATTCACTGATGGCTAATTAAAAAAAACTGTAAGTAATTTCAAGCCGAGTAACGAAGAGTCCGAATTTTTGCTAATAAGCTAGAAGAGCAAGAAGTTGAATCAGCAACAGCAAAAACATGAACTGTGAAGAACCGGAAGGAAGAACCATGAGTTGCTTTCTCACAAAAGAATGTAGACCTAAAAGCATTCAATTATTTGGGCATAGTCATATTTCATTGTATTGTGGCAACAATTTTGCTAATGTTGTTGTTGTAGACTCTTAGTATCTTCAATTTTCAGGTTTCAAATAGTGCCTTTAGAAGAAAAAAAAAAGAGCAACCACATGAATTGTTTTCTGTTTGGCCTTGAAGTCAGAAGGATATGTGTATTCAATCAAAGAAAGGTTTTCCTATGAATTAATTAGTAGAACAGTCCATTTCTCCTGTGCATTTGTACCCCTTAGCTCTGGAGAAAGCAGCTGAGAGCCGGCTCGCATTCCACAAGGTTATAAATGTATCGGGTTACCATGAAACCAGGGTCTTGTTCGGCGTCCTGGGGTGTTACAAAGTATTTGTGAAATCTAGCTAACAAAATATATATTGTGTGTTGGAGTGGTCCAGAGGCTACACTTATTTAGGAATTTCATAATGTAAAGATGAACAGAAACATTTCATTTTCACTGTCCTGGGTGCCGGACTATTAGCATGCAGTCATATCGCACATATGGAGGTCATACAGACTGTTCAAGCTGAAAATAGATACTATTTGCCAAGATTTCATGGCTGATACAAATATCTATAGCTCTCTTTATAACTGTCATGGGTCATTTCAACTGAAACACATGTATTTTTTACATGTACAGCTGAATAACCTGCACTCATGCTGGCTGATTTTTACATTCTAAATTACAGCTAAATTACAGCTATTTCTTATCTAAAACTGGATATTACTAAACTGTCTTTCAAAGGTTAATGTTAAAACATTTGTACTGTTCTGGCAAGTGGGTATATTTGTGTTTTCAGGTACTGTACAATCAGGTGTACAAGAGTTGCCATAATGCAATACAATAATATGACAGATTGTAAAATGTTTTTAGACTTCTCAGTAGACTACTTTTCAGACACAATACAATATACACTATATAATTTTTTACATATGTCTAAGTTTGATTTTGTATGATAGCAACTAACAATTCATAATTAAGGTTTTTGTTCAGTTTCTGAATAAAAAGCCAGTGGCAAGTGGTTTTAAATTCAGTTTTTTTCAGATGCATGGCAAAGCAAGCTGTTAAGTGACAGCTGAGGGTCTCTTCACATATGAAATTTCTCAGTGGTATCGGTTTTGCTATAGTTGGCGTGGTCCCATGATTCAATTACAGTCTCTTTGCACAGCTGGCGTTACATTGTGACAGGCTCATGAAACAATCCACCCTGAAAAGTGTCACACAAACAGCTTTTTGGGGAAAAGCACACATAAATGTCCCAACTACCTCACATATCTCTGTGAAATGGGTGATCTGAGAAAGGGGTCTATAATAAACGAGGTGACAGTCAGAGGTGCAGCCCACACTTTTACAGCCAATCAAAAACTAGCTGATGAGAAATGCAAATTATTCTCAAACCCAGAGCAATTCATATCAGCTAGTTTTCTGATTAGCAAAACAGTGAATATCTTAACCTCCATCACAGCTTTCATGCGCATATTCAAAGAGTGTGATGCATTCGGTTACAAAACACAAGAACCAATTGAATCTGGTGCAAAAGGAGGAACGGCTCATCTGTAAGAGATAACAAATGCTGGTTACCATAGTTACCTATTCAATTCTAAGAGATAGAAAAGGTATAGAAAGGTAAACATATGGATGTCTTTTATGCCATACTTCCTCATTAATTTTCTTATAATCAAGTTACAGATGTTAATACTGATATTTTTTTATAAATAAAATCATAATAAAAAAGATTTTAAAAAATATATTTACTTTGGATATTAATTTATTTATTATTGACTTAACATTATTGATCAATATTTACTTATCTAATTTGTAATAAAAACATCAAATAAGAGATATCCAAGTCCTGTAGTCTAATAAGTTTCTAAAAAGAATCTCTTCATGGCCAGTATCTGTTGATCTGTTGGCCAGAACCACATTTGATATGATAAGGTGAAAGTCTGCCTTTATATGACAGGAGACCTTTTATGAAGCTTCTATGCTTGCTGCAGTGAGAAAAATCGATCAGTCTGACCCGACATGGCATGAGGGCAGCTTTTCGTTTCGTCGACTGTGTAAACAGAAAACATTTTATTGTGTGAGGACAGCCAAAAAAACCTAAAATAAATAGAATTAAATGTTGATATATAATACAGCACAGCAACCATAACTTCAGCACAACTGAAGTTAAAACTTGAGACAAAAACATTAAAACCCATTATAAATGAGGCATTTGTTGCATCCAGTGGGGACATAATTACGGATTATACAATCGCGGATTATAATGACTTATACTGTCTTTTTACGAGTTGCGTTGCGTATCGCGCCACATAAACATAAAACCATGTCTGCATTTGTGATCGGAGAAATTACAAACAACAAGCACTACTCAACAGTGCTCAAAACTCGCGCTTGAATCATCAGTGGCAAATTCTTTAAATATGAAAACGTACTTACAGTCTTTGAGAACAGCCGGCATTGTAGTCTACTCTACCAGGTTCAGGAAACAGTCCTCCATAAAATGCGCTGCACACATCTGAATATTTGGGTTGAACTGTTCTGAAACAGTGTTGTAAATACATCTTAACCACTGATTTCTAGTTGTGTCATCTTTTGGAAGACCAAACAAAGTAGTTTCGCTTTCACAACGAAACACAGCGTCTCTGCGACATGGCGGCGGCGGCAGCAACAATACTACAGTGAGAATCAAAGCTATGCCTTCTTTCTTTGTGTGAACATTTGGGGCGGTGCTATGCAAATCTTCCCACACAGTGACATAGACATGTGGGGGCGTGTTTAAACGAGCCGTTTTAGGAGGCCGTGGACAAGTCTGAACTTTTATAAAGAATGTCTCTTTGGGTTTGAGACTTTAGTCTTTGCAACTTTAGGGATCTTATCTATGCACGAACAGCTTGTAACACTCCAAAGAGAAAGGAAAACTTGAAATTGCATCATATGACCCCTTTAAACAAGCTCTTGGAGTCAGTATTCGCCTCCGTACTCTCATGGGTCCTCTCAACCAATGAGGACACAGCAGGAACCTCTTCACCAAGGGACAGAATCTTGTTCGTGAGATTTATTATGCAATGATGACAAACTCGAGCAGTTAAAAAAAATCCTCGTACTCTTCTTGCATATCGGTAACATCTGTTTAGCTGCCTCATTGACTACACACACCTAAGGATTACTAAACTATTGAGCTCGAGCCAAAGCGCTTCATTTTTCTTTCCAAGCTTGATTTGAAGAGACCAGGGATATTTCTGCCGAGAAATCTCAGGAGACATGAGTCGGTTCATTAATAAAAATGTGTCACTGGCCAACACCCTAATGAGCACTAGCACATTATATTCCAAAGCCTCTCTGTGTTTTAATTACAGGCCCAAAAGCGCTTCAATTTCAATCATCATTAATACTATTTCCAATATCCTCATTTCTCTGCTACCTGGATGCTCCCTGCAACACCTGCTGACATATCCAGAGACGTCAGGAAAAACATGAGCTTCATTACAATGATAATGGAAAAATTTTCTTTCAAAACTGCCCATCCATTTTTGTTACAATCCAAGTGCAATGTTACCAGAGGAGAAATATGAGGTTTTAACAGGAGAATCCTGGGTAAGCTAGGCTATTGATTATTTTCATACTTGCCGTCAAGTTTTAATGTGTCTCTTCAGGAATTTTCACATCATTGATTCTAACTGGATGAGTTTAAGCATTTGTAGCAGCTCAAAACTTTGGTTCAAACTTTCACAACATCCTTATTATGTCAATATGTTAACCTCATACTGTACAAGCCCAAGGCTTACAACTTTGCTCAAACATAACATATGGAATCTTTCCAACAATGCTATTGTTTTTTTAAACCGGTCTACTCAAAAAAGTCTATGGATCCAACTGGAATGTAATCATAATTTGGAGCCAATCCTAATGAGATAAGAATAAATAAGAATGAAAATAAGAAAAAATAACATCCTGGATAAACAAAAATTCTGAAGGAAAAACTAAACGAAACAATAGGATTTTCAACACTGCAGTTCTAATGTGGAAACCTCTTATCATGGCTGCAAAAATACAGCAAAAACAATAATGATGTGAAATGTTATTATAATTTTAAAAACCTGTTTTAATAGACAAAGAATTAACTTGACGGAGCTCAAACTCAAACCACACGGCAGCAACAAACAGCTCCCAGAAAAATTTTAAAATTGAATTTATTCCTGTGATGGCAGTGCTGAATTTTTAGCAGTCATTACTCCAATCTTCAGTGTCACATGATATGTCTGGAATCATTCTAATATGCTGATTTGTTGTTCAAGAAACATTATTTATTATTTTCAATATATATACACTGTATATCTAGATGGTATCTTATGTGAGTGTTATTAGATAAATCTTGAAGGATTCGTATTTGATCCTAACTAAACTGATTCCAAATTATAAAATAAAAACTCCTTTAGCATTCCTTTAGGAGATGATTTACTAATGACCTTTTTTTTTATAATTACACTCTAAAAAACGCTGGGTTGTTTTTTCAACCCAAATGCTGCTGGCTAAGGACGTTGGGTTGTTTTAACCCAATTTTGGGTTTAAAATTGGTATTGATCAATAACCCAGCAGTGCTGGGTTGGGAGAACGTGGACGTGAAAGAGAGCATGCACGTCACGTTAACATCAGACGTATCTCGACGACACCAGTGCGAGAAGCCGCCATTTTCTCAGCGTCTTCAAATGGAAGCGAGTGCGAGTGAAAGACGGTTTATGGTAAGTAAAGACTAAAAATGTAAAGTCATCATTCATTGTTTGAGTCCGGTAGTATCTTGAGATTTCATGGAAGGCGGAAATATTTTGAAAAGAGCTTATATTGAAAAATACGCGGATTTCGCCTCAGAAATAGTCTTAACTCTGTCAACGTACTCTGTTAAGTAGATATTACAAAATGAGAACAATATAAAATAGATATTACAAAAAGTATAGGCTAGCTTTAGAAATAAATATTTTATTTGATTCAATATAAAATGTAGCATTACACATAAACGTTTAGGCTACAACCGGTTAACATATGAAACAATTTGAGAAACATTTCAGTATTTTTTGTTCATACAATGAAAGTCATTGTTAACCAAATCAGCTTGGTTACTAACATTGTTCTTTTTCTTCTGATTACCAAGATTCTTCATTATTTTCTTTTATGTTTCTTAAGTAAGGGATACAGGTTTGAACGACATGAGGGTAAGTAAATGATGACCATTTTTTTCTTTTTGGGTGAAGTATCAATTTATTTTTTTATTTATTTATGAACGAACGAATGAACAAACTAAATGATACTCTAAATAAGAAACTAAAACTGCCAGTAGGTGGCAGTAAATGTCTTTATGAGTAAGTCATTGAGTCATTCATGCATTCGATTCATTTAAACGGCTGATTCATTCAGGAATGAAGTAAATGGCTCTCTTTATGAATGGGCCATTGAATCATTGGTTCACCCGATTCGTTCAAAACGCGGATTCATTCAGAGACGAATCACCGGTGTGTTGCTCAGAGATACACAACAGTTATGCTGTGAAAATTGGAGAAATTGAGCAAAAACAGACAATAATGTAGCCTATATAAAATATAACACAATGTTAACTTCTTATTTACCGAACTGTTGTATAAAATCACACTTGCACTCGTGCTTTTTGGGACAAAAACAACCTCTCGTGTGATTGCTCTCTCTGCTTGATATTGCTTATCATATGATATAAATATGAGACAAAAACTCATAGAGGGGTCATTTTTTGCCCCAATGTCTAAAATTTTAAGGGCATTTTATAGGCGACATCACTCAGTGAGTTGTTGTGCTGCATCATGTTTGTCAACAAGATGACATACAGGTCTGGGGGCGGACTGGGTAAGTTATTTGTGTTTTTTTCCCTTAGGCTAACTAATTAACTAATTTTACGCGCTATAACGACGGCCCTAATTAAAAAAAAGCTTACATGTAGATGGCTAGTTACTCTACAGAATAGCTTTCAGCTTATGGTGCGTTCACGCCATATTGGAATTCCCGTAATTACGAGATTCCAACTTGTAAAAAGCCTTCACGTCACGTTCACTGTCATCTTGAAATTACGGTAATTATGATATGGCGTGAACGCAGCATTAGCTTAGCAAATGGTTTCTGTTAGAGAAGCTGGTTGCCTAGCTATACATGTTTGAGGAGCTTACACAACACTGGGATATAAAACGGCCATTATCTTAGGACACAGTAGTTCTGTCACTTTAATAGGTCTTATATGTGAATACTACAAAAATATCATAACACAACACTATAGTTTATACTTTCCAGTTGTGTTTCAATCCTCAAAGGCAATTCTGTCTGAACAGTCTTTCATTGTGTAATAATATTTTCAAATCTGCCATCATAGGTGAGACAGTCTGTTTATTCAGCACGTCTGTCAAGAGGACAGCACAATGCCAAACAACAAAACTCTCAGGGCCAGTTTCAATCAAAGAGACAATGGCATGTCAACACGGCACATCTGTTGAAACTTCGCAGAACAGGCGAGCTTTCACAAATAATAATGAGGTAAGTTTTCAAAAGGAGATATGAAGCAGAGAAAAGTCAGTGGAATACATGACAGGTCTACTGTACATGCGGTTTGCACCACTAATAGCTTATTTTCCTAAGGGAAACCATAACTAATCCATTTCTACTCAATCATAAATATGTGGATTACTGGAGACTAGCTCATGCCTGGGTTAGCTGAGATGGATGTCATTTTTTCTTGTGATACATTCCACTGCCGCGCCACTTGTCTTTGGCCCAGACTCAGGATATCAGTCTCTTTTGCCAATATTTAATGGAATTTCCCTGCCATCCAGAGCAATCTGTTTGAATCCAGATGGATTTGCTCATTTCATTAACGTTCAACTTGTTCGGAGACCACTTTGAGCAACCCAAAAATTAGCACATGAACGCTTGGGTGGCAGAAATTACCAGCCATCCTGATATTTCATACATAAACATACATTTATAAACATAAATTGAAAGGAATGAGCTAGATAGCATTAAAATGGAAGACTGTAATGTAATATTCGTTTTGTAACCAAAAGATATTAAAAACCACGCCGACATCATTTTAGTGTCACTAGTCTGTTTTGTGTATCGTGAGACTGAACTGTTTCTTAATTAGCTTGAGGGACATGAAGTGTAAATTAAGTAAAGTATTGCTATGTTCAGTGATTACAGAAAAAGAACCTTGTCGATTTCATATCCTGGTAGTTGGATGCACTGCATGCAAAAAAGCACACCTCAAAATGTTACTCATGTTCAGAATTAATATTAAAGATGAAATGCTGTTTTGCCAGGATGACAGATGACAGATTTAGACAGCATTTATTGATTTACTGTAGCTGAATCCATAGACAATTTTAAAAAATGCACACATACACAATAATACTTTAGAACCAGAGGTTAACAACATACATCTAAAACAGCAATTAGCTAATTACTTTTTTTAGTGGGGAATATTTTAGTACTCTTTCCTTCCTTGCAATTTCCAAGGTAATTTCTGTTCATTAAATTTTAAATGTCTGTTACAGTAAAAGCATATAAACATAATTCAAAACAATACTAAACAAATAACAAAAAGTACTTAAATCGAAAAACATCTGTCATCTGTCAAATTGCTTTTGAAGAAGACACTAAACATTTACTTGAGGACTAATTACATTTGTGACAGTCTCATGAAGCTTGATGCATATACTATATTTTGCAAAGGGACAACATTAACTCAGTTGCAAGATAAATAATAACATATTTTTTTATGATTATTATTGCAGCTCAAAACAACCAAATGTATGGCTTCTTTGCTCAGAAGTTGGGGTGTTATTATTTATTTGCATCATTTGTTGAATTGTTTTGCAATGAGAACACACAACTAATCATTATGTGATTGTGTAATTTGTGTTAGTGACAGTGGAAGAATAACTGCCTGTAAATACACGTAAACTTACAAGTTAGAGGAGAATCCATAACATTATTTAGATGATAAACTGAATGTAGAAACAAACTGAGAAGTGTAGAAACAATTATCATGCAATTAATTACAAAGAAACAGCAAAGAACAGCAATAAACGTGGTGGGGTGCGGGGTTTAGCATAGAAACAATTATCAGACAATTAATTACAAAGAAACAGCAAGTAACAAACTAAATGAAACATGACATTTTGAAGTAGAAAGCTTGAAATAGTATGTTCTTGTAAAAACATTCTTCAATAATCTGTTTCATTTACAATTTCAAATAATATTTCTTATAGTGTAGTGCTTTACACAATAATAAAATGAAAAAGACAGTGCGAATTTGTTCAATATGCATTGCAAAAACTACTAATTCTCCCATCCAACATAGACTGCATAGAGATATGCAGTTACTCAAAGAATAAGATGATACCTCAGTTTCCAATCTATCCCACAAATTGTCTAGCACATCCACAGTCTTAGCTCAGCTGCTGCTAACTCAGCGACTCTGATTAAATGTCAGCTCAGTGTAACATTGAGGAGTGTCTGGGTTAACCCCAGGCCACCTAACAAGCGAACACAGTATAAGAGGATTCTTCTGGGCCCTGCCTTCCGCGATGCCCTGATTCTGAGGGGCCAGTCTGTGACAACTAAATAGTGTTAATTTCGTTAACGAAGACTATGACGAAAAATGTTTGTTGACGAGCTTTTTTCCCATGACTAAGACCAGACCAAGACCAGACGACAATAAGGTCAATACACGATAACTAAGACTATATCAACATGCAATTTCGTTGACGAAATAAGACGAGACTAAAATGTATTCAAAAAGATAAAAACTTTATCAAAAACCTCTTTTTATTTTCGTCAAAAAAGGAGACAAAATGTTATTGCTGACTGCTCTACACGCCTCTACTACGTGAGCTTTCATGAGTGCGGTTTTAAGCAATCTGGCCACCATGCGCACGCGCTCGCTCCTCATTGCGGAAGTGCCGTTGCAGCTGATCTGAAAAACAAACAAGCTGGGGCATGTTCAAACTCAAACTGGTGTGCACCGTTTTGCTACGGTTTCCGGTTTGAATTTGAACATTTTTCCTGGAAACGGTGTGCAACGGGGTTTGAGATGCATTTTCTCTTGTTTGGTGGGTGTGTCAAACATGTCAGTCCAATCAGCAGCAACATGTATATAAACCACGCGGTATTAAAGAGACAGCTCGGACAATGTAATTAACGTCAAAATAAATTCACAAGAGCAAGTATATTGTTTGCACATGTTTATTTACATTAAAGGCAAAATAACTGAAATAATAAGAGCATATGTATAGATCTGGAACTTCTTTAAGTCTGTCTAAATATCATTTAGTAATTGCAATGTCTTCTGGTCCATATCCTTTCCTTAGGAAGGTGTGCTAGACACTGATTAATGTGACCTAAAAATACTATACATATTTATATATTTTGCTATTTTACTATGGAGTGACACTTTCATAAACTTTTCTATAGCTACTCCTCCGATTATATAATGGTAAGTATTACAATAATATAGCACAACAACAGTGATCAGCAATAATGATAAGCCTAATACTCACAATAAAAATAATAAGGTCATACAGATCAGGTAAGAAGTGGATTATCCTTCACCTGAAATGTTTGTCTTTTCATCCTGAAATGCGAGGCAAATGTTGGATCACAATAATTAGGAACCACAGTTTCCACAAATCCCTTAATTTGATTGGGATTTTCTCTTTTATTCTGGAGGGCAAGGACAATGACTGTACCATCGAGCGTATTTTGCAGTATTAAACACCTATTTATACCGATTTCATCAGGCTCCGGAAATTCTTCAAAAAGAACTCAAAGAATGGCCTTCTCAGCTGCCATAGTTGCAACTCTTGCATCATCAGAACAGAGTGTTCAACGCACCACCGTTTCCGTTTAAAAAACGTTTTGCACCGTTTTTGTCGGGGCTGAACGCAGCCGTGGAGTTTAGCGATCTAAATGAAAGCGTCATTCAGCCGGTCAGTGTTCTGTCATGAGATCTCACTATATTGTTTGCGATTGTGATCGCTGAATAAATACACTTACTCAGTCGCTGTTGTTTTAATAGAGAAATAGACTATTGCAATTATGGAATTAGTGGACTTACTAGGAATTTCACTGTTATAATATTTTTAGTTTGTTTTAGCTATTTTCATAATTTAGACAGAGAGATTGCATAAGTCTTTGGTGTTGATTTATATAATAAAAAGCCTATAATAAATCAGTACACTAGATGAGGTAAAATACACCATGTATGTGTCCACATTCTATTGATTTGTGCTTACTGGAGAAAGTGCAATACCTGAAATGCAAAAGTACATTTCTCAAATGACAACAATCATTATGATTATAATTTTGAGAATTTTTTTTTTTTATCAGTTTAACCATTATACAGAATGACGAAAATGTGACTTTCATTGAGTTTCATTGACTAAAAAACCTGACTAAAATGCTCATACATTTCATTGAATAAACAAAAACAGGACAAGTTTGTCTAAATATGATAACTAAAATGTACATTTGAGTAAGACTAAGACTAAATAAAAAATGGCTGCCAAAATTAATACTGCTGTATGGTTAATTAATAATCATCTTATTGCTAAAATGTCAAGTTTTCATTGACTCAAACTAGACTAAAATGTTGAGACTTTTAGTCGACTAAAATGTGACTAAAACTAAATAGGATAAGGTTGACTAAATATGATAAAAACTAACAAGGACATTTTAGCCCGGGACTAAGACTAAGACGAAAATAGCTGACAAAATTAACACTACAACTATATGGTTTAACACTATGCTGTTTACACTATATTTCTTCATCAACACTGGCCAAAGGGCGTCGACAAGATTCAAATAGCTTTGTCTGCCTGTGAAAACCTGTGCCCTCTTTTCTTGCTTGAAATAGGGAGCGCTTTATATTACCTGTCCAGAAGGTATTTTTCTCCTTTTTTCTATTTTTAGATCTTCCGGGAAGTGTTTTTACAAACTTTAGTGTGTGCTTGTAAGTATAGGTAACCTAAACAAGTTCAACTGCATTATTTATCTCTATTATGCTTAAACTCGCTAAGAGTAGGGAGAAAAAATCTCATGTGCAATGAGACGGAACTAAAGGACATATTTACATGCTTCTTACAAGAGCACCATCTGCTCAGAGGCTCTTATGTTTTGATCATAATGTATTTACCCAGAAGTGTGTAGGACTGTGCCAGTGAGATCAGGTGGTCTTTAACTCAGACTGTGATGGAGCAAAAGGTCAATATGCCAGGCTATGGATCACACCATATGATACTGAACAGCGGGGAAAGATCTTGTGGCTGAGCATTTTCTTATCAAGCCAATGAAATTATGTTTAACAGAGCTCTTGTGTAACTCGCCTTATTTTACTTTTTGGAAAGCTATCAGATCTTCCCAAGCTTCCTTCTCAATCTTCACTGAAAATGTTCCTCGCTGTTTTGTCTACTCTGCCTGAGAAAGAAGAAAATAAAAGTGTTAAATAAAATGTGCTCATTTTAATGTATGTTTTACAGATGCATCACAGTAGCAAAGTTATTTTTCCTCCTAAACAAATGTCAATTCCATCACATAAGCAATGACTATGTGGTCGAAATTGCATTTCATGTTTGGAATAAAATAGCATACTACTTTTTTTCGCTATGGTTACCTTCGTTAGCATTTTATGCATGCTAAATACACACAATTAAATAATTTCACACTTTTTACATAATTTTACAGCTTCAGTGGAATGATGCACAATGAACCTGTGATTCTTCTTTGTTTTTTTCATACAATACATCTCATATTTCAGCATGCTCTTTGTCCTTGGAAATCAAATACATTAACTTGAAAATAAATAAATAATAGTGGCTGGTTGCAAAGGAAATTATGAGAAATATTGTGTAAAGATTCATACAGAATAAAATCACTTGTGACAATATTGAAATTATTCATTTATTATGACTATAGAAAGTTTAAGCTAGCTACACTACCAATAAAAAATTAAGCTTTAGCGTTAGTTCTGGCAGGTCACGTGAGTCAAGCTTGCATCAGCTGATTCTCAGCTGATCACATCTACCTATAGGAATACGACACCTATCGCGGCATTCCTATATAAGCTGTATTCAGTATTCAGCAGCTTTTTAGCTTGCTTCGGAGCAAATTAAGCATCGCTGCTCGCAAATCAAACTGTTGCAGCGTGTTTCAGAACATCTG
>NW_015505199.1:1011113-1020073 GCF_001515645.1 Sinocyclocheilus grahami | reverse complement strand
ACTCTCCTCCGGTAAGGGGCTTGCTGCTCAGCTGCTTATAAAGAAGAGCACCCCTTCGCTGCCTTCTACTATAAGTTGCTGCTAACCCAGTCTCTGTTATTCCAGAAGGATATGCTTCTTTCAGAATGCCATTGGTTGTGGTTTGGGTGGTTCTGGCCTATCGTTGTGTTGGGGGGTCCGGGCCTATCGTTTGTGTTGGGGAGGTTATTATTGCTGCTCTCCCTGCTCATTCATGACAGGCTGCATGGATGGGCAGGGAGGTTTTTTGCCCAGAACAGAACCATACCGCCAAACCAAACTTTATGCTAAGTATCTATCATTCTGACGATAGTGGTCCTGACAGAAATATACATTTTTGATTAATTTATCACAGTTTTCACAAAAATATTAAGCAGCACAACATTGATAATAATAAGAAATGTTTCTTGATCACCAGATCAGCATATTACAATGATTTCTGAAGGATCGAGTGACACTGAAGACTGGAGTAATTATGCTGAAAATCCAACTTTGCCATCATAGGAATAAATTACATTTAAAATATATTAAAATAGACATTTTATTTTAAATTTCAAATTTTCTAATAACATTTTACAATATTCCTGTTTTAATGTATGTTTGATCAAATAAAGGCAGCCTTGGTGAGCATAAGAAAATTCATTGAAAAAATAAAAACAAAATCTTATGGAGCATACATTTTTAAAGGTTATTGTACTTTTTGGAAAAGCCTTCACATTGCATCTATGATGCCTTAAAATACTGCCAAATGTATAGGCAGCTGACTAAGTTTGGGAACAGAGTCCTGGAGTCACCAGAGGCCCAAAACATCTTCCTCGACTTCTGCTCCACTTTTAACACAATCAGCCCACTCCGACTGTTTATCATACTTTTTTGCATGATCATCCATCCATCCTTGCCCCAGTGGCTTGTGGGACAGGTTGCAGACTGTCAGGATGGCTAATCAATCATCCCTCAAACTGACCATGGGAACTGAAAGCCTCAGGGTTTTGTCCTCTACTCCCCACTCCTCTCACTTTGCACCTATGATGCAACCTTCTCAAATTCCTGATGTATGGCTATCTCTCATTTTACTCCTTATAGATCACTATGACACAAATGTGTATACTGTGAAAATTTGGTACTAGCAAGGCGAATGATTATGGGGTTGTGCATTCAAACTTATCACTGACTGATATTCAGACTTCTTCAAACTACTTGGAATGCACATCAACCAGATATTAAAATAGGGTTTAAAAGTTTAGGGTCTGTAATTTTTTAAGTTTCTGAAAGAAGGTTGCATTTATTTGATCAAAATACAGTAAAACTGCAATAGTGATACTATGATTTAAAGGAGACATATTATGCCCCTTTTTACAATATGCAATATATATATATATATATATTATTTTATTTTTTTTATTATATAGAACATTTTTAACAGAAAGGGATAAAATAACATATACATATCAAACACATGCTACAGCGTGTACAGTTGTATACTTACACAAATATAAATAAATACACGTGTATATACATATATATACACACATATATTTGTACATACATCCACATATGTACCATCCCCCCAGTTAAAGAGAAGAGAGAAAAAAAAGAGAGAAGGAAAAAAACAAACAAGAACAACAAGGCCAGTTAGGTGAGGTTAACTATTGCTATAGCTTTTTTGTCTGTTATAT
The DNA here is from genome assembly GCF_001515645.1 of Sinocyclocheilus grahami. NCBI lineage: Eukaryota > Metazoa > Chordata > Actinopteri > Cypriniformes > Cyprinidae > Sinocyclocheilus > Sinocyclocheilus grahami. Next base: position 1,018,379 of record NW_015505199.1, on the reverse strand, counting down.
TACTGTTTACTTAGCTGAGGATGTTTTGTTCTCTATATATCAACCACTTTTCCCAGCCCATTGTAAAAGCGGTTTTTTTTCATCTTTAAAGTATATGTAAGTTCTTCCATTAACAGGATTTCCTCAATTATCCCAAACCATTGTTTACAATTCAAAGTAATATTTTTAAGCCAATTCCTAGTTATAGTCGTTTTACAAGCCACAAGAAGAATCTTACATAAATATTGGTCGCTTTTAGGTACTATTTCGCATAAATAAAAACCAAAAGGTTCTAGGTATTTTGTATCCAAACACTTCAGATATGACTACCTGCACATCATCCCAAAAGGATTGGATTTTTACAATATGTAATATAAGTCTATGGTGTCCCCAGAATGTGTCTGTGAAGTTTCAGCTCAAAATACTCCACAGATCATTTATTATATCATTTTGAATATCCCTATTTTGAGTGGAAGCAGACACACGCTGTTTTTCGGGTCAGTCTCTTTAAATCCAAATGAGCTGCTGCTCCCCGCCCCCTTTTCCAGAATAGAGCTGCGCCATCACAGCTTGTACCTGCTAAAAAACAGTCGGTTATGTCTGTGAAGGTAAACAGCTGGGAAATAAATCACATGTTTATTTTAGATCTGTGTGGCAGCAGCAATATACAGTAAATAAATCAATAAATCCACTGCTCTCTTGTCTCCTCTGAGGCTGGGACTCTAAACAGTGTTCTGAGCTCCTTTGTGCAGCCAAAAAGCATGTTTTGCTCAAACTTTCGCCATGGCATTAGAACTAGTACACCGTTATCGCTTGCGAAAACACAAAAACGGCGCCTTGGGTGTAATTTACAGATTAAGGGGCGGTAATATTACACTCTAAAAAACACTGGGTTAAAAACAACCCAATTTGGGTTGTTATTAACCCAAGGGCTGGGTAAATATAGGACAGAACCCATCTTGGGTTAAATTTACCCAGCAAATTGGGTTGTTTATTTAACCCAGCATAATGGGTTGATTTAACCCAGCTGAAGGGTTTATTCATTTTTACTATAATATTATCTTATTTTTTACTTCATACATTAAGTAAGGTTTACAGATTAACTTAAATCCTCTAAACTTTTCTAAAATACTCCACACAACCACTGGTTTGCATGATAACTTCCTTTATTTCCTTTAGGCCTATTTATCATTTACAGCATTGTTTATATCGTTTTTAATAGGCTATACATATTGCCTATATTTAAGCTTGTTTAACAAACATTAGAACAAAAATTCAACATTAAACAGCAGTAATTCATGTGTAATCGACCAGTCTCTGTTATTCTGTTTCCATCGTAATGGCGCTGGTTCTCGTGCCCGAGCTGGAGTCGTGTTCGGTGGGGAACTGCTAACGGACCGCCGCCCAGCGTTTCACTCTAGCCAAAACATGCTGTGACTCTATAACCTGCCAGTAAACAAACAATAAACAGCTCTGAGGACATGTTTTAACATCCAAACAAAGTATTATATTCTGTATCTTTATGAATAAAATTCTTTATTTTATGCAACACATCAGGCTTTTCCATCACGCGAAAAGACCGCAACACTTGTTAAAGGTGATTCACACCACGCACCTGTATGTTGCTCTGCATAAAATTTAACTATATACAGCACAGTAACGATTTTATAGATAGAATAAAATGTACACAAACCTGTATTTTACAGAAGAATGCATCAATTCGATGGTGCTTAGAACTGCTCTCTCGTGAAGTGAAGACGCAAAATCCCCACGATAAATAACTCAACCTCTGGGTTACGTCTGACCCTGGATCTGAGTAACACTAAAACTACCCAAACATCGGGTTGTTATGTCTGACCCAGGAGATGCAAAACAACCCAAACACTGGGTTGTTACATTTGACCCAGGAGCTGGGTAACACAAAAACTACCCAAACACTGAAAAAATAACCCCAAAAAAAGGACCCAAAAGGCTCAACCCAGTATTTGGGTTAAAAAAAATAACCCAGGATTTTTTAGAGTGTATAATGAGATCCCTTTGCAACGTAACTAGGGGAGCGAAATCAGACGCGCTCGTTTTCTCAGATGCTTGCAGAAAAAGGCGTCCCAAAACAAAGTTACTGGGTTAATCTTTTTTCACATTTCCTTGGTTGGTAGATGCACTGGGGACCTGATTATAGAACTTAAAACCTGGAAAAGTCAGATTTTCATGATATTTCACCTTCAAAATAACTTTACAATTTTAATTTATTCCTGTGATGAATTTTCAGCAGCCATTACTCCAGTCTTCTGTAGTGTCACACGATCCTTCAGAAATCATTCTAATATGCTGATATGATGCTCAAGAAACATTTCTCAATTTTGAAAAAGTTCAACATTAATATTTTTGTGGAACCCATGATACACTTTTTTTCAGGAATCTTTGATGAATAGAAAGTTCAAAAGATCAGCATTTATTTGAATTGTTTTGTAACATTATAAATGGCTTCACTATTACTTTTGATCAAATGGTGAGTAGATGTATCAATATTATTATTATTATTATTATTATTAATCTTACTGACCTCAAAACGTTTAAAAGCTAGTCTACATAATCAAAAAGCTAAGCAAAGACTGTACTTTCTCAGAACAAGGAAGTTCAGAGTTGAACAGAGGCCCCCGAATCGGCCATAATTAGAGAGTCTTCTTCACAACATCCATAACCAGTCTGGCCCAGTATCTCTGACATTAGAGTCTAGTGCAACTGGAACAGAGTGTTCGACAGAAAATCCAAGATGCAAACTTCCTTCAATACATTTTCTTTCCCCAAACTTTTGCTAAGGATGAGCCAAATGATGTCTCGGATGCAATCTTCTCTCCATCCCATCAGCTCTTTCAGTGTCTTCCCTCTGGAAAATTCTACAGGTCGCTTTCCTCAAAGAGCTGCTGTGCAATCAGGGCACTTAACTCACAGTATTAATCGCTAATGACCTCCTCAGAGCTGCCGTTCATTGTTTTGCACACTGACGTGTCATTTATCTACTTTATTTATTGGTCTACTTACTTGCACTCTTGCCTCAGCGCCGCACAAGTCTGTTTTCCTCCTATGACACAACATGGCAATAAAAAAATCATGAATGCTGAATTTTGGATGGTGTTTGGGTGTGTGTGAGAAACACGGTTCTCCAAACGTCTCCTCAGCTCAATGGATTTCTGCCAGATATCTAGTTGGAATAGACAGATAGAATTAGCTTCTAATTTAAAACAATCAAAATATTACTACTGCAAAGAGAGATGTTCACTTATAATCAATTGGGTGAGTGTTATGCATTCTGATACTGAACTTCAATTGAAATTTTACAGCTGTTCAAAATCTCAGTGTGACTTCCCATCAAGAAAACAAACAGTGGTGATGTATGGGCTTATTAATGGTAGCTGTGCCATGGAAACAAACAAGTTTTTCATAATGCTCCTTTCTGATAGGACTTAATGTGCTGTGACTCAAACGCATGAAATAAAAACATCAGGCTTAACCTCTCACCACAGATGCCAGAGATTGCTGAAATGTCATGTTTGATTTAAAAAAAAAAAACCTTGTGTCCTTGTAATCACAAAAAGGAAGACCATGAGGTAACATCTGTATGACGCCGGACCATGACAAAGTGAATGGACTGGGTCATAAATTGCCTCCTTAGAAAACATAATGTCACATCCATGAACCAAGAACAAATTTAGATAGGTTTTACACATAACCAAATTAATATTTATGACTACAATGCTTTTTTGCCTGTGTTTTGATAGAATCATGTTGAAAAAATATTTATTTAATTAATAAATGTGACCCTGGACCACAAAACCAGTCACAAGAGTAAATTTTTTGAAATTGAGATTTATACATCATCTGCTGTAAAGCTGAATAAATAAGCTTTCCATTGATGTATGGTTTGTTAGAATAGGACTTGGCTAATATTTGGCCAAGAAGATACAACTATTTGAAAATCTGGAATCTGAGGGTGCAAAAAAAAAACCTAAATACTGAGAAAATCGCCTTTAAAGTTGTCCAAATTAAGTTCTTAGCAATGCATATTACTGATCAAAAATTAAGTTTCGATATATTTATGGTAGGAAATTTACAAAATATCTTCATGGAACATGATCTTTACTAAATATCCAAATGATTTTGATAATTTTGACCCATAAAATGTTTTTTTGGCTATTGCTACAAATATACCCAAGTGACTTAAGACTGGTTTTGTGCTCCAGGGTCACAAATTAAATTTAAAACGGTTACCTTAAAATAATTGTATTTGCTCCAACTACCAAGCCACACACAAGATTGTGGGATACCATATCAGCGAAGGATACATTTATACCTTCAGAAACCAAAGGCATCTTAAAGTGAAGGCAATTTATATGATACAATATATGAAAATATTGTATTTGTATGTGCATTGATGCCTTTCTACCACCATATTTCAGACCCAGTCGAGCTTGACAAATAAAAAGTGTCAGAATACTTTTCATCTTCATTTTGGATAGTATATTTGTTGTTTATTTTAACCAATGTGAAATGTTTAGCTTAAAGTGTTTAGTTTTCTTTAAAATAAATGGCACTTAGTTTGATATTCTGTATCTATGTCAATGACTTTCATAAGTTCACTGTGTGGAATAAGTTTTGAAATACTCTTGGGGACCACTGTATATAAGTTACTAAGCTAAAGTTATTTAGTTATTTTTCATAAGCTTACACTTTCTGTGCAAGTGTGCAGATCCTTTTTGCAGGTGATAAAAAAAAAATCTAGCAAATACTTTTTCTCAACCAGCAGTCTTTCACTCGAGGGAGGAACATACAACAGTTCTCTCTCTCTTTAGAGAAGATGTACTTTGATTCCCAGCCTTTGAAATAAACAAAGTGAGAGAATGCTCAGGATGATACAAGTTGATTTAATTTAGCAATTTTTCTATTCGCAATATGCCCTAAAAAGGTTGCCAGTAAAACATTCAGTGCGCTGCAGTGCTATACACCATTACATTGTCTTCATCAGTCAACAGGCAGTGATCAAACACATAAATGCATTATTTCTGTCATCAGTCAGTGCATGTCTGTGAACTCAGCTACATGCATGATGTACAGAGTTGTACAGATGATATTAAACAGCAGCATTTTAGAAAAGGTTACTAAAAGAAGAAATTGATTTGCTAACCCTGTCAGCTGACACAGACTGCACTTTTGGGTTTCAGCAGTTTTTGGTGTTTTACACATACTTTGGCTATGCATTACTAAATGAGAGCTTTTAATGCAAAAGCTTCATAGATCAATTGAACAGGTGGTCTATATAAAACAATGTTGGATTAATGACAAATAAATGAATACATAAATAAAAATGCATAACTAACTACATAAACAAGTAAAATCATATTGAATAAAATTAAAATATTTAATATATAATCAATTAGATGGATTATAATGAATTTAATTAAATCCTAATTTAAACCCTTTGTTTTTTTTCTTACATTTACAACATTAATACAGCAACAGCATGTCATGGTTGCTAATAATTTATGGCTGGAATCAACATCTGGTGTAAGATCTAGCTGTCTCTTCCTGCCATAATTACCTACTGTATCTGATGCCTGTGTAAAAGGAATAGTTCACCCCAAAATGAAAATTTGCTGAAAATTTACTCACATTCATGCCCTGTAGATGTAGATGAGTTTGTTTCTTCACTAATATATATATATATATATATATTGCATTCAGAGAAGTACAGTATAAAGATGTCATACATGTTAACCAGTTTCAGTTTGAAAAGTCATACTGCTAGACATTTTTATACTAATAGAAAATTTACTTTTCTTATTGCATGTGATTTGAAAACTGGGCTGCTGGAATAATTTCATGCTGATTCTACTATCTTTCTAATTATTTGAAATCTCACTTTTGCTAAAATGATTTATGCACTGGATTTCCAATCTACCAGTTAATGTATGCAGTTCCATTACTGGTAACATTTGTGATCATTAAGAGGCAGAATTGGGTACAGTAATAGGTGTGCATCATACATTATCTCCACGGATCATATACATACAGAAATGATGCAGCTGATAGTCGGTTAACCGTAAGTGTGGTACTTCCAAATTACATGCAGGGCCCTCCTAGACGGCATTGTTAGGGGTATTAGAGACTTGACCTATACAAGTGGGTTTTGGCAGGTGTCATGAACTGGCTTAATCTCTGCTCTTACTTGTCCCAGATTAATTCTGACAAGGCTGGCATTATCATCTCTCTGACACAGAACACAGCAGGAAACCAGTACTGTATGCTCACATCGAAGGAAGCCCACCCAGGGACCTATGGAGACCACCACAGCATCATGATCACCTTAAAGGGCAAATGATGTGGAACTTAGCAAAGACAGTTAAAATGCTGTATGATACTGATAGCCGATAATTGTTTTCATGTTGTGGCTTAATAGAATAATTCAACTCTGCTATAAAATTAAGCTTTAGCGTTAGTTCTGGCAGGTCACGTGAGTCAAGCTTGCATCAGCTTGATTCTCAGCTGATCACATCTACCTATAGGAATACGACACCTATCGCGGCATTCCTATATAAGCTCTATTCAGTATTATTCAGCAGCTTTTCAGCTTGCTCCGGAGCAAATTAAGCATCGCTGCTCGCAAATTAAACTGTTGCAGCGTGTTTCAGAACATCTGAAGTCCACGTCTAAGATAAGTGAATGCTGTTTTAATCCATATCCCTGTGTATATTACCTGGACTGCTAATTGAAAAAAAAAAAAAAGAAAAAGCATATTTGCAGCAGCATTTACTCGTCTGTGTTCATACAGCTGGAGCAACACGTAGTCTAGAGCATGTAATCGCTCTGAGGACACGCCGATAGTTAAGGCCATGAGAACAAGTTTAAATGAAACACGCATTCTCGTGTATGCGTTTCAACTGGGGCTCGCTGTATTCAGCGGCATAATCTCAATGTTACGGTTGTTTATTTCTAAGGTTGATGTTTCATTAGCTGTGTGAGTGTGCGGTTGATTTCAGCTGCGTCAGAAGCACGCGTTTATCGCTCCTAATGGCTTCTATACATATAAGAATGTAATGACAGCTAATGACAGTCATTCGAAGTATTTCTGCAGTGTGTATGCTTCCCCTGCTGGACTGCCACTTATTAGAGATTCATAAATTCTGATCCGCTTGAATATGTGCTCACGCTGAGTAATGTGAGCATATGAGCATGAGAAATTAGGGTGAAATAAACTGGCTGAGATCAAGCTATGTTCATTTATAAAAAAAA
>NW_015505199.1:983701-1010173 GCF_001515645.1 Sinocyclocheilus grahami | reverse complement strand
AAATTAAGCTTTAGCGTTAGTTCTGGCAGGTCACGTGAGTCAAGCTTGCATCCGCTGATTCTCAGCTGATCACATCTACCTATAGGAATACGACACCTATTGCGGCATTCCTATATAAGCTCTATTCAGTATTATTCAGTAGCTTTTCAGATTCAGCAGCTTTCAGCTTGCTCAGGAGCAAATTACCCTCCTCCATCCCCAGCTCCTCCTTTCGCCACAGTCAGGACTTGGCTTTCTGATACTCCTTGCTAATCAGACTCCTTTATCTTGAATAAAGTGTTACACTTAAATATCATTAAGTACATTAATGATATCTGCCTTGTTCTGTTCTGTTCTGTTAACCCTGGGGGGGTTATTATTGCTGCTCTCCCTGCTCATTCATGACAGGCTGCATGGATGGGCAGGGAGGTTTTTGCCCAGAACAGCATAAAGTTTGGTTTGGCGGTGTGGTTGGCTCATGTTTGTTAGTTTGCAGGGTCTCTGTGTTTTTTATCATAATTATTTTCTTACTCTTTGACATTCTTTATCAAACCGACCAGCTTTATCAATTTCTTTTTTACATCTGTCATTTTTTTTCTTTTTCTCAGGGCTTTTCTGACCACGGTAGATAAAAAAAACTGTAGTTAATTGTTCCATTGCTAAATTAATCATCTTCACTTCACTAACTGAAGTCAGTAGAAATTAGTGCATAACGTTCTCAACATGAGTGCTGTAGAGCTTCGTATCGGGCAGGACTGTCTTTACTCCATATACATTTGGAGGTGAGGGGGTACAATTTAACCTTCTGATCTGAAGATGGCAGAAGATTCGCTGACCTGTTCAGACTGAGGACTCTCTGACTGTGGTCTGATAACGGTAGCTGTGGAATCACTGTGAAATAGTTGATTGAGTAATGCCATAATCTACTGTGCTGCTGCCTAGATAGGAGCAGTAGGTGAGTCGTCCCAGAGAATCACATTTTGTTCTGCCAATAAGCTTTTGCAGAGCTGCAGGACTTGTTTTTCATGTCTGTTTACTGTGTTGTCATAATTCTATTATGTTTTAGTCAGATGTTTTTGTTGGTACATATGTGAACTGTTAATATATTTGTCTCCATCTGAACTAATGTAGTCCGCTTCCTTCCCTGTTCTAGCATTCAGATCCCCCATTAACAAAACTGAGCCTAGAGACTGAAAGTATATGATCTCTGACTGTAAGTTTGAGAAGATGTCTTCATTATAATAAGGCAACTCATATGGGGGGATATATGTGGCACATAGGTACATGTCCTCATCTAAATAAAAGTTGAATATGATGCCACGTATGGTCCTTGAACCAAACTATGATTCCTCCTGAATCTCTTCCGATTTTAATGTTAGGCAGTTTGATTTATGGTGTACATTGCTTTCTGTAGTTTGGAGGAGTGTAGGATTTGGAGTCTAAATGACTCCATGTCTCACGTAATATAATTATATCTGAAATATATACAATATTAACAATATCCTTATGGTAAGGATGTGTTTTATGAGCACTTTTCAGGGTTGATGCCTTGATTTATGCAAACAGTCTCATGCCCTCTCAGTGAATGTGGATATGGTCGCATAGATGCTCATGTGTGATATGCTGGTGGTTGGCATGTGAACATTTGGTATTGGAGCACAGACTTTAGCTATCTCCACGTTGATTGTGTTTATGATCCTTTGTGGTACGTCTCTGCGAGGTAGAAGGGTTGAGATGATGACTTTGGCTCTGTGGTAGATCTTTCTATCTGTTTTCATCTCATTGGACAGGGCTTTAGTGATGTCCACGCTTCTGGTACTGCAGCCGTTTGTTCCAGTATGAATAATGATGTGTGACAGGGCATCCAATGTAGCATTCTTAAAGCAGAGTTTGAAGTGTGACACCAGAACTTCTTCACTAATCTCCCTGGAAACCGTCTGTGTCAAGATGGTGGCCATTGTAGTCGCAGAGGATGATGCTTGCCGTGTCTCATTTCAAAGGCAGCGCCCTCCGGAGGTCGCATTCAAAGGCTGCATACGTCATCGAGTTTGTCTCATTTCAGAAAAGCAAGTAGGACACTCAGAATGCGACCTTCGAGTGCGACCTTCTTTCACAGGAATTCGGAGGATGCATGAAGTTTATCCTTCGCTGCTACAGATAACCCACAATTCTTTGCGATGCCGTAAACAACCATGGTTTATTTTTAAAAAATGGCCACGCTGGCAGATGTAATGTTACACACAAACAAAGGTGTAGTGTTTAAATATGAGTATTTTCAAGTTCTGCTTTGTATTACCTCAGTTGGTAGATGTGGTTAACGGGATTACAAGTGTTTAGTGATTTTTAAATATTGAGAAGAGTTTGTTACTAGCAAGGCGAGAAATTGTTAATTTGTTTAACCCTCTGGTATTGAACATTTATCTAGTGTTAGAGTGCAATGATGCTATAAATTTGTTGGCATAGCAATGTGATACTTCCTGTTTCCTTTTCCACCCGCCCTACGAAGGCGGACTCGTTTAATTCTGGGTTGAGGACACTCCATATATGCATCCTTCAGAGGATGCGACCTGCAGAGGATGCGACCTCCAGAGGACGCAGCCTTCGAGATGAGACACAGCTGTTGTCGTCTTTTCTCCTCTGTTCTCTGCCGTTGCTTGTGGATAATGTTGTAGTTGGTGGATGAGTCTGTGCTGCTGCTGCTGTCTTTCCTCTTGAGGTTCTGATGGGCTTGAGGAGACTGACAGGATGCAGGGGTGAAGGTGCTCTGAGGTTGTTTGCTGACACACTGCTGGTGTTGAGCTTAGTTTGTGATGCCTTCAGGGGTGGAGGTGCTGTGTGTTTGTGTGCTGTCACACCTCTGATGTGGAGTTGTGGTTGTGGAGTATTCAGGAGTGGGGCTGCTCTGGGCTTGTGTGCTGACACACTGCTGTTGTATTGTGTGTAGCTGGTTTCTGGTCGCTTCCAGCAGTCTCTCCAGTGTGTGGCCGCAGGAAGAAGTCTTGCTCCAGCTCAGCGATGTTATCTCTCAAGGCTTTTATCTTGGGAGATGCAGGAGTGCTGGTGTGTCCATGTGTTAGAGGAGTTCTTGAGCTGGGGTCAGTGATGGTAACTGATGTGGTGCCGGGTACATCTGCTCATAACCGGAGTCACTAATCATGCAGATTTACGCTACAAGCTTTGTAGAATTGTACAGTAAGAAAGTTATTTCCCTTAACCAGGAAATTAACGTTCTTAGAATTGACAAGACAGTTGACCCTGAGAGGTCAGCTAAATATCTACAGCGGATCTAAAATATGAATAGTTAATTATAACTAGTTATGGTTAATTATTCATATTTCCTGTCATGAGCTGATTCGTTACAGTTTTCTATAGTTCCTCTGGAATTCATTAAGGCTGGTTTCTGGTTCCTGGACCATGACTGTGCCAATGTCATAAAGGTTCACGGTAGAGGTCTGCACGGGACTATTTTTTTAGTCCCGCTCCCGCAAGGTTATATTCCGCACCCACCCGCTTCCACTATGTATTCCCTCTTTGTTCACCCACTGTCTGATTAGAATAATTTTCTTCCCGACCCGACCATTCCCGCTAAATTTAAATCTCGTTTCCAGAATCTCATTTAAATTTCCGCTACTGAAAGAAAGAGAGATAGGCTAACAAATAAAAGTGTAGTCTGCACAAAATTGTATGTTATTTTATTCGTCTTGTGAAAATATTAAATTCGCTTGACATTTGTTCTGTTAACACAGTAGGAAAAAAATGTCACAGAGAAAATAAAAATGTACAAAAATTGTATTTCTTATTTTTATTCATCTTGTCAGGATACAATTCTTTTAACATTTACAACACAAAATGTAGATTGTACAAAAATAGCCTATTAGCTATTTTTATTCGTCTTGTGAAAATATTAAATTCGCTTGACATTTGTTCTGTTAACACAGTAGGAAAAGTGTCGCAGAGAAAAATAAATAAATACCACATCTGTCATTTAAAATTATAGGCTAAGCAAAATATAAACTAAACCGAGTTGAACGTCCTTCAAGGACAGCGCATCCACACTTTGCTCCATCCTTGTTCTGCTCTGTCACTCATCGACAACCTGCCTGTTCTGAGGACCATATATTTACCATTGGTACAGCATGCTCTGAGCATTGTTATGCACATGCTGCGCACAGACCCCACAAATAAAACGTGTGATGCAGAAAGCATGCGTGCAGCGTGTGCATAACAGTCCGAGTGCAGGCTGTACCGGTGGTTAATAAGATTAAAGCGCAGATATGCTGTTCTGAATGGATGTCGGGAACTGGATATTGTTAGACCACCCGCTCCTGTTCAATTGACACCAGAGTTACCGACAGTTACCGCGCTTTATTCGGGAATTTAATCCCGCGGCGCAAAAAATCTGGTCAGGTCCCGTGGGAGAGCCGTGGGAATGCAGACATCTACTCTAGTTCACGGTCAGCTTTGTGTCGTTGTCTCCTTCCTGGGTAAGTTGTCTGTCTTTGCTGATGCCTCCTTTTCTCATACATGTCATGGCAGAGCAAAGAATGGTGTGCCAGGCTGATAAGTGTTTAATAAAGAATAGACTGTTGTCGTCTGGTCCACTATAGTCAGATAACAGTATCTCTGGGTTCTCTCTCAGGATAATTTATTTCATCTTTTTCTTGTCTTGTCTTTGGCAGATTTAACTTCTGCTGGATATATATTATCTCCAACTCCTCTTCATTTTTGAAAAATGCCTCAGCCTTGGGCTACGTTCACACTGTCAATTTTTGGGATTGACAACCGCATTTTCTTTACAGGTGTGAGTCCCGAAATGTCCTGTTCACACAGCAGCTTACAGTTGTGTTTAGAATACTGTCTGTATGAAAGCGCAACGGGGGTCAAGCCCGTATTCCTTACCAGTAACCATAGCGACAGTGACCAAAGTAAAATCAAAGATGGCAACATCCATAAAACTGAAATTCTTATCACTTTCTGACACGACAAGAGTCCAATCGAACCCCGAGTTCATCCGTCAAATCCTCATTAACCGACAGTAGCCTTTAAATTTGGGTGGAGAGCGGAGTATTTGAGTCGCACGCAGAACACAGAACTGATGGGAGCGGCTCCGGTAGAAAACTGACGGGATCTAAAAATTTCAGGTGACAGTCATTTCTCCGTCGTCACTGTAAGTTACCGAAAACATGTAACACACGTTAGACACGCATTTGTGCTGTAGAGCGGCTCCCTCTCGCACTGTATGACGTGACAGACAACTAGTTGTCCAGTCCTGTTCCGTTCACACAGCGCGTGTGTTCCGAGAATGTGGTTGTGAGTCCTGAAAATTTACAGGTGTGAGTTCGCTTACAGAATGCGGTTGTCACACCCGTAAATAACCGAACTGTGTGTGAACGTAACCGTATTAAGGACTCAAATACAAGACTGACAACCGTATTCTGCTGCTGTGTGAATGTGGCTTTAGATAGGCCCATGTTGTTCTCAACTGAATTAACTGCCACGGAATGTTAGCTTGGCTAAAGGTCAGCTTGATGTATTGATTATAAGCAGTTTTTAGTTGATATCAATAATAATAATAATAAACTTTTTAGAGGTCTTAGTAATCTTCTGCTTTTCTGCTTTTTTGTTGTTCACAGTTAAGTATCAGTTAAATTAAGTAATTTTCCTCGAAAGTAACTGTAAGATGCAACCGGGTCATGCAACAATGATCCGGACGGTCTTGCCAAAGTGTTCTGGTGGACCCCTCCAAAGCACCTTGATAAATCCCTTCATTCCAGTGAAATGTGCATAAACAGCAGCAGGAAATCCTTTAAACCAGCCAACGACCAGTTGACAACAGACCAGACAAACGTGTTTCTTTCTCCTCTATATCATCTGTCCATCTATCCAATTGGCCTCTATATAGATAAATCCCTCCTTTTCTTTACCCTCCTGCTTTTTTTTCTTTTTTTTATCAACCCAATTATTTATTTGTTTATTTAGTTACTTTTTTTTAAAGAACAATATTATTATTATTATGAATATCAACAATAACATTTTATAAACTAATATAAATATATCATTCCTTCAATGCTTCACACTTTCAAACATGGATGTAAAGAGAATTTTTTGAGGTGGTTATACTGTATATGTCTATTTCTATGTACATATGTGCATATTTGTATGTATGTACAGTATGTGTTTTTTTCCTACATATTTCTATTTGTCCACTCGTTTAATTGTTTTCTCCTGTAATTTTTTTTCTTTCTTTCTTTCTCTTTCTTTCTTTCTTTCTTTCTTTCTTTCTTTCTTTCTTTCTTTCTTTCTTTCTTTCTTTCTTTCTTTCTTTCTTTCTTTCTTTCTTTCTTTCTTTTCTTTACCCTCCTGCTTTTTTTTCTTTTTTTTATCAACCCAATTATTTATTTGTTTATTTAGTTACTTTTTTTTAAAGAACAATATTATTATTATTATGAATATCAACAATAACATTTTATAAACTAATATAAATATATCATTCCTTCAATGCTTCACACTTTCAAACATGGATGTAAAGAGAATTTTTTGAGGTGGTTATACTGTATATGTCTATTTCTATGTACATATGTGCATATTTGTATGTATGTACAGTATGTGTTTTTTGTTAGGTTTTTTTCCTACATATTTCTATTTGTCCACTCGTTTAATTGTTTTCTCCTGTAATTTTTTTTCTTTCTTTCTTTCTTTCTTTCTTTCTTTCTTTCTTTCTTTCTTTCTTTCTTTCTTTCTTTCTTTCTTTCTTTCTTTCTTTCGTAAGCTAACACAACTGCTGCAATTACATTCTCCTGGTACATATCTTTTTCTCACTTTGTCTGTCTGTTTGTATTGCTTTATTTCTTTCTTTCTTTCTCTTTCTTTCTTTCTCTTTCTTTCTTTCTCTTTCTTTCTTTCTCTTTCTTTCTTTCTCTTTCTTTCTTTCTCTTTCTTTCTTTCTCTTTCTTTCTTTCTCTTTCTTTCTTTCTCTTTCTTTCTTTCTCTTTCTTTCTTTCTTTTTCTTTCTCTTTCTTTCTTTCTTTTTCTTTCTCTTTCTTTCTTTCTTTTTCTTTCTCTTTCTTTCTTTCTTTTTCTTTCTCTTTCTTTCTTTCTTTTTCTTTCTCTTTCTTTCTTTCTTTCTTTCTTTTTTTCTTTCTCTTTCTTTCGTAAGCTAACACAACTGCTGCAATTACATTCTCCTGATACATATCTTTTTCTCACTTTGTCTGTCTGTTTGTATTGCTTTATTTGCTTAATTAAAAATTAAATAAATAAAAGTAACTGTAAGTGAGCAATACAAATTCGGCAAAGTTAATCTCGATGTAAAAATAGCAGAAATGAACATGCACCATTTAATATCCAGTATTGCCCAATCCAGCATATACAATCCTGACCGATACAAATAAATAAATGAATAAACAAACAAACAAAAATAAATAAATCTGAATAATGAATATTCATAGTCTTTATATTCAAAGTACACACTGCAACACTTGACTTAACCTTAAAATAAGTCTCTTAAAAATAAGTCCAGCTGCTTAAAAAAAATTACATTGTGCAAGGTCATGTGATGTATCATATTAGAAAACAAGGAGCATGGCGGTGCTCTGTGCTCTGATAAACACTTTTTGATTAATTATCTTTATAATTTAGAAGCCAAAAGTTGTTTGATGTAGCATGACAGATTGATGTAATACACACAAAGTGTAGCAGCCATGGCTATTCTTAATAAAGCAAACGTAGGCTTCTCTCATCTTAATAGCAACTTCAAAGGCAACATCAAGAACTTTTTTAATAGTAGACTAATTACTGAGGGGCAATTACCACTCTCCCCCCCCATCCTGACAGATGTTCTATTTGCCAGAAAATATAGGCTTTAAGTGCTGCTACAATTACAGCAAGATGAGGAAATAACAAAGGGGCCATTTGGAGTGGCCAATTGCGGTCAGGTCAGGACGAGGAAAAGGACTGCCAAGCACTCATGGATATGCATTCAGTTTGTGATGATTGAGTAGGTCAACTACAAAAGAGATCTGGCAGAGTGATGGAAAGCCAGAGTGTCAGTAGTTCCCATGCCGAAAAATGACATCCAGTGGCGATAAGTAAAAATTGAGACACTTTTCAGGCAAATGCACAGTTTGATGGGATCAAAAAATAAGCCAATTTTCGCTTTTAGTGGAGAGTACATTCGCAGACCTCCTTGAAAAGCCTCCCCCCTGAAGTGTCTCAATCTAGTCTGGCTCTCCGCAACAGTACGCCAACAGATGGATGCTGTGCTCTCTCCTTTATACCTCCTGGAACAAACTGTTCGAGAGCTGTAACTGGTCTCGGAGATAACTGGCTCACTAAAACCTCTCTTTTATGTGAATGTCAAAGGTCACATGCTAAGGCTAGTATGAGCTACTAGAGTCTGCAAATAACCCCTGCCTCCGCAGTGACTGTAGATGGAGACCTTACCGCCTTTTAACCCACACTAGGACAAAGAAGGGCCACTGACACTTCCGCAGCCTCATTCCACAAGTTTTAGGACACAGTAACCCCTGCTGGCTCCTTTCCTTTCAACTTTATATTGAAGCATCCTGGGTTAAAGTTGGCACTTAATCATTTCCTCTGGGCACGGCAGCAGAAGGCTTCTGCACCCATCGATCACTGCTCTTATCACATTAAACCGAGGTTACCAACGTCATGCTGCATGGATCTCTGGGTCCTGGCATGTGCCACTTTACTCTGTTCTTTTGTCACAGCTATTAAACAGTCGGACAACCAGAGATGAGCTCTGACTCTAGACGGCAAACGTATTATTTAAATGTAACATCCCGGCACTCGACCAGTCACAGAATATACACCCTTGCTCAAAGACAAAGGTGATCAATAAGGTATACATATCTCTCAGACTAATTTGCACCGTTTCTTTTCACGTATTATAACTAGTAGATATTTTGATGGGCGATGCCAGTGGCCGATATAAAGCCAATCTACTGTAGGCATGCATATATATATATATATATATATATACAGTGCCTTGCGAAAGTATTCATACCCCTTCATTTTTTTCACGTTTTGTTATGTTGCTGCCTTATGTTAAACTGCTTAAATGTACTTTTTTCCCACATCAATCTACACTCCATACACCATAATGACAAAGCAAAAACAGAATTGCCACAACTTCGTAAATTAATAAAAAATTTTAAAACTGAAATAAGTACATTGCATAAGTATTCTAACTAAATATTTAGCTGAAGCACCTTTACAGCCTCAAGTCTTTTTTTGTTTGATGCGACAAGCTTTGCTCATCAGCATTTGACAATTATCTGCCATTCTTCTCCTCACCTCTTCCCCGCTCAAGCTTTGTCTGGTTGGATGGGGGCAGATGCACATTTTCAGGTTTCTCCAGAAATATTTGATTGGGTTCAAGCTCAGGCTCTGTCTGGGCCACTCAAGGACATTCACAGAGTTGTCTATAAGCCACACTTGCTGTGTGCTTAGGGTCATTGTCCTGTTGGAAGGTAAACCTTCTGCCAAGTCTGAGGTTCTGAATGCTCTGGACTAGGTTTTTATTAAGGCTATCTCAATATTTTGGTGCATTGAGCTTTTCTTCTATTCTGACGAGTTCCTCAGTCCCTGCCACTGAAAAACCGCCCCACAGCATGAGGCTGCTACCAGCACACTTTACTTTTGGGATGGTACTCTGCAGGTGATGAGCAGAGTTGGTTTCCTTCAAACAGGATGCTTGGAATTGAGGTTCATCAGACCAGAGAATATTATTTCTCACAGTCTGAGGGTCATTTAGTTGCTTTTTTGCAAATTCCAAGTGTGTTTTCATGTGTCTACACTGAAGAGAGGATTGAGTCTTGCCACACCGCCATAAAGCCCAAATCGATGGAGTGTTGCAGTGGTGTTTGTCCTTCTTTAGTTTTCTCCTATCTCCACATATGATCATGGAGCTCAACTAGAGTGACCATCAGGTTCTTGGTCACCACACCAACCAAAGCCCTTCTCCACCAGTTGCTCAGTTTGGCCAGGAGGCCAGCTCTAGGAAGAGTCCTGGTTGTTTCAAACATCTTCCATTAAGGGTAACAGAGACTACATGCTTCTGTGACCCTTCAATGAAGCAGAATTTTTTCTGAACTCTTCCCCAGATGTGTGGCTTGATGCAACCCTGTTTCTGAGCTCTACAGGCAGGTCTTTTGACCTCAGGGCTGGGTTTTTGCTCTGATATGCATTATCAGCTGTTAGACCTTTCATTAAGATGGGACTTAATTTAGGAGAATTATTTTCCAAAAAAAAAGAATACTTTCCCAAGGCACTGTGTATATATATGCCATGAGTCTTAAATACTCATGGCACCATATCGCCATATGCATTGGCAGTAGCAAGTTCCTGTACTTGCTTGCAGCAGCAGCTATAATCTACAACTACAGCAATAACCAACAGCAGCAGCAATTCAGCAGCAGCAGCAGTGTAGCAGATCTATTCCGCCAAGACCAAATACATTAACATTGTCATATCCATCACCATGCTAAAATCTTCCGAGAGTTGTCATCATTTATGGGCCGATGCTGATAATTAAAAATATTGGCTGATAATATCAACCATGGTGATTTAGTGGTCGTCTACTAAGTGTAACAATAATGCAACAAGCTTTGTTTGTGGCAAGATTTTTTTTTCTCAAATGCCATTGTCTTGCTCAGTGATTCTGTTTACTCACAAGCGATCAACGTAGCCATGAAAGAAAACAATCTCCAAACCTAATCAAAGCCATACATATTTCTCTCTGCTGTGGATCACCAAGCTGCTGTAATTATGAGCTGTTATGATCAGGTACATTTTTGTAAATATAGATGCCAACACCTATAGAGGAACCAAATAAAAATAAGATGCATGAAAGGACTCATTGAATAAAGCAATATCACCTGAGCAAGAATACTATTGCATTGAATATCATATCTGAGGTTCAGCCTAGGCAGCACATGCTGATATTAAGGTCAACTGTATTTATACAGTCCAATAAGCAAGACTTATATTTATTTTAGAACTATTATGGACTTTTTTTTTTTGTGTGAGAAGGGTTCAAGGTTTGTTGATTAACACGACACAGTTAGTCAGTACTGGTAGATATCGATCTAAACACTCTAGTTCTTAAAATATATTTCTGCTTTCACCTCTCAAGCTCTGTCAGGTTGGATGGGAGAAAATTCACATTTTTAAGTTTCTCAAGAATTATTTGATTGGGTTCAAGCTCAGGCTCTGTCTGGGCCACTCAAGGACATTCACAGAGTTGTCTATAAGCCACACTTGCTGTGTGCTTAGGGTCATTGTCCTGTTGGAAGGTAAACCTTCTGCCAAGTCTGAGGTTCTGAATGCTCTGGACTAGGTTTTTATTAAGGCTATCTCAATATTTTGGTGCATTGAACTTTTCTTCTACTCTGACGAGTCCCTCAGTCCCTGCTGCTGAAAAAAAGCATGAGGCTGCTGCCAGCACACTTTACTTTTGGGATGGTACTCTGCAGGTGATGAGCAGAGTTGGTTTCCTTCAAACAGGATGCTTGGAATTGAGGTTCATCAGACCAGAGAATATTATTTCTCACAGTCTGAGGGTCATTTAGTTGCTTTTTTGCAAATTCCAAGTGTGTTTTCATGTGTCTACACTGAAGAGAGGATTGAGTCTTGCCACACCGCCATAAAGCCCAAATCGATGGAGTGTTGCAGTGGTGTTTGTCCTTCTTTAGTTTTCTCCTATCTCCACATATGATCATGGAGCTCAACTAGAGTGACCATCAGGTTCTTGGTCACCACACCAACCAAAGCCCTTCTCCACCAGTTGCTCAGTTTGGCCAGGAGGCCAGCTCTAGGAAGAGTCCTGGTTGTTTCAAACATCTTCCATTAAGGGTAACAGAGACTACATGCTTCTGTGACCCTTCAATGAAGCAGAATTTTTTCTGAACTCTTCCCCAGATGTGTGGCTTGATGCAACCCTGTTTCTGAGCTCTACAGGCAGGTCTTTTGACCTCAGGGCTGGGTTTTTGCTCTGATATGCATTATCAGCTGTTAGACCTTTCATTAAGATGGGACTTAATTTAGGAGAATTATTTTCCAAAAAAAAAGAATACTTTCCCAAGGCACTGTGTATATATATGCCATGAGTCTTAAATACTCATGGCACCATATTAGAAGAGTGATTATATAATTTGTGAACCACAAATTCTGATTTTAAACTGCTGAAACAAAACACGTATACGCGACTTCATTGCTGAAATATTCAGTCAGTGAAAGTATTTATTATAGGTCGGTTTCACTGTTTAGATAATGTGATTCATTGAAAATAATAAACAAATAATTATTTACTGGCAAATCGGGAATCATTAGTTCTGATTGTTGTGAACAGCCATTAAAGATAAATGGCTTTCTGAATGTAGAGTGGCTAACAAAACAAATTCTAGTAGTGTCTGGCATTGTAGTCTCAAAAATAGTTGGAACAGAGGTAATGCCTTTTAAATGGCTATTATCTAAAGGCTACAAAAACACTGCCTACAGCAAATAATTGTTTTGGAGAGAAAATGGATGGAATGCTTTTGCAAACATTTCTGCACATGTTTATCTACTTGCTGAAGTGTGCATAGGGGCCAGAAGAGAAGCAAAACCCGGGACTAGGTGGGAGGATTCTCATCCCAGTGTTAATCTGGCATCACCCTGTGCCCACTTTAAATTAATCCAATTTAAAGGCTTATATCGAATTGACTTGAGCTTATCCGAATTCCATCCACATGTCTGCATAGATACAGCATGATTCATGCCACTGATGCACTCTCTCCCATGATGAGCTCACCCAGACTCTGGCCACATCCTATGAATACTGATGTCCCACAAAACACACACACACACACTTAGACAATCTCAATCAACGGAGACCCTGGAGGATATTTTAATGGATAGAGAATGCTGATCCCCTCGTGGTGCCCTGATGTTATACTGATCCTGACGTATGGCTTCTCTAAATTAAAAGGAGCAATCGAGTTCATTAATCTGACTATGTAAAACAGCATTCGCTCATCCCCTTCATGCCACGCAGACTGTACAATTTGTCTGGACTTTGCATCTGCAATCTCTCAGGCTGTGGAAAACATCTCACCAGAAGTCAATAACAGTTAGACTTGATGGACTATTCGTATTGCACCTACAAATTTAATTGTGCAAAGTGGCCATTAGATACATTTCCATCTGGATCCTACCAGTCCATGTTGGATTTCACACAATGATAGGAAATGTACATCAGATATCTGCACTTTGCAGCATGAGACAGACAGATACTTTACACGGGTACTTGGTAATCTAATTAAAGGTTTAGTTCACCTAAAAATGAAAACCTGCTGTCTCATCCTCATGTCACTCCAACCCTGTGTGAATCTCTTTTTTCGAAGAACATTGACATTGAACATTCAGATCAAAAGAACAGTACATGGACATTTTTCATGATTTTATGGTCTTTGTGTCTTTTTTGAGCTTGAAAGCTCGGTGCTATGTTCATTGTGATGAAAAAACAAACAAACATTCATACAGATTCAGAACGACATTAGGGTGAATAAATGATAACACGATACTTTACACGGGTACTTGGTAATCTAATTAAAGGTTTAGTTCACCTAAAAATGAAAACCTGCTGTCTCATCCTCATGTCACTCCAACCCTGTGTGAATCTCTTTTTTCGAAGAACATTGACATTGAACATTCAGATCAAAAGAACAGTACATGGACATTTTTCATGATTTTATGGTCTTTGTGTCTTTTTTGAGCTTGAAAGCTCGGTGCTATGTTCATTGTGATGAAAAAACAAACATTCATACAGATTCAGAACGACATTAGGGTGAATAAATGATAACATAATTTTCATTTTTGAATTTTCACTTTTCCTATAATATGACAGCGGAAAGTGAAAGATGTGGGTTTTGCAGCAATGAAAGAAATGCTTGTTATTGTTTAGAGAGGTGACAGGGATCAATACTGAATGATTCATGTGTTAAATGATAATATGCTTGCTTTCCATGCAGGTTATATCTTGTCAAGGCTAGACTATCCTGTGGTTCACAGCCCTGTATTTTCTTTCCATTAAAATTACCCTTAAGCACCATTTGATTATTGACTTGATGTATTCTATTCCCGCTGTTGTTGCAATACAAGTGAAAATCAGAAAAAAATCTTTGAAGAAACTGGCCATGATCCTTGTTTTTTTTTCTTCACATTTTTTTGTAAAGGGAAAAGGTGAAAAAACGTTCTTCAACACTGTTATTAAAAGAAGCAGACTTCCAATTGACTTTGTTGCCTAAATTAATGAGGCTTGTAATTAACTGAACTGAAGCTGTGCTCTGTTAATAGATAACTTTAGCCCTATTTATTTGCCACATATTAATAACTTGGATCTGATGTGTCTCAGACCTTGTGTTATTCTTGTTGCAGGTCATTGCTTCATGGGACGTTAGTTGTGTCACCCCCGGCAGAACAACAGAAGGACATCAAAACATGCAAAACACAAGGAGGCCTGTAATACATGTAGAAAGCTGTGAACATTCCCATTCATCTCAATTGCAATTGCTTGGCTGGTGCAGGACCCCCGTAAGTATTTGGTGGAAAGTGATCACAGTGGCATTGTTATGGTTCAAATAAAGTCAGAAGTTTAGCTAATGCTAATAAACAGGTTTCTGTTCTGTTCTATATATGAAATACGTATGTGCCAAAAGTGAAGGTTTTCACATTCATATTCGAAGGTATTTGTGCATAATTTTTTTAATATGCAACAACATAGAATCAGTGTATTGACATATAAATTGTAAACTCTTTTATCAATACAAATTTAGATATGTAAAAAACTTTATGAATCCGTTGAATACTTTAAATATTAAAATTGACAGAATCTTTTCAAGGGACTTTAATTATCAGTAAGAGTTCGAGAAAATTTATCCAAGGGATACTTTTTTTAATAGCAGATTTTTCACAAAATAAAAAGATTGAAATAAAATGCAAATGCAAAAATTTGCTTAAAAATAATAAACGCAATATCATTAAACATGACGTAATCTCTAAATCTTAATTTACAATAAAATCAACCTATGAACTCAATTTTCTGTGTATTTGTAAACATTTTTGCAGCTTTAAGTTTTAAGTACATTCATAAAAGTGTTTATGTTTTTAGAACGTTGATGTTGTATGCATCAGTGTCTGTCCAAACAAACATCACTTAATGAATTAATACTTACGAATACTAATGAGATCACTTTGCATATTCAGGTAGCTGGTGTAAAGGGAGGACTCAAATGCTTTGATAATGTCATACTGAAAAGCTTGCATATATTCATGACATCGTTAATGTAAAATAAAAGCCAAAGAAACGTGCACACGGACCCGATAGCGAATTGTAGTTTAATTGCTCACCTTTACGGAGCAGAAACTATTTGACAGGCTCAAGAAGCTTTTCTAAGCCATGCTGCATTCTGATTGATAGTAAAATACTGAGCACTTGACAATTAATCTTTCAAAGAGATAGTCATTAATAATGCATAGCGTAATTCCCCTGAGTACGGAGAGCAATAAGACATAACCGCTTTTTAAGTGAGAGGGGAGATGTGGAGCGGTGGCTGGATTTCAGATTCATCCTTCACACTGGATATGGCCAGCATCTGGTTTGGTGACCATAAAAAAGATTGTTTAATTTGCAAAAGCATTGTTGTTGCAGCTGGTATACAAATACCATTAATGCAGAGTGCTGTTTCAGAGGTTGTCGCACAGTTTATACAAAGATAGGATCATATCTCACATATTGGAGTTGGCAAGGTATGTGATGCCAGTCTGTTTTTGCATATTTAATGTTCATTATGTTATCAGACCTGGTTTGAAAATTCTCAATGAGAATTCTTCAATGAGAGTTCATTGAATTTGGTATTTTTTTATTATTATTTCTTAAGATAAGGTATCCTGTATTTCTCATTTGTACACAGGTGAACAAAATTTAGCACAGAGAAATTTGTGAGCGTTTATTGCACAACATTATGAGGATTGGCCCCCAGGCTGAATAAGGCGAGATGGTTAGAAGGAGAAAAAAAAGTACATTTCTAAATTGTTTCCAAATCTTGTGAGTGTTTTTTATTTATTTTTTTATTATTTTATATGTTACATTAAATAAATAGTTTACCCAAAAATTAAATTATGTCACAATTTACATACCCTCAATGACTTCGGTTAATATTCGAAAAACAAATTACCATATTTTTAATGTAACCTTTTTAAACATAATGGTCATAAATGTCGCGTAAAATGAATCAATATGAATCTTGTGGTTTAATTAAAGTCTTTAAGATAATACGATTGCTTTATATGATCAACAGATTTAATTTAGGCTTTTTTAACATCTAAAAAAAATAAAATGACTGACTCACATACATTGAGCCCATCACACGGAAGCTTAAACGTTTGCGTGAGAACCAGTAAGGCTTGTTCTAGCATGTGACACAAGCTTGCTCATTTACCATGTGATTTACTTTCAGTGGAGGCACAGAAATCTCACAGGTTTCATTAAAAATATCTTAATTTGTGTTTTGAAGATTAAACAAAGTCATAGGTGTCAGTAAATGATGACAAAATACTCATTTCTGGGTGAACTAACCCTTTAATATTGATTTAATGTTGCAGATTGGCCAAGAAGCAGGTCTTTAATTGCAATTAGCTGTACAGTTCCTTTTTAGGCCTAACTTTGTGTTAATGTTCAACTTCAGATGGTTTATTAAAGCTTTATTTTTTAGAGCATGCTAATATATTTATTTGATTAATATTCTTTAAATGCCATTTTCATCTGTTCTTTTTAGTCCCAAATAAACATGTATTGTGCATGCAATCGCCCAAGGTACCAAAATGCAAAATATTTAGATTTTTTTAAATATATTTATAAATTCTCTTTTGTCACAAGTGAAGTCTAGAAGAAGATACTATTTATACGTTTTTGCTGTCATAAGTGCCGATTTATGAATCTTCCAGAGCACTAGACAAACAGATGCCTAGGCACTATGGCAAACAAATTGTTTTAAATTCACAGTGATGTATCACTGACATGACACAGGCCATTGCTTTAGAATCAGATGTGCTATTAAATTGGCTATTTGTGACGCTATGCATGCATGTAACCCCAATAGAGACAGAGTATCGAGACGCTTCATATTGCTTCATACACATCTTTTATTTCAAGTCACCCAAGGCCTTCTTTTTATTCAGATCAGTTAAGTGTCCTCTATTACCTGTTACTCATAACTGTTTTGTACTTCATGGAAACAACGAGGCATGCATATTAAAATGAACAAAACAGATTCAGTCCATTGTCATACAACCGTTGCCACGCTTACCTTGAATAGGAATGCTCATTTAGAGCCTTTAACTTTTCCTTATAATATAGACTTGTTCTGAATAGATACTGTATCTAAAGGGGAACCATTAAGAGTGTGAATTTTTAAATAGAATTTTATGAAAGCAAGAAAATAATTGCTTAACATTTTTTAATGGGTCACTAAATCATGCCAGGCTTACACTGGGTGTATTATAATTTTTTCCCATTTAATCAGAACTGAGTTTTTAATTAGAAAAGAGTTATTTTCCAAAGAGAGATGAAGCCATCACACAAAAGCGATTCTGATACATTTGCTGGGTGTACCACAATCTTGCATGGTCAGGATAGTGTATTTTAAAACTAATTAAATCAAACACCCTCATGAAATACTGATATGTTTCCGGCTGTCTGACTTGCCAGAACTCAGGTAGAGCCAAAGACTAAGCCGCGCTGTAACATCATGTTTTGCAGTAAGTCTCGTCTGATTTCCTGTATTCCATCAGAGAACAAAATGTACAAAGGATATTTATTTTATGACATATATAGTAGTTTGCTGTTGTTCTTTTATAAAGTAGACCACTTTGAGTTTATCAGATCTTTTAAGATATGCGTCACCCAAAATTGTAAATTCTGTGATCACACCCCCTCATATTATTCCAAACCTGTAGGACATTGTTTCCTACGTAGAACATAAAAATAGATATTTTGAAGAATGTTCACACTGCTCTTTTCCATACAATGACATAAAAAATGGTCCATATGATTTGTTCGCTATCTTACATGTCCTCACATAGTCTGGCTTAGCCTAAATCTTGCTGGGGGTCATCATTTGCTTTCATTGAATAGAAAGTAGCAGCATGGAAATCTTAATATAAAAAAGAAGTCATATTGGTTTCAAACCAACGTAAGAATGAGTAAATGATGACAAAAACTTCATTTTGGGGTGAGCTATCCCTTTAGTCAATGGGGAACATCTCCAGGTTATAGGCTACCTAAGGATATCAACTGTAGGCTCTCACTATTAAAGTCTAAGTGGCAGCAGTTGTACAAGAGGTCGATCGACAACATCTCGCTGTCAAGTGCCTCTTCCATACATTTTTATAAGTGCATAATTGATTATACAGCTTAAGCGTCACACCCCTCCGGCTACTCCTCGCAACTCTTTGCTTTTCATCCATGTCCAAATTTTCTGTAACTGCTGCTAACACGGTTAGCTTGAACCTGGATTTTTCAACTTGACCCCTGAAGGATTTCACCTAATTAGTTCCAAAGAAAAGCACAATTAATCTTTCTAAGTGGGTCCAGTTCCTTCCTGAGGACTTCCAGATCTGTGGCCACGTTTCCCACTCGGTTTGTGGTTTGATATTGAAATCCTGGCGCCTTTCCCTGAAAAAATATATATTGTGTGTTGGAGTGTTCCAGACGCTACACTTGTTTGTTTGTGTGAATGCAATATTTTTAGAAAATCTATTTGGATTTATGATTATTTGCTGAATGTTTTTTACTGTGATGACAAGCAAATTCAATTTGATTGGTAATAAAACCGTGCGGCATGCCAGCTGCAATTTCGTCCTGGTTGATCAGCCCACACAGGCCATCTGATGTAGCTTTCAAGGTATTTATGCATCTCCCAGCTCTGTCTAGCCTAGATGAGGAGAAATATAGTGACTGGTCAAATAATACTTAAAGGAATATTAAGTATTAATATTAAAATTAAAATACTGAAGTCATGAATGCTGCCATCCGAACCTTAGTGCGCACCAAACAAGAATTTTTCAACCTACCTCTTCCGAAGAGCCCTTGTGCAGTTCAGATAATAACAATAATAATAACAATACAAACTTGTCCAGTTCAAATAATACAAAATAACAAAGTACACTCGAGGACAATAGACAGCTTTAAAAAGATGAGTCTTTAAAGACTTCTCAGTCCAGTGTTGGAGAGTGTCTAACCACTGAAGGAAGAGCTTTCCACAATCGTGGAGGTTAAACAGAAAAAGCTTGACCAAAGACAACTAAACAAACCAAAACTAAGCTAAGGCATCAGAACCACCCATACTTGGTGCTTTCTTTGACTCTTTGACATTTTATTTTAGCTCTTCTTGAGTTCTCAGCTGATAAAAATACCACCATATGCATACATACATACATACATACATACATACATACATACATACATACATACATACATCCAGCGCATTTAGCCCAGCACACAACTTTGTTTTGGATGTTCTGTCACAAAATATATGTGATAAAGGCTGTCAGGTTGTGACCTCCTCCTTATGCTTTTTGTTTTGTGTTTTTAGTTTTGGTGTTAAAATGACAGTGTGAATGCTAACTGAAACAGGACTAAATGTATCATTTTCTTTTGTGGGTCCAGACCAGAACCAAGATCATTTAACTAGGTGTGAAATAAGTACATAAATACTTACTTTCTTTTTTGAACAATACGAGGGTGAGAAAATTCTGTTAGAATTTTGTGAACTATCCCTTTAAAAACTGACAAGCTGATCTCCTTACAACCAGTTACTTCAGCCAGTGGTTTGCCATTTTGGACCAGCTGATGTTGCCCTTGAAAATGCCTCTGTAGTGTTTCACTTTTGTAAAGGTCATACATACATACATACATACATACATACATACATACATACATACATACATACATACATACATACATACATACATACATACATACATACATACATACATACATACATACATACATACATACATACATACATACATACATACATACATACATACATACATACATACATACATACATACATACATACATACATACATACATCCAGCGCATTTAGCCCAGCACACAACTTTGTTTTGGATGTTCTGTCACAAAATATATGTGATAAAGGCTGTCAGGTTGTGACCTCCTCCTTATGCTTTTTGTTTTGTGTTTTTAGTTTTGGTGTTAAAATGACAGTGTGAATGCTAACTGAAACAGGACTAAATGTATCATTTTCTTTTGTGGGTCCAGACCAGAACCAAGATCATTTAACTAGGTGTGAAATAAGTACATAAATACTTACTTTCTTTTTTGAACAATACGAGGGTGAGAAAATTCTGTTAGAATTTTGTGAACTATCCCTTTAAAAACTGACAAGCTGATCTCCTTACAACCAGTTACTTCAGCCAGTGGTTTGCCATTTTGGACCAGCTGATGTTGCCCTTGAAAATGCCTCTGTAGTGTTTCACTTTTGTAAAGGTTAAGCTACTTAAATGTCCATTCATACCCCTCCCTCGGTAGAGGTCAGAATATAATGTGTGACTTTTGTTATTATTGTCTGTGGTAGCTGGAGACATTTTGTATTCCTAGAGGGCGCTTGACTTAAAGATCAAAGTTAAGAATTCCATGGATGTTCGTGATCAAATACTTTGAAAGTGTCTGTCTTCAAGTGCTGAATTCATAAAGGCTTTCTATGTGACTTGAGCTGTCCTCTTTAACATATGGTTACGTGCTGGCCTGCTTCTGGCTGAGTGTGAGCATTAATGTTGCTGGAGATCAGATCAGCCTCTTGTTACTTGTAACCTCCCTCTGAACCAATTTAATTGTTCTAGTAATTACACCAGGTTTTTTGATTGTGTGATGGACTGTATGACGGCTACAGTTCTGAGTTGAGGAACTGGTTGTGGTTGTGTTTACAGGTTGTGTCAAGCAAACAGTTTGTCCCTTTAACCCTTCAAGCTGTAACAAGCCAGGCTGTGGCTAGATTTATTATCCTCTTATTCTCTTCTCCTTGGAGGACAATCTTGTATGGCTCAGAGAAGAACTGACAGTTGTGTTTATCTGAAATGCATAATTTATTACAATACCTGTTTGAAAGTCAATTAAACCTCCTCAGGCACAAAACCTGAACATATCACAGTACTGTGCTCTGTTATGCATCAGTCCGGAAACAATTGTCTGAAGAATGGAGGCGTATTCCATAGTTGACCATTCCGATGGTCCTCAGGAAAATTGAAAGTGGCTGGCAAGCAAGAAAACATGAAAATCTCTTACCTAAATTATCCTTGAGAAGAGGAAGCGGTATTGGATGATCAAATGAATGCTTTATGATACGGAGCCATTTTGAGCTATTTTCCGTCTTGGCGAGAAGTGAAACTAGACTTCCAGCTGCTTGACATTAAGATAGAAAGCTGTTGAAAGGAGGAGAACAGCAAACCTCCTTATTAATATCTGTGCTGTATCTCTGTAGGATGCTGATCTGAAAGAGTTTTGAAGTTTTGCTTAATTGCTGTCAGGCCCAGTTTGTGATCGTATTCCTAAACCAGTACAAAAGGGTGATTTTTTTTTTTTGCAGGGACAAAAATACTTTTCCTGACTCAGCACTGTAATATAGTATAGGTGATTTACATATATACTACTTTAAATCCATCTTATCTGGGGAGAACCGTAGGTAGAGATATGGCATAAAAAGTGAGTTTGATGTATGTTTTTTACCATTACCCCTGAAATAATACATGTACGATAATGTAAAAAAAAAGTAGCTTGGTGCATCCTGACTGACTTTTCTTTCTTACACACAATACAATGCAACTGCTGTTTTTCTCATTATCGATAGTTCATTTCTGTTCTAATAACACTGCATATAGAAGAACCCCAATTTAATGTGAACATAAGCTTTAGGCTCATTATGTATGACTTGCCATTATCTCAATTTGTCAGTAGTGGAAAGCTAAAGAAGCATGCTGAATTTTATTTATTTATTTATTGCATTAATGGTGTTGCAGGCCACTGCACACATTCATATTCTGTCATTGCTTACTATCAACATAAAATGGAGAGGAATTGGGTGACAAGGTCTGTTCCCTGCAGTGAAGGGAGCCTGATGGAATACAGGGGAGAAAATGGCAGGCCCACTAATACAGTTATGATGAGAGAAAGTGAGAGCAAGAAAGAGAGAGAGATCAAAGTCAGCTAGATCTGATGCAGGGAAAGCACTCATAGAAAGGGGAAAAGGGCCATCTGATCCTGAGGCATCCATATAGCTCAGCAGTCTGCATAGCATTGGACTATACTTTACTTTTTGCAATTTTTATAAGCCATTGAAAAGATTTACGAGTGTTCGATGGAGTTCCCAGTGTGCATTTTCGGATTCAACCCAGGTGGGTTGAGGGAAGGATGGTGAAAAAACACTGGAATGAGAGCTCAACTTTGATGCTTTGAGAAAAAAGTGGAAGCTAGTTTTCATTAGCGCATAAAACTGTTTTTCTGGCGCAAAATGAATTGGTTCTAAAATAATGCTTTCTAATGAAATGTGGCCACCGTACTGTTTTTCTGCCAAGATACCTGGAACAAATTTCTACAAAAAATAGATAAAAAAAAAAAAAATGATTGTAGACCAGTCCAGAGGGAGATAACACATATTAAAAATGGGCCCCTCGGGTTTCGTTCAAACTGTGCTTTAGTATGTATTGTACAGTATAATTTCTCAAAGGATCTTCTTTCTCATCGCACTTGCCCTTACACATTTTTGGCTTTTATCAGAAAATAAAAAAGACAGTTGGAAGCTGAATCATACAGAAGTGCGTTTTTGACAGAGTAAAAAGAAAAAAGGTCATTTCGACTTCCTCATAATTCTCACTTTTTTCTCGTAACTGCGACTTTATCACTCACAATTACAGCTTTATATGTCATAAAGTGACTTTATATCTCACAATGAGACTTTATATATCAAAATGACATATCTCAAGCCTTGTTTTATTTTTTAGTTTAGGTGAAAACTGGTTTCCATAGGAGCACCAATGGTATTTAAAAAAATAGTGTAAGAAGGTAATAAAAAAACTCATTCACTAATAATTAGATAACATATATTTGTGCGGGACAGAGTCCTGCGGGAGTGGGATTGAAAAATCCATCCTGCGCAGGTCTATAAACTGAAGTAAACTTTGGCCTTATGTCTGTGCTTTTTGCGTACGTGTCGTTTCAGTTGTTCCTATTTTTTTCATAAATTTAGAATACATTTTAGTAAATCATGATTTATTCGTGAAAGTGTTCGTACACAGGTTTCACGCACAAATATGTGCGTATGTATGCTTAGTGAATGAGACCCATTATTTGTCTTAAATTAAAATATGGCCTCCTGGGAGCTTTCTATTCCTTAGAAGAGCAAATATGCTTAATTCTACATGCCCACATTATCCTGGATAATCTTCATAGCATCCCCACACAACCTTCACCAGTAGAGCTTTACTAATCGACTGTGGCAGCTAGTAAATGATGTTAAAAGCAACTTGAATCACTTGGTGAAGGGCCAGTTAGCGGCTTTCTATCTGACCGAAGCTTCTGTGAGGAGTAATAACAGTAAACACCCAGTAAATATACCGTTCCAACGAAGCTTGTAAGGCAGCGTCATGACAAAATATTGCTTTCATTACTTTCCTGTTTGGGAAAATATGTGGTCTAAGTAAACTATTCAGACATCTTGTTGTTAGAGTTTATAAAAAGGCATTGATTTAGTGTTGTGGACGGAAGATTTTATTATTTTAATATATTATGGCTTATAATTTAGCTCACTTTAAATCCTCAATTTATAACTGTTTTATTTCATTTTCTTTGTTATTTTGGAAGCATTATTCATGGATATTACCATAATGTATGTTGTGCTCAGTGGCAAACAATATTTTCACATTGTGACTCAAGCAATGATTCAGTTCTTTAAATTTTGTAATCCAATTTTGTAAGGCATTTTTTTTATTATTACATTTGCACCAATTGGTTAGATTAGTAACCCATTAGGTCTATTGTGGTCTGCCAAAAATATCAGTTCATTGGAGACTAAATTAATTTTAATTAATGCAAAGTTGCAAAGATAGAGGTTTGAATATCTCTGGAAAAGTAGGATGAGTTATTTGGGTCACTTGCAAATTCTTAATTATAATTATTATTTATTGAAATTAAATGAATATATTTTTGTATTAGTTACTGTATTTATTCTATGATGATAATGATAATCTAATTTTAATCACCATTTACTGTAGAATAAAAACATTTGGCTTATGAGAATTTGAGAAATGTTGGGGGACACATGCTTAATTATCATGAAAATAATGTCAAAATACAAAAATCATTTTCAATAGTCTTACAATAGCCTTCATTTTCTCAATGTCTGAATTATAGTAAAGGTGTGTTATTCAGGTCACCTGCAAATTCTTAATTGCAAAAGGTGCAAAAGATACAGTGATGTATTCATTTTGCATTCAATTTATTTGAAATTAAAAGCCGTGTCATCAGTCGGGATGGTATTCAGTACAGTAGATGGATGTCTTCATGATGTAAATTGTTGCAACCTCACGGCTGCTGTAGCTGGCTCAACCTGGTCACACCCTGGAGCTGGGAAACGTCCCATTTTCCCAATCCTAATCTGGAGTGATAGTGTGTACTTGCTGCAACATTTTTTCCTGCTTGTGCTGTTACAAGCCTGCCCTCCACATGCATAATATAACCATGCAATTCTACCCCTGACAAATACTTGCTATAATCTCTTTGAAAACCACCATTTGCACAATGGGGGAAGTCTTGAAGCTGTGGCTTTGACTAACATGGAGAAATAGAGAGGGGCTTAATTGCCTGGACATCTATGCCAACACCTGAATAGGTGTCGCTTGTGTGCGCTATATTATAGTGAGTAAAACTACACTGTCTTATGGAAATATCTTGATTGATTTTTACTAATTTTATTAGGTGGCAGAACTTAATACACTACTTGCCAAAAGTTTGGTTTAATTTAATTTAATTTATTTATTTTATTATTTATCTTTTTTTTTTTAAAAGACGTCTCTCATGCTCACCAAGGTTGCATGCATTTGATAAAAATACAGTAACAACAATAATAGTGAAATATTATTAGAATTTAAATTAGTTTACTCCAGGGATGGCAATGATGAATTTTCAGCAGCCATTACTCTAGTCATTCAGAAGTTTGGGGTAAGATTTTATTTGTGTGTGTGTGTGTGTGTGTGTGTGTGTGTGTTTTAAATAATTTAAAAAAATATTCAACAAGGATGCATTGAATTGCAGTGAAGGTATTTATGTCACAAAAATATTCTTTCAAATAAATGCTGTTCTATGCTGAACTGTCTGTTCATCAATTAAACATGATGAAAATGTATCACAGTATCACAAAAAGTATCAACATTATAATCATAACAACCATTATTAATAAATGAGCACTAATAATAATTCATAACAACTGAACACCAAATTGGCATATTGGAATAATTCTGTCAAGAATCGCATGAGACTGAAGACTGGTGTAATGGCTGCTGAAAATTCACAGGAAGAAATTACATTTTAAAACATTTTAAAAACTTATTTTAAGTTATTTTAAATTGTCATAATATTTTACAATATTACTGTTTTGCTGTATTTTTGATCAAATAAATGCAGCCTTGCTGAGGACAATAGACTTTTTAAATTTTTTTAATCTGAGTTTTTCCAAACTTTTGGCTGTCATGCGGTTTACTGTTATTTTAAGTGCCATATTTCCCACATAATCATTTATAGACAATATGTCATTTGTGATGCCATGCTCAGATTTCTAGTTTTCCTTGTTGGAACTTTCTAGTTATCCTTGTTGAATGATGCAGGAGCGCCAGGGCTGCTGGAAAGGCCTTATTTGCATATTAGATTATGTGTTTGTTTCAGCATTGTTTTCTGAGAGACATGTTCTGGTTGACTGATGCAGTGACA
This sequence comes from Sinocyclocheilus grahami, assembly GCF_001515645.1. Classification (NCBI taxonomy): domain Eukaryota; kingdom Metazoa; phylum Chordata; class Actinopteri; order Cypriniformes; family Cyprinidae; genus Sinocyclocheilus; species Sinocyclocheilus grahami. Next base: position 984,135 of record NW_015505199.1, on the reverse strand, counting down.
GCCCTTGTTTGAAAGCTAAAGACGTTCAGTGGACATCCTGTGAGAAGCTTGAGGGAATCCTTAAGCAGGTTCCTCTACACTTGGATGATCCTGCTTCTCCTGTATGAGGCCTGGGCTTTGGCTCTCTAGCTATGTAAGACTCTGTAAGAACCACAACTTAGATCTGCAACAGCTCGTTGGGATTGAGGTTCTGCTCCACCCTACAGCACATTTCAATCAACAGAGTTGGAGTTTGGGACCAGCAAAACAAACATTTAGAGAGATGGTCAGGGATTTATTCGTACCTAAGAGTTGAAGTAAGCTCTGCTGATCATATCAAAGATGTGTGTTTGCACTGGAGACAGTTTTTTTTTTTTTTTTTTTTAGTGTAAAAGCGAACCCTTTTTTTTTTTAACTTGTTTTTTTTTTTTTTTTTTTTTTTTTTTTTTTTTTTC
>NW_015505199.1:955111-982252 GCF_001515645.1 Sinocyclocheilus grahami | reverse complement strand
TGTGTGTGTGTGTGTGTGTGTTTTAAATAATTTAAAAAAATATTCAACAAGGATGCATTGAATTGCAGTGAAGGTATTTATGTCACAAAAATATTCTTTCAAATAAATGCTGTTCTATGCTGAACTGTCTGTTCATCAATTAAACATGATGAAAATGTATCACAGTATCACAAAAAGTATCAACATTATAATCATAACAACCATTATTAATAAATGAGCACTAATAATAATTCATAACAACTGAACACCAAATTGGCATATTGGAATAATTCTGTCAAGAATCGCATGAGACTGAAGACTGGTGTAATGGCTGCTGAAAATTCACAGGAAGAAATTACATTTTAAAAACAAAAACCCAGTTATTTTAAATTGTCATAATATTTTACAATATTACTGTTTTGCTGTATTTTTGATCAAATAAATGCAGCCTTGCTGAGGACAATAGACTTTTTAAATTTTTTTAATCTGAGTTTTTCCAAACTTTTGGCTGTCATGCGGTTTACTGTTATTTTAAGTGCCATATACATTTTAAAAACAAAAACCCAGTTATTTTAAATTGTCATAATATTTTACAATATTACTGTTTTGCTGTATTTTTGATCAAATAAATGCAGCCTTGCTGAGGACAATAGACTTTTTAAATTTTTTTAATCTGAGTTTTTCCAAACTTTTGGCTGTCATGCGGTTTACTGTTATTTTAAGTGCCATATTTCCCACATAATCATTTATAGACAATATGTCATTTGTGATGCCATGCTCAGATTTCTAGTTTTCCTTGTTGGAACTTTCTAGTTATCCTTGTTGAATGATGCAGGAGCGCCAGGGCTGCTGGAAAGGCCTTATTTGCATATTAGATTATGTGTTTGTTTCAGCATTGTTTTCTGAGAGACATGTTCTGGTTGACTGATGCAGTGACAGCCCTTGTTTGAAAGCTAAAGACGTTCAGTGGACATCCTGTGAGAAGCTTGAGGGAATCCTTAAGCAGGTTCCTCTACACTTGGATGATCCTGCTTCTCCTGTATGAGGCCTGGGCTTTGGCTCTCTAGCTATGTAAGACTCTGTAAGAACCACAACTTAGATCTGCAACAGCTCGTTGGGATTGAGGTTCTGCTCCACCCTACAGCACATTTCAATCAACAGAGTTGGAGTTTGGGACCAGCAAAACAAACATTTAGAGAGATGGTCAGGGATTTATTCGTACCTAAGAGTTGAAGTAAGCTCTGCTGATCATATCAAAGATGTGTGTTTGCACTGGAGACAGTTTTTTTTTTTTTTTTTGTTAGTGTACAAGCGAACCATTTTTGTTTCTAACTAGTTTATTTATTTTATTTTTTTATTTTTTTTGTATTGCATGGCTACTGTTATGTAGTTTCAGGATTGTTAAAAGCATTATCATTGCATATTATTTTGCCACATAGTTGAATCTGTCATATCTGTCACACACGTCACATATAATAATATATCTTTTTATGTTTACACAATTTGTTTTTTATTTTAAAATAAAATGATAAGTTATGTAGAAAATAATTTATAAATAAAAAATAAATTTTACAAAATTGTATTTTAATTAAATTAATAATTATTTTATTTGTTTCTTTATTTACTCTAGTACAGAAATTGTTATCCAATTTGAATCACCATTTAGAATAATGGAAATTAAATATATATATATATTTGGGAAACATGCTAAATTGTCATGAAAAAATGCCATTTTAATATCAATGTAATATATATATATATATATAGTAGGTTTGTTTCAGTGCATTTCAGCTTTCATGTCTCTACGCATAAGACGCATGAGTGACGATCAAAAATGAGTCATCATAAAATGCAAATAAAGACACCAAGAAGAATTCAGATATGTTTTGTTTTGACAGCAACTTTGTATAGGACTACCACATGAGCCTTCCTTCACTGCGTTTTGCAGCTTAAACTGCAAGTTTAGCTAAGTGTGATAAAAGACTGCAGGCACCGAGAACGACAGCTGATGGAAATGTCTCTGGTACACAAAGAGAATGTTTACTGATGTCAATGAGAATCGGAAATTTCATCTCTCCAGCCCTCTTTTCCCTGCCTGCTGAGTTAACGCTAGGCAGTGGAGAGGACAGTGATTGTCAAATGTAAAAAAAAGGATGAGGAAAAAACATAAGTGGAAGAAAATGGGATTCGTTCTTCCGTCTGCATGTCTGTCTTTTTTTGTCCAAGAGAATCTCCTCAGTCTTCTATCAGACCAACAATCAGAATGTAAATACTATTTAGGGTTAATCGAACAAAGATCTTAGTCTTAACATCTACTTAAAGGATTTTAAAAAATTTAAATTAGCTAAAAATCGACTCTCCCTCAGACCATCCAAGATTTACAATTTAGCATGGCATCACTTGCTCAATGGAACCTTTGCAGTGAATGGGTGCCGTCAGAATGAGAATCTAAACAGCTGATAAAAACATCACAACAATCCAGGTGACTCCAGTCCATCAGTTAAGGTCATTACTCTCAATGAGTTTCAACTTTAAACCAACCAAAATACCAGTCCATAATCCATAATAACGCTTCCTCCAGTGGAAAAATGTGCATCTCCTGTTGTCCTCTCACATCAAAATTCACTAAAATATTTGTTTAGAGCTGTATTGGACTGTTTTCATTTGTAAGCGGTGCTTGGTCTGTGCATATTTCTCTCCTGATTCAGACAAGACATATTTTTTCACTGGAGAGATCAATATTTGGATATGAATGGTGTGAAGTCAAAAACTGATGGACTGGAGTCTTGTGGATTACTTGTGGATTATTGTGATGTTTTTATCAGCTGTTTGGACTGACGGCACCCATTCACTGCAGAAGATCCATTAGTGAGCAAGTGATATAATGCTACATTTCTCCAAATCTGTTCTGATGAAGAAACAAACTCATTTACATCATGGATGACCTGAGATTGAATACATTTCCAGCTAATTGTAATTTTTGAATGAACTTTTTTTTTTTTTTTTTTTTTTGAAGAGAGACCAAAATCAGACCACCCATGACAACTATATAAGGCGTGGCTGCTTTTTGAAGAGGTCTGTCGATGTCCAAGGGGCAAGTGCCATATGGACAGGAACATGTTGGGCAGTGTTGCTTCAATAAATTATTGTTGACACTGCCCTCTAGAGATGTGTGATATCACATTAGTATTGTAGGCCCCTGCCCAGACGTCAGCTCTACTTGCACCAGAAGCTCTGTGGCCACTTCATCTCAAGCAAAGAGCATGCATGCTCTAGAGACGTGCTGTCTTTGACCATTTATGAGTCCTCACATTTTGTTTTTCCTCTCCTCCCGTCTGTTCATTCCCTTACGTCACAGCACCGCCGTCTCATAAATCATTAGAGAGCCTTACCAAGGGTCTTGTCATGACTCCGCAAGCATGTGCGCTCAGAGGAAGTCCTAAGCAGGGCAGAGAATATTCAACTGACACTCTGGCTCAGTTAATAAATATGTAGTAGGAACTATTGTACGCGTTAATGTCAGCCAGATATCGCTGCATGGCTTTGTCAGTCTCTTTTTAATGTTCTTCAGCACATAAAAACAAATACACATTTAAATGAGCCAAATTCACAGTCTACACAATATATATTTTCAGAGCGTCCCAAAAGGATTGTGCAAGAACTTGCTATCTACAGTGTGGGTGTAGGAGAATACAAAGTGTTGGGCACAATGGATTTCAACATCAGGAAGACCTTAAATCGCCTCAGGTATGTTCGAGAACACCCACATTTCTTTAATTAGCACTTGTGGTAGGTTCTGTCGGAGAGTTCAGAAATATATTTTCTAATTTGTGCGTTTGACTGAATTCCAGAGCACCTGCAATGAGGTCTTGACCCTGGAGTATTGCATAATATTTTCATCCTTGCTTCCCTCCTTCCTTGTGGGTGTTGTTGGAGGCAAGATTAGCATTTCATTAATGTACTCCCAGATGCAGGTAAAGTGCTAGACTGTATGTATTATGTGGGAGCTTCCGCTAACTGTCTAATTCATGGTAAAGACACATATGGCCACATTAACCTTTATGATGATTAAACAATATGCATGGCACACTAATCTATTTGTCTACCAGCACGCATAGCATTGCCCGTTAAATCATGTCCTTGGTCAGCATGCAGTGTTGTATCATTTTATAAGGCCAATAATGTATTTCTCACAATTTTTATGATAATTGCATTAGTATATAGATCAGGGGGTGTGTCAAAATGTTGGTCCTATAGGCAGTCCTAACATTTGATTGTCTACCTGAGTTGCCACTGAAAATGTCTAATCTATGATTGGCTATCTCGTTCAGCGGCGGGAACATTAAAGCCAGATTAAAACCATATTTTTGGTTTAAATGAAGAGTGAAGTTTCATCATTACTTTTTGATTCAGTTCATTAACCATCACTTTGTTATGGGCCAAATCTTATATGTTAGGGTTCTGTATGTCAATAAAAGGCTACAATTCTGAAGAACTAGTTTGGCATTACAAAATAAATAAATAAAACCTCATAAATATAAATACAACCTAAGAATAAATATATGCTATAAATATGTAATACATGTATATGTAATAAATATGTGTGTGTGTGTATATAATATATATAATAGTAATAATAAATCATTATTTTCTATATATATATATATATATATATATATATATGGAAAATAATGATTTTGAGGGAATGGATGGAATTTTATTTTATGATGTTTATTCAGTTTAAAAGAGTCATTATATCAAAATATTTGTAGTAAATATTTTTCAAAAAAAAATTCAAACCCACATGAATGCAAAGATTGCATTTCTAACAACCTGACATATGTATCTTAACCTAGATTTTTAAAGGATTTTTGTCTGTTTTGGTTTTTTTTTTTTTTTTTTATCTTCACAGAGAACTCTATTGACCCACATGCATGAAAACTTAGGAAAACATGAAAACTCTCTGAAGCTGAGTGAAGGTTCATTTGCAGATACCCTAGGTGACGCTGTTCGTAGAAACATTTCCAGCACTTGATCTTTCCAGGTTCTATGCAGTTAATGCAGGGTAAGGCATCGCACCACGAATATGCCTATTATGATCTTTCAAAACCTTTCCAGTATTGGAAAAAAATCCAGCAGGAATAAATCGGCTTAGTGGACAGAATTAGAGGGGAAGGGTTTGGAGCCAGGGTAGGATTAAGGAAAATTTTGTGAAATAAAAAGCGAGTGATCACGAGTGACTCTGTTCGTGTCTGTTTCTGGAGGGAGGGAGGGAGAGAGAGATAGAGAGATTTTCATCCAAATCCATATCTATTTTTTAATCCTCGTCTGTGCGTAAACGCTGGCTGCAGCCTTCGCAATGAGACTATTTCACAATGCAACGCTTTTAATCACCTTTATGCAATCCTCACCATTTTGAGTGCGCATTTGTTTTAAACTTCAGTCTTCCCTCCGACACTTGGACAGCATCATGACCAGTTTGTGGGATCGCATCCCTTTGGAATGGTGGGAATTACGAGGCGAACTGCCGGAGAGCATGTAAACGCAAATGGAGTTTGGGATTTATTGCAAAATATGGGAAAGATGACCGTCTTGTCTTTGTGTTTTCTCTTGTGCGCTGATCTACTGCAAGTAGCTGTTGGTAAGTAATTGTTGTGTTGCGTGTTTTAACATAGCCTACACGTATATGCGCTACATAGTAGAAAACACTCATTCTGCACAGCGGTACGGATTCTGCACACACATATTCTCTTCAGAAGCCGCTGCATCCTCATATCAATACGTCTTTCATATTTACTTGGATCAAGTTTTCCCCTCCTTTTATTTTGCGAGACGCCGCTTAGTTCGGATTCTCCGAGAATATCACCGCTTCAGCCACGGCACTTTGGGGTAGTGTTGGCGGGGTATGGGCACACTGGGTGATTGTCATTTTTCATATGGTACATTGTGAAACAGCAGGACGTTTGAACATTCTGACGCCCAGGAATAAATGAGGCTGAACGCATTAGTGTGAAGAGCTATTGACTTTAACCCTGACCATATTTATTATTTCATAGTCAAATCTCATGACTACAGATGCATAATTGAATTACTTTTTTGTAAATGTGAAGAGCCACACATTTTTAGAAGAACCGAGACATACCTTAATCATGGGTCTCTCTCGGTCTCTCTCTCTCTCTCTCTCTTTCTCTCTGTGTGTGTACTGTGTATATATAAAATAACCAGTAGTGTTGCATTATGGGATAATGTATTTTCTGTGGTACACTCTAAAAAAATGCTGGGTTGTTTCAACCCAACTTTGGGTCAAATATGGACTAATCCAGCTGTTGGGTTAAATTTTAAAATTACAAATTTAACCCAACAGCTGGATTAGTCCATATTTGACCCAAAGTTGGGTTGAAACAACCCAGCATTTTTTTAGAGTGTGTCATTGATCATTTTCTTATTTATTTTTCTTATTTTCTTTAGTGAAATCGACCCCTATAAATTAGTCCCTGGCGGACTGTACATTCAGTATTGTAATATAGTTGTGTGACAAAGCAGATTGTGTCCTAATGATTACTGACAGATTTATTTTTAAAGTAGACTTCCCTGAAAGTCATTGAATAATTCCCACATTGAACCAATGTAATAGTGTTACCTAACACAGTTGGTTGCACTGTGTTCTTTCTTTCTGTACTGTAATGTAAAGCTCTGAACATGACAACTGTCATTTTACTGTAAAAAAAAAGAAAGAACTATTACTGTGGAAGTATGACTATGTAAATTCTTACTGAATAGCTTTCCCTATCATTTGACACTTACGGTGTTCTTCCACCCTTCTATGATTTTGTCATGATCCCACAGAGTTCAGCTTGTATGCTCTAACAGCCCGATATCTGGAGGAAAATGGCTTTTTACTGAGAAAGGAGTTACTGAATTAGTGGCACTTTTCATTGCTGGCTATTTTCTTTTCGCTTGCAAATGATGGAAAAAAAAGGTTGCATAAACATTTTGAAATTTTCAAATAGCCATCATTAGGTAATACTGTTTGTATTACAGTGACAAGCTGTGAATTATAATTCTGTGTCTAAATGACTCTTCTACATCCATTGAGATGTTCTAGTTCCAGGGATTCCCAAAATATATATTATCAGTGTTTTGTATATATATATGATCTATTTTAATATAGAATAAAATATTATATATTATATTCTATATGTTTATTATGTTTGTTACAGCCAATAATACACTCTAAAAAATGCTGGGTTAAATACAACCCAGTGCTGGGTAAAATGGGGACAAACCCAGCAATTGGGCTGTTTTGACCCAGCGGTTGGGTTAAATGTTTAACCCAACCTTCTGGGTAGTAACCCAACCACTGGGTCAAAACAACCCAATTGTTGGGTTTGTCCCTATTTTACCCAGCATTTTTTAGAGTGTAGAAGTGAATATTAGACAGTACTTATCTTTTTAATACTCTGGGTCCCTGAGTTAACTGAAAGTCTGCATGGGGTCTCCTGGGGACTGTAAATGATGAAATCCCCAGTTGTAGTTGATGATTGATGTGTTCAGGTTCTAATCTCAGGACGACATCTGGCATGTTTATGGTGGTCATCTTCACTCCCGCCCAGCTGTTTTAATTCTCCCTGTATTGGAAGATTACAAGTTCTCATGCAAAAATCCCACAAAGACATTTAAATCAAGACAGTGATATAACTCCAGCAGTGTCCCACAAATAATGCCTTACAGAGTGAGGCAATCATTCATAATTTCTGACTGCATTGGTGGTTGGTGTGTCCCATATTTTAATACAACCCACCTGAGCATTATGCAGGCTGGCGAGCGAGCGAGACAAGAGACAGAGAGAATAATTTATTGTTGTATAAACCATCAGGTCTTAAAGTTCAGCTGAGGTTGTGGTCACAAATTGTGGTATGGAATCTGAAATTATTGGCCAGGAGATGGTTTTAATGGGTCGAGTGCCATTGTCATCATTTTATTTTCTTTCCATTACTCTGTCCTCCTGCATGGCTGGTGTACAGTTTTGCACATAAATAATTTTGTGATCAGTGTTTGTGATGACAGTTATAAAATCTTAATTTATGCTGTCATCCAGTTATCAGATAAAAATGATTTTCATAATTTACTCACTCTCATGCTGTATTGTTGACTAAAATTAAAATTACAACTAAGATCATTACAAAAAGTGTTAGCTGAAATAAAATAAATTATATATATATATAATTAAAGGGGTCATATGATGTTGCTAAAAATAACATTATTTTGTGTATTTGGTGTAATGAAATGTGTTTATGCGGTTTAAGTTTAAAAAACACATTATTTTCCACATACTGTACATTATTGTTTCTCCTCTATGCCCCGCCTTTCTGAAACGCGTCGATTTTTACAAAGCTCATCGGTCTGAAAAGCAAGGTGTGCTCTGATTGGCCAGCGATCTAGTGCATTGTGATTGGCCGAATACCTCAAGCGTGTGACGGAAGTGTTATTCCCCTTACCATACTGTGATGCCATGTCCCGGCGCGACGAGACAAAAACATTAAAACCCATTATAAATGAGGCATTTGTTGCATCCAGTGGGGACATAATTACGGATTATAATGAGAAACGACAAACAACAAGCTGCTACTCTACACTGCTCAAAACTCACGTTTGAATCATTAGTGGCAAATTCTTTAAATATGAAAACGTACTTACAGTCTGTGAGTCAGAACAGCCGGTATTGTAGTCTACTCTTCCAGGTTCAGGAACAAGTCCTCCATAAAATGCGCTGCACACATCTGAGTATTTGAGTTGAACTGTTCTGGAGCAGTGTTGTAAATACAACTTAACCACTGATTTCTAGTCATGTCCTCTTTTGGAAGGCCAAACCAAGTATTTTCGCTTTCGCAACGAAACACACAGAGTCTTCACAACATGGCAGTGGCGGTGGCAGCAACAATAAAGGTACGCCGCCTTTATTTGCGTGAACATTTGGGCGGCGTTATGCAAATCTTCCCACATCGTGACGTAGACATGTGGGGGCATGTTTAAACTAGGGGTGGGAGTCTTTAGTCACCTCACGAACCGATTCCAGAACGATTCTTGATCTACTCCCCCCCCCATCCTTATTAATTAATTAGTTTACCAACTTGAGAATTTTAAAATCATTACATTTACATATCCTTACATAAGTAATTAAGTACTTTTTAAAATAATTACAAATTGAAAAAAATTATTAGAACAGTTGTATGTTAATAATAATTAATTAATAATAATTAATAATGCAATTGTAAACTAATATAACTTCAAAACATACAAGCAAGTAGCAAATAATAAAGAGGAGCATAGAAACATATTACAAACAACAAAAAAGAGTGCTTTCAGTATTCGAGATTATCTGAACGTTTTCCATTCAAGAACTATGAGTGATTTTTCTTCATCTTTAATGTTGTTTTTTACTATGACATCATAGACAGCGGGAGATCTATTAAGCTGCATTCACGCACGGAATAATATGGTTTGTCCTGTCCATTTAATCCTTTTACACATAACTGGCTGTGTTTACATTAATTTTGCCATTTTGAGACGCAAGTGCATTACACCACTTACACGGAGTCGCGCACAGCCGCATACGCGAGCAGTCTTCACAAACAAAGCACGCGTTAGCATTTGAAATTGAAAGCAGGCTTCTGTTAGTGAGGTTCATATTTTAAATATACAAGTCCACTGCATTCCAAACCACATAAATGACTTCGTAGAGCATTTGTAAGGTGTTAATAAAAATAACAATTGGTCCCTCTATCTCTTTGCCGCCTTGAAGAATTCTCAGTTCCTTAAAGTGTAAATACGGCCGGGAAGCAAGAAAACACACATTCAAATGTATTCTCAATACTTCAATTTATTCATAGGTATAAAGATATTATATAGGCATATGTCGAGGGGAGTTTCACCCTCTTAACCAATGAGGATAGGAATGACATACACATATAGGATCTTTGGCCAAGAACATGTGTTTATATAAAATGGCCACATGTACAGAAAAACATGGACATATTAGGAATAGACTTTTAGCGAAGGCTGAGGCACTCTTCTTCAGAGTTCCTCACAAACTCCTTTACCCTTGTAGTCCTAGCATTCATGTCCTTATTTGGGCATTTAAACCAAGAAAAGCTAATGTATACATTTGCGCATGCATACCTCGCATATGAGTAAGAGATATTTAAAACATAATACGAGAGAGAGAAAGAAAAGGATAGAGGAGGGGTGAGGCATATCTGGAACCATTCTCAAGACAGAGAGTGTTTTCTATCATAAGGAAAATACTGACGGTCGAGACCGCACACTTCAAGTGTAACATCAAACAAAGCGCGCGTTTCTCACATCGCATCCTGTGCAATGAAGCCCGCGATATTCCTTGTAATTCGCTTCAACCTTTCTGAACTTTATGAAATATTATTTTACGGAAGGTTCGAGTGGTGTATGTGTGTGAGGAATTGGAAGCAAGGAGAATACGGGTGTTTCTAAAGCAAACTCAGCGTCATCGCGCATCTAGTTAAAAACTAAGCTCAGAATCGATTCTGTTGGAGAGAGAATCGCGATGCATCGAGGGATCGATTTTTTTTCTCCCACCCCTAGTTTAAACGAGGCTTTTTAGGAGGGCGTGGACCAGTCTTAACTTTTATAAAGAATATCTCTTAGGGTTTGAGACTTTAGTCTTTGCAACTTTAGGGATCTTATCTATTCATGAACAGCTTTTAACACTCCAAAGAGAAAGGAAAACTTGAAATCATATCATATGACCCATTTAAACTAGTTCGTTGCCAGTGCATTATATCTCATTTTCTTTTAGTTTATCTTGAAGTACTTAAATATATATAGCCTAGACATAATTTATGAAAAAATCTAATAAAATATAAAAATACATATAAAAATATGAATACAACTGTAATAGTATAACAATTATATTAAAATTACACTGTTCAAAACCTGTATGACTGACTTTCTTCTCCATTTTCCATTTTACCCATACTATCACTTTAAGATCTTGAAATATGCTGAATCACTGCCATTTTCTTTTGTGCAATTCCTCAACCATAATATCTTTCAGTAGACGAGGACGACTGACTGATCACCATTCAAAATACCCAGAAGTTTCAAAATCATGAGCAAGTAAACAACTTCTCTTTCTCTTTCTCTTAATAGTTCAAGACAGAATTTCATACTTTTGAAAATGAACACATCTTTCATCAAAGAAGCTGTTCTGCACTCCTGACATTACGGCTACCTCAGACTTTGGAAAAATCTTTTAGAAATATAGCTCGTCTAAAGGTGCTGTTACTCCTAATGACCTTTAACTCCAACACCACTCCAGGAATGACCCACAGCATCGCCCTCTACTCCCCTCAGAGCTCAGAGCAGCGCCAGCTCTCCACAACTGAGCCATTGAACCCCCCTGTGGATTCCTCCATTTCCTCTTCTTAAGAGAGTTCTACCCTAACAGATCCATCATGATGAAGTGTACTAGCTGCAGTGTGAGACAGGTGTTGGCAATTCCAGCTTTAGTCTCCAATAATCACTCTTTGATTTCCTGCCTCCTTTAGAAGACATAAATGTGACCTTCAGGAGCTTCTTTGTCACCCAATACAAACTTGAGTCTTTCAAAGCATTCAAACAAAGACAAATGAGTTATTCTTATGCTAACAGCCCAAAAGCACACTTATTTCTGTCTTGGCTCAGTTAAGTTGGATTGGGGAGATGAATCTGAATCATCTGCTGTGAATTTTTAGATGTTACAAAGGATCATGTCATCTGAGCATGCAGTAACATTACAAAAATATGATACATAAATTTAATTTTGATCTGATAATTCTTTTGATGATGAAACATCAAGCAAGTACATTCAAATGCTGATGTCTCTTAGCCAGAACTGAGTGTAGTCAGTCTTTCAACAGTTTCATCAGACACATTTTAGAGGTCCTTAGAGCAGCAGCTCTCAATTGGTGGTTCGTGACCCAATAAAAATTGGTCACAGGTCTGTTTTCATTACATTGATGCATTTGGAAGATGCTTTTTTTCATTGCACTTATGGTGTACATTTTACAGTTCACACATTCCTATGGAACTGCACCCATGACCTTCATGTTGCTAGTGTTGTACTGTACTTTTTGAGCTACAGGAACACAGTTTTTAGTGTAGACAACAGGGGAAATGTTTAATGCAATAAAATACAACTAACTATAATATTAAATAGTTAGGATGGCAAATTCAATGTAAATGTTGAAAAAAAACACTTCCCTTATTGATTGATTGATTGATGTTAATGTCAAAGGCAATATGTCTAATTAAACTAAAATTTGGGGGTTATTTGGCCCAAATTAATCTGTGACTTAGTAAAATATATTTTAAATAGTCAACAAATTGTGTATTTGAGCAGGTATCTTGACATCAAACTATGAACAAACTATGTTGTAAGGCAATAAATACAGCAGGAATACAGTAAATAAAGGTTCACTTTGCAGCAGGGATAAACATGGTTTGTGTAGTGAATTATTGCTGCTGAGAGCATGAAACCATTGAAATTCAGGAGACATTTAGAACCGAAATTGACAATTTTCCTTTTCAGCCTATTTCATGTTAACTATTTTGCATATTACTTTTGATGCAGTTCATGGGAATGTTAGGAAAATTATCTATTATTCCTGCTTCTGCTGTTTGTGTTGCTGAAGAGAACAAACGTTGGAAAGGTGGCAGAGCACAGGGCTTCCCAAACCAATACTGCCTTTTCTTAACAGCAAATGAAAACAAACCATAATACCTCTGAATATTGATGGTTGTAGCATGCCAGCTGTTTTCCCATACTCCTTGTCATACAAAGAGCATAATGCTTTCTGCAAACTCTATACTCCAACGTAGTGGTTTAAGCAGGCTGCTGTATTGTGTAAAAAGCTTTAAGGCCTTCAGTCAGCAGGGGAATAATAGAAGAGCACATATTGAATAAAACGCAATGTGGCTGTGATTGTAAAAGAGCTTGTTTATAGACGGGGCATAGTGCATCAATACTGTCCTTACAGTACTGTATTTTTCGAGGTGTGTGTGTGTGTGTTTATAATGGAGGATGGATGGCAGCCCTGTGCTGAAAATTGATTACCTTTGACAATTTTTCGTTTGCAGACAAAGCTTTTGTCAACTTTGGGATAGATATTTTGAAACTACAGTCAACTGAATGCAGAAATAATTCATCTAGCCACCTCCGTTTCTTTAAAGGACAAGGTCAGTGGCAGAACAGATGACCACTGTGATGCTTACGATTCAATCCAGTTTTATTCCAAACACAATGAAATTCAAATTCAAAACTATGAATGGAAGGAAAATTTAATTGTAAATTTTCTGCCTTTCTTTTGGAAACGTTTTGATTGAAAATAATAAACTGAATTTCTCACACTTCTTGTCATATTTTGGCGAGTGGTCTACACTGCTCAGTGCTCCACATGCTGATTTAGGGGTTGCAGTGTTTCCTGTCTCCTCACATTGTTTGGAAAAGTGGTTGTGGAAATAAATGCTTTGAATGACAATTGTGCAGAGTAGAAGCAATCTAAAGCTCTTCACTTATCTTCTCTGGGCTCATCAACGAGTCTCTAATGCATGGAATGTGCATCTCTTCAGCTAAATCATCTATGAAGGACTCTTATCATGACAGTCACACAAAAAGCATGTCAATATGGGTTTTATGGGCATCCAGGATATGGCTGCGACATCAGATAAGCTGAATGACTTAGTATTTCCAAAGTCAACACAATTACACCACAATTACACATCACTGCAGGGATGTAATAAGGCAATAGTACATGGGCATAAGACTACTGTTATGTTGGATATTATCATTATATGTCCATCGTTATGCAACAATTCAATAAGCAGGAAGTACATTTTGAGTAATGTACGTTTTAGTCACAAAATAGCCAGTTACTTTGTCTATTTTTGCTCTGGTAAGGAAAATTCATGTACATACTTGGTTTCCAAATGAATTAGCATTACATTACATTTTTATCACTTCATGCATTCCCTGGGAATTGAACCCATGACCTTTGCAATAATAAAAGCCAAACTTTACTGTTTGAGCTACAGGATCCCGAATTAGCACCGTGGGATCAATCAATGTGTGTTGTGACTAAATTCGATTTTTGATGATACAATACTGCCAAGTGCAGCATAGTGGCTCAGTGGGTAGTGTTATTCCTTCACAGCATGAAGGTTGCTGGTTTGAGTCCTGGTTGGGCCATAAGATATAGAGCAGGGGTGCCCCATCCTGGAAATCTACCTACCTACAGAGTTCAGTTCCAACTAGGGATGAAACAATTACCAGCTTGGTGATATCATGATAAAATTCCCCACGGTTGGTATCACAGTTTCATATTTTAATGATCATTAAAACCATATTTGATTACCGCGATTTGAACAACTCAGGATAAATAAATACTGTCCAGCATAAAGCAAAGTTTTAAGTAACAGTCTCATGTGCGCACAGCATGCATACAGTGGTATGCGAAAGTTTGGGAACCCCTTGCAGGATCTGTGAAAATGTGAATAATTTTAACTAAATAAGAGAGATCATACAAAATGCATGTTATTTTTTATTTACTACTGTCCTGAGTAAGATATTTTACATAAAAGATGTTTACGTTTAGTCCACAAGAAAAAAATAGCTGACATTATTAAAATAACCCCATTCAAAATTTGGGAACCCTTGTTTCTTAATACTGTGTGTGGTTACCTGGATGATCCACGACTTTTTGTAATTTTTTTTGTGATGGTTGTTCATGAGTCCCTTGTTTGTTCTGAACAGTTAAACTGAGCACTGTTCTTCAGAAAAATCCTCCAGGTTCTGCAGATTCTTCAGTTTTCCAGCATCTTTTGCATATTTGAAGCCTTTCCAGCAGTGACTTTATGATTTTGAAATCCATCTTTTCACACTGAGGACAATTGAGGGACCCAAACACAACTATTAAAAAAAGGTTCAAACATTCTCTGATGCTCCAAAAGGAAACACTATGCATTAAGAGCCGGGGGGTGGAAACTTAATTTGTCTTTCGGGAACATGCAAGAATCTTCTGTTGCTTCTGAAGGGCAGTACTAAATGGGAAAAAAAGATATTTCAACAAAAAAAGAACAATTTGGACATCTTAATCCTGTTCAAAAGTTGGAATGACCCAACTTTTGAACAGTTCGGTACCGATACTCGTATCGGCACATCTCTAAATCAGTTATCATTTTGTCTTAACCCTTTTCTTTATTTGAAGGATGAAATGTGAGGTTTACCATTTTATGAAACTTTTTCAAAGCTTTATTTGAAAATTTTGTACATGTTATTAGATAAACTGTTGTCAGTCATGTTGTCATTTAACATCATTGGTAATGTTGTTGTAGTGTCTGGACCAATCAAACACACAATATATATTTTGTTTTTATATTTAACAAATACTCTGTAACCCCCCTCAGTTAACAAGCCATACGAGGACCCATGAACCCTTCCCCCCGGAATGCGTAACACCCCAGGAAGCCGACATTTCACCAAGATTCTCTGACTCAAACTGGTTCTTTCGCATCAACCAACTTCAGCAAGATCTTGGGCTTTAAGATTGCATCAGGAATCTCTTTCAGACAGCCGAGACTCGCAAGTATCAAACTTAGTCTTATTAATTGATACATTTTTTTGAAGGTGTGTTTGAATTAAGAATCTGACACTTCCGTTGTTCATGAGTCCCTTGTTTGTTCAAATGGTTTCATAAATTCCATTCCTTATGTCTCTTTCTGTATTGAGTTAAACTTTAACCCTTTCCTATACCAACTGTATGTGTGTGTGTATGTGTATGTTAGACCAGCTTATGTGTGTATGTAGGATGTTAGACCAGTTTATGTGTTTATGTAGTATGTTAGACTAGTTTAAGTGTTTATGTAGTTAATAAAACCTTACTTGTATCACACTTGACGTGTTCATTGTTTGCTCATAACCGGAGTCACTAATCATGCAGATTTATGCTACAAACTTTTGTAGAATTGTACAGTAAGAAAGTTATTTCCCTTAACCAGGAAATTAACATTCTTAGAATTGACAAGACAGTTGACCCTGAGTGGTCAGCTAAATATCTACAGCGGATCTAAAATATGCATAGTTAATTATAACTAGTTATGGTTAATTATTCATATTTCCTGTCATGAGCTGATTCGTTACATTGTTTTAGTTTTATGCAAACAAAAGATATTTTTTTTGTTGTTTGTTGATTTTAAATATTAAACTTGGCGAAACGATTTGTGCACATTTGCACATGTGATTTTTGCAAATTTCCAGCACATTTTAACAATACCATGATAATACTGATAACCCTGATAATTTTGGTCACTATAATCATGATAAGATTATACCGTTTCATCTATAGTTCCAACACATGTGTGTGTAATTGGTAAGTGCTCCTGACAATCTTAATTAGCTGGTTCAGTTGTGTTTGATTGTGCTACGCTGCATCCAGTAGACAGCATCACTGATTATAATGAGTTCTATTGTATTTTGTTGTGCCAGGTTGCATCACTCACGTCCAGTGTAGACACGGTGTTACAGTATTGTGCCCAAAAGTATTAAAACTATGCTTTTATCCACAGCTCAAAAGCTATAGTTCCAACTACACAAGTTTGCGATGCTGTTTGCAAATGTTTGTTGGAACTATGGTTTCAAGCAACGCAGAATCATTGAACTATTTTAGTAACAAGGGAACTTGCAACCATATGATGCTTTTGGGAAATGCACTCCGGGATAGGTGAATTTCAGACACTTAAATTGGCTATAGGTGTGAGTGTGAAGGGTGGTGTATGTTAGCACTGCGATGGACTGGCCTGAGACATTGGGACTGGCTTCAACATGATTACACCTTCATCTTTAAATTCCACCTGCAGCCATTGCTTTCCAAATCCAGTGACCTGTGCATTTCCCTAGCCACTGATTCTGGATGCTGCACGCTAGTTAGTTTGCCTGGACTTATTCACACCTCTTAAATGTTCACGGCCCTCATATATGTTTTGCCTGTCCATTTTGTCCTACTTCATGTCATTTATTTGAGTAAGTTCATGTGTTTGTGCCATTGTACAGATGGTTGTTTTCCCACTACAAGCTAATTTATTAAAAAATTTGGCCAAATGACTTGCACCTTCTAGTCTCCTGTTTGCTGTTATTAAGGTATAAAAGCAGTTTATGCATCGATTTCTCAAGGTTATTGTGCTGTATATTGATTTTAATCTCTTACCGCATCAATTTTAAATTCTGTGAGGTTAAAGTTCAGGCTTGAGCTTCCCAGTAATGAACCTCTAATAATCTTGATTCTGGTCTTGTTTGAAAATGCCTCTGTTGCATACTGTTGCATACACATACTGTAGACATTTACTGAGTCATGTTCTTCAGAACTTTCCAAGATTACTTTCCCTCTTATCTCCGTACTTGTGAAGATCATTCAAGCTGTGTTCCCCAGCATCTGAGAACTACGAGGAAACATACTGTAGTTCCTGGAACTTATTATCTAGACATATTGGATAATATTTCTCTTCTGTTCTTCAAGAAAAAAAAAGATAAACATCTATCTTTAAAGGGTCACTAACTCAAAGCAAACACACCGATGTTAGCTAATGCAGCCCGCAATTACAGCTTCATCTCCTGTTCTGAGCATCCAGGGTCGTAGATGAGGTGGTCATGCAAACTTCTTGAGGTGCTGCCTATAACATCCTATACATGGCCATCAAATGTATGGATTTTTGCGATGTGTCTGGTTTCAGAATAATCCCCCTTTAGATTTAAGCTCCATGTTGCCAAATTAGAAAATGTAAGAAACAGAGATTTTTATTGACGGACCATTTCGTCAAGGTAAGATGATGCTGAAGAACGTTTTGGCAGCTATAGGAGAATTTAAAGATTGTGATCCGTGAGCTGATCTGAAGCTTTTCTCTGTCCTGTTTCCATCTGCCTGTGACAGCTGGGCTCAACTCAGAGGAAGTGAGAATAGATATTGGCAGGAAAGAAGAATGTGCCAGCCTTTCGGTCCACCAATCGTTGGCCACTGGCACGGTGCCTCAGTTACTGCTTGCGTAGAATGATTAGACAAGAAGAAAGCGAAATCAATAGGGTATGGACGATTTATGGTTTATATCTTTAAATTGACAGTTTCTTAGTTCATGCTAAATTTAATGTGGATTCTTCTGTCCAAGGTTAGTGGAGACACTTTCACGGTGACTCTGAATGTTTCGAAACCCTTGTATTAATACAAGAGTGACAACAGCACAAAATTATCTTGCAAATTGCAGTTTCTATTGAAGATTTTCAGACATTCCCTCCCTTTGCAGCAAAAGCAATGGACTGCAAGTGATTGGACAATTTTAGAAGAATAAAATCTTTCTGGCTTTGGCTTTTGTGCACGTTGTGTTCACAGTATGCTGGCCTTTATCATTGCATTTGCTTTTGTTCTGTTGACAGTGCAGCTATTGCTCTTCCATTTTGGATTGAAGAGTGATTTGACTGGATCATTCCCTTCCCAAGCCTGTGTAATAATCTAAAGCCAGTTTATTGTAATTAACCAAACTAAAATGAAAAGTTTTTTTAATGGCTTTTGTATGACTGTTTTATTTTCAGTGTATTTATATATATTTGAAAAACCCTATTTATATTTAAATATTTCTGAAATTCTTTAAAAAAACAATTTTTATTTTATTTATATTTGTTCTTATATATTATATAGTTATTTTTTAACTATTATAATTTAAACATTATTACTATTTCTTTATTTCATAATATTTGTTCACCAAATCAAGGTCAGAAATCCAGCATAAAGGCAGCCATTTTGTTGTCATGTGACAATAACCAGGAAGTAATACAACAGAGAAGACACATGCAGGCACATTGTAGTGTCAAGGTCAGTAAACATATTAAAAATATAAGACCTTTTTATGATATGACAAGGTTGAATCAGGCTGTCAAATGTCCAATGATATTACCAACCTACAGGCAAAAACGATTTTTGCTGAGTTCAGCAAAGCATTATTTGTCTGAATGCAGTTGTTCTAGTCTCGTTATACAAACTTGTCTGGAAAAGTTTTCCTGATTTTCTTAAAGGGGTCATATGATGCGATTTCAAGTTTTCCTTTCTCTTTGGAGTGTTACAAGCTCTTGGTACATAAAGAAGATCTGTACAGTTGCAAAGACTAAAGTCTCAAATCCAAAGAGATATTCTTTATAAAAGTTAAGAGTCAACCACGCCTACCTAAAACGGCTTGTTCTAACACCCCCCCACTAGGGTTGTGATGGTGAGGAAATTTTCCCACCGTTTAATCGACGTGTGACAACACTGGTAATACTGGTATCACCGTGGGGGCCGGGGCGTTCCCTCTTTTTCTAGCTTTCCTTCGCTTTTAAATAGCTTGTAAAAGCGGCGTGCACATTTTACTTTGACTTTGAAATAGTGGCAATTCGGCATAAAGCAATTGATCGTTTTTAGTTCTTTGAATTTTCCCTTTTTTCCTCGCTTTCCGCCGCTTTTAAATAGCTTAAAAGCGCCTTGCGCATTTTACTTTCACTTTTGAATTAGTGGCAGTTAGGCGTCAATTGCTTGAATGCAACAACAAAATACAACGTCAAACTCACTTTAGCGTATATATAAAACATAGAACTTTTATTAACAAAACAAATACAAATACTCCATGCTATAGGGCAGGCTATGCCTAATATAAAATAACAAATAACTTACATTAAGTTTAAATAGGTATACAAAACTGGAAATAGGCTAAGTAAACATGTATAATATATAACCAAATAAATAAGAAACGTAGAATGTTATTAGCAAAACGAGTAAGAAAGCTTGGAGGCACGGCATACACCTTGATGTCAAAAAAATAAATAAAATGACACAAAGTTTAAATAAAGTAAAAATCAGCAAATAATGTGGAACCAATTAAATAAGAAACTAATGTTTAAAAAAAAACTTCCAAAATCACCTTAGATAAACAGCAAAAGTCAACAGGCTTTTCAAAATATAAAATATTGTCAAACAGGCGCTTTTGCATTTAATTTCGAAACTAAATCATCCGCGATCATCTTGTCTGTCTCACCTCACCTCACCCTTCTTGTCAGTCAGCTCGACTCACTCTCCTCACTGGAGAAATTAAATCTGATCTGTGATGTGTCTGTCGTTCGGCACGCTGCATTGAGCAGCCACGTTCAGTTTTTAATTGTAGTGTCTGTTCTTTTACCGAACTAAATTATTTTTATTTCTATAAAAAAATCAAAACAACGGTGGGGGTCGGTGACGCGGTGGGCAAGTGATGTAACCGGTGTTGTGGCTTAACACCGGCATCGCCGTCTATGTGGCAAGCCTAGCCCCCACATGTCTACGTCACTATGTGGAAATATTAGCATAATGCCTGCCCAAATGTGCACGCAAAGAAAGAAGGCGTGGTTTCAGGAACAGCAGCAGTGTTGATGCAGCCATGTCAGGGAGACACTGTGTATTTCAGTGTGAAAGCAAAAGCTCTTTATTTGGCCTTCCGGAAGTAGATGCAATTAGGAATCATTGGTTAAGATTTATTTACAACAGAACAGCACAACCCAGATGTTCGAATTTCTGCAATGCATTTTATGGACGACAGTTTTTTGAACCTAGAAGAGTACAAGGCTGGCTGTGCATAAAGGCTATTTCAAAAAAAAAATAAAGGGTCAATTCCGACTTTGCTATGGCTCTTCTGAATCAACGACTGTAAGTATGTTTTGTTATCAGTTTAAGTATTTGCTATTGACTGTTCAAATGCAGAGTTTTGCGCAGCGCAGAGTAACGTGTCGTGTGTGTGTGTGTGAGGGGAACAGGGTCACTTCACAGGAGAGTGAACTGTCTGTCAGAAATCATAGCACGTCAGCTGTCTTAACCGCGGCTTGTGTACTGCATCTTCACTGTGTCTGTCACGCGACTCTGTTGCCCTTTCGGGCTTGAACTGGTGGTAAAACTAACAACATTAACTGTCTTGATGTTTATTTTGAACGCTGAAGCGATTATGGTAAGGGACGTTACATTTCCGACGCGTGCTTGTGGTGTTCGGCCAATCACAATGCACTGGGTCAGCTGGCCAATCAGAGCAGACTGCGCTTTTCAAAGGAGGGGGCTTTGTTGAAAACGGTGTGTTTGAGAGAGGCGGGGCATAGAGGACCTACAATAATGTACAGTATTTGAAAAATAATGTATTTTTTGAACATTAAAGCATATCAACATATTCTGTTACACCAAATACTCAAAATAATGATCTTTAAAATAGCATCATATGACCCCTTTAATATTCAGAAATGATCACGACTATTTGTCATAAGCATAATTTAGATTTGCCACAAGGATCATTGATAGAAAGTAGAAAGTATTTGAAGGAAGTACTGCTTCTCTGGTGTAGAGATGTTTCAGATATCGTAGACACTGAATTATCTGAGAGGTTTGCACTGAAAATGTTATGTATTTTACCCAATTATATGCTTAATGCAAATAATACACAAGTCTGTACTTTTCCATCTCAAACTCATTATCCTATCTTTATTTTATCATATTGTCCTTTCAGAAAACTATTCCCTATAAGTAAAACTGTGATTTGATTTTACTAGTTGTTGTTGTCCCCATAGGCAAAAAAAAGGTCACATTGAGTAGATTTAGCTTGTAGGTAAAAAGATAAATGTACAATTAATCTATTTGTTTGTTGTCTTTGGAGAATTGTTGTGATGATAAGTAAAGGAAAGGAAAAATGGTGAGAGGCTTTTACCATATTTTATTAACACAAGAAAATGGCTTTACGTTTAAGTTGACTTCCTGCTTGGCTGGTTTGGATTCCTGAGAGAGAAACTCTGAGGACTTAAGACTCCCTCAGTAATAATAATAGAGTGGGTCTCAGCCCATTATCCCAAATGCCCTCTTCTTTATGTGTCCTCTTGAGAGTGATGCAGATGAGAGGAAATCCAGAGGATGTGCATAATAGCAGCTAAACTTACCTTGGCCTTTACAATTTTGGCAGTGTGTGTTATCATATGCTGCATAGTCATATCTCTGGTGTGGGAATTTTTTCAAGGCAAGACAAATGCCATGGGTAAAGAAAGTAAGAGCTGAGACTTGTCCGCAAATAAGGCTTTTAGACCCTGAGCACAGGAATGAAGCGGCAGGGTTTCCCCAGTAGTTTAGATACTGAGACAAACAGCTCTGTTTGCTTTTATTTGGTTCCCCACCATATAAAACTAGTAGATGATATGTACTTGGTGTAGTGTTTATGATCAGATGAACACTGTGTGTGTGTGTGTGTGTGTGTGTGTGTGTGTGTGAGAGAGAGAGAGAGAGAGAGAGAGAGAGAGAGAGAGAGAGAGAGAGATTTTTCATGCACTTTCTGTGGTATAAAAATGAAGTTCCTGAAAAAAAATAATTTTGATAATGGCTGAATTTGGATTTATTTATTTATTTATTTTTCATTGGCTCAAGTTAAAAAATATAGATGTGAATAATTACCCTACATTTTTTTTAATTGGATGAATGAAAAACAAATGTCAGTGTACTAGCATACTAATCCTGCTGCCATGTTTATATCTCCTAAAAGAGTAGTAGCCTATGCTATTCTGAATTCAGCCAGAAAATCCAGCTGGTTAAATATGGAGGAAATGGTAACCTGTTTTACTGTATTAAGAGTTCAATTTAGTTCAGGCCATTTTAGGAATTACTTTATATCTAGGATCAAATTACACTATTTGTAGTATATAATGCCATTTCTTCTGTTTATCATTTCTGAAATTAGAAATGCTAGAAAGTCCGGCTATTATTTTCCTTGTTCGAGAATGAGTAATGAGAAGGATCATGTGCAGCGCCCTGAGGACTGCTGTCCCTCATTGGTGACAGACGAGAATTGATGAGACTTCAGTCCCTAGCTTTACTTTTTTTTAGAAGGATCAGCAGGAGACGAACAGTTTTCGCTTAGACAGGCATCATAAGCAATTTCTCCTCAGCATTTCCTCGTGTTAAGCTGTAAATATGGATTGTGTGACTTGTTCATCATTGTTAAACGTGGTACTAGACATATAAAATGCATTCTGTCGCTGTCAATGTGTTTTACTGTTGGACAGACTGTTAGTAGCCTTGCTTACGCAATTTAGAGATGAACATCTCATTTCAGGAATGTTGTGATAATTCAGTTCTTCATAAGCATCAAGCAAATGAGACTTGAGTCAAGTGGCTTTTTAACTTACAAAAGAAAATGGTTTGTCTTTGATAATTGAGGCACATGATGCCGATGTTGGTCCTTATCCTCCTTGTAGCGATGCAAAATATTTGGAGGTACTATATGAGTTAGTGGCCAATATTACACATTTAATATCTGTTTAATATATTTAATTTAAGCTAATTTGCTCTACTTTTACATTTAAATTACAGAAATACTCAGTTAAAATGTTACTTTTTTTTTAAACAACAACAAAAAAAACATCATAGAATGTCATTTTTAAATGTATTAAGAAAAGTAAAAAATGGAATCACAAAAATGAATATATTTTTTTTCATAATCTAATGTACAATTATATATTCACTTACAGCATTTAAAACAATATTGTTTTTTATTGTTTTATATTACATTTCTGTCAAAATAATTAATATAGATTTTAATGGGAGTGGAATATTAAAATTGAATATTTATCAGTTATTGAACATAACATGAAAAATTACTAATTTTTTTACATTGGTGCATATCTTTGATGATGATGATGATGATGACTGTAAACCTTCTTTTATAGTCACAATAAATACACTCTTAAAAATAAAGAAGAACCTTTAACATCCATGGATACTTTCCATTGGACAAAAGGTTCTTCAGATTATTAATGTTTTTCACTCTAAGACAAAAAAAACCAGGTTGTTTTAAAAACCGTTCACTGGAAAAAAAATTATTCTCTATGGCATCGCCGCAAAAAATAAATAAATTAAAACCCTTTTGGAACCTTTATTTTTAAGAGTTTAGTTGATGAACACTGGAAATTTACTGAATAATTGAAAGGAAGCGAACCAGAGGTGCATCCCACTCCTCTCCCTGCCACACCTTTTTTTTATTATTATTTGGTAAATAAATGTGGAAAAAAATAATGCAGATGAAAAATAAATCATTCTCTTTCAGGCTCAGGGATTTTTGATCTTTGTTACACATGTCGCTGTTTTGCTTCCTGGGAAAGCAGCTTTTAGATTATTAAGGGAGGAGGGAGTGTAAGAGATGAAAACATTCTAATCCACATATTGACGTAAGGCTGGATGGAGCAAGGCGGAGGAAATGGGAGAGAACATTTGGGCTGCACATACAGCAGATTATTTCCCATCATGCTCTCCGACTGAGAGTGTCCCTAAGAGAGACAACAGCTTTATGAATTCCCTGGGGTCGCACTCCAGCAGCATATTCACATATGAGGAGCTACTAGTTAAATAGGCTGTGTTTGTCCTGCTAGTTCTCCAAGTGAATGCTTGTGCATTACAACATTATGATAATATTATGACAGTGATGAAACCATTACTGTGCAATATAACCGATTTTTAAATGGTCATTTGCATGTTAAATTGCCATATTTTCTACGCTTTTGCAGAATTGAATTTTCTTCCTGAAGTATCTTTTTGATGTTAATGAAGGTTTATTTAGAATTTAGTTTTACACATCCATTTTTCAGCGTTTTTTCTTTTTTTTTGCGGAAACTTGTCTCCACCATGGGATGAAAAAATTAAAAAGTTATTTGCCACTTTTTATCAAACAATTCTGACTTTTTTTCTAGAGTTTACATTACATTTCCTTAGAATTGTGAGATATAAACTCAGAATTCTGATTTCAGTTTACATCTCGTAGTTCTGAGTTTATATCTTGCAGTTATGACTTTTTTTTCCTCAGAAATTTGAAGTTTACATGTCACAATTCTGTTTTTTTTTCTGTTTCTTTTCTCCCCCCCTTTTATCTCTCTTATTTTTTCTTGCAACTATGAGTTTATATTTCACAATTCAGACTTTAGAATTAATTAATGTATTTATATTTATTTATAATTTATATCTTGCCATTCAGACTTTTTTAAAGAATTACAGAAAAAGTCAGATTTTTTAGATAAAAAGTCACAATTATCTTTTTATTTATTTATTTTTATCCAGTGTTGGAAACAAGCTTTTTGTTCCATTAAGGATTATTATAACAAGACTATGATTATTATAATCAGCCTTCCTCTTTGTCTGTGTAAATGGTACATGTTTTTTATTTATTTATTTAAACCCATTTTTGCAGTTTCAGGGGAGGGAACATAACATTTCAAAAGTTAAAGTATGTGTATATCCCTTCAATCAAGTGACTTTGAAGAAAGTCCTGATTTTTATTGGTCTCTCCCCTTGAAGGAGCTGATTGGTATGCTTTGAGATGGATGCTGTGTATCTTCTTGTGGCCAGAGTGCTTTAATTTGGACAATAGAATAAAGGTCTGGGTTGCTGTTTACTATTATAAAGCTTGCCTTACACTTTTCAGTGAATATGCATGTACACGTTCCACTCTGATAGGTGTAAATAATGTATGGAATAGTATGTGTTTGCACCGCTTTGATAAAATCCAGTACGACTTCAGCGCTGCCAGCTTTAATCCATTTTTTTGAGAAGGAAAATAAAACAATAACAACAAATACAATGCAAATAACAACAAATACAATGCAATTCAACGAGGAATCAAAACAACACTTGAGTGTTTTCCCAGTGCTATTCTAATGCAGAGCAGGCACTCTGGATTTGGGTTACGTACAGAGTGACTCAGATGCTTGAGACTTATCTGTTCGGTGTGGGACATGGCATCATTTTGGATGAAGGAGGGAGATCATAGATCACCAACCTAGATACAGGACATATATGGTATAAAGAGTTTGATTAACCAAATGTCCTAAAATTAACAAGCATATTAACCAGTGTACCATTTAAAAGTCAGTTGCCAGAAGGAAAATTCAGATGATTAAACTGGATGTGAAGACACAGCAAGGTTTAATCACATGTTATAGCTCAGATTTAAGATTTGAAAGGTATAATTCATACAAAAAGGAACTTTCTTTCTGTAAAGGGGAAAGATTTTCTCTAAGGAAAAACAAATATACTTGGTCTACACAGAAGAAAGACCTGTTTAGACTCTGCCCCGGTACAAGTTGTGTCGAGCTATTCATTAGTCTGTTTGTTTGATGAAAATTTTGAAATTGATAAAATGGGTTATTAATCCGTACAACTGCAGCAGCGGAGGACTATTATTCTGCTGCGTGATACTGCGGAAGAACTGATGAAGGCACGGTTTGATCTTCGGCTGACCAATCAGCAGAAAGGGGCGTTTAATTCCCGCCCACATGTAGAAATCGAATATTCAAGCTGTTTATTCATTTTTCCACCCATGAACGAAAAACGTAAATTTAAGCTGAATTCTCGTTTTTTGTTTTTTTGGAAAAAAAAAAACAAAAAAACGAAAAAGGAGCCGTTTTCTAATTTTTCTACTCTCAATATTAAATCAAAAAATGAATGATCGAATGATACCATTTCAACACACTTCAGCAATAAAAAAAGACACACAAATGTTTGTCTAGAGTAATTTTTGCTTATTAGTATGGTTGAACTTGATCATCGAAGGTCAGAAGCAAAGACATTGGTTAATAGAATAGGATTAAATACATAAAGGATATTTGTGTTGTTTAACATTTAATTATTGCAGGTTTGCGTCATATTCTGAGTTGCATTATTTTTATTCATTTTGAGGAATACTGAATCTGTGTTTTTTTTTTTTGTGAGTGAGATGAATTGATGCATACTCATATTTATTTTAGAACTACAGTAACATCTGATTTCTCAACATGGAGACAGGAGAGCTGTCAATCAATAAATTGGGGGGGAAAAGTAACTTGCATTACTTACTTGAAAAAGTAACTCAGATATTCTCTTGTAAATTAAAAAGTAATGCGTTACTTTACTAGTTACTTGAAAAAAAGTAATCTGATTACGGTTTACGTAACCTGCGTTACTTGTAATGCGTTACCCCCAACACTGTATATGTGTGTGTATGTATATGTATATGTATATGTATGTGTATATACAGTGGGTACGGAAAGTATTCAGACCC
>NW_015505199.1:932612-954798 GCF_001515645.1 Sinocyclocheilus grahami | reverse complement strand
CTTTCCGTCCACACTGTATATATATATATATATATATATATATATATATATATTATTGAGAGTTATCAAACATCTGGTTGAAAGCTGTGGTAGACATCTGTCATCTGATCCAAAAGCAGATTCTGTCTCCTCTTTCTCTATCTCTCGAGTAATCCCAGACACATTCTGTTAGGAAATTATGTAAGCCATGCTGTTTCAAGTAAACACATCAATGGGTGTTTGTCAGATATGGGCAGTTTTGGAATGGAGTGTCAGACTGCTTTGTTTTGCTAATACTAGAACTTTATGTATCAGAAATTGACACAATTATGTAATATTTTCATTATAGTGTATTATATTTACGTATACGTATATGTTTGATTGGACAATACACATAAAATATTCTGTTCACAACAAATTTTTACTTTAATTGTAATTTTTTTTTTCTTACTTTAACTCAGTCGTACATGTTACATTTAAATAACTAAAGTTTAAACTGTGGCAAAAAATTAAAAAATACAAAACTTTATTAGTACTAGCACTTCAGTTCACCTCGCTTTTTAAAAAGTAAGTTACGTACAGGAAGGGTACAATTGTTGACAGACTCGACTGTAACTTTTCATTCCTTTACAACAGCTTTCATGCTGGTACAGAGGGGATTTTGATTGAGAGACACTTTGCATCTTTTTTTCGCCTGTCTTTCAAGATGTCAGTTTGAAATCATACAGGAGTATCTGAGGCACAAGGTGGAATGGCTTTGTAAGGAAAACAGGTCAATTTAGCTCAAAGGGAATTATTTAAGATTTTAAAGGGAATTTGGACAGAATCACTGTTTTACGGCTGATCACTGAGACGGCCAGCGATTCATTGAACGAGCCGCACAACATCAACTCTGCAATGGATATTTATATCCAAACTATAGTGAAAACACTATTAATTAGCACAGCAACAAGATCGACAGTTTAAGACATTAACTTGTAAGCACAAAACACAAGATACTTCTCTTTTCAATATAAATAAGGCATGTAAACTAATCTAACACATGAACACACGCATTTACACATTCACACAAGTTGCAGAAAGCGAGAAAGTAAGGAAAGAATGAGTTTAAGGAAATTAAAATGCGAAATCCCAAGTTTACAGCAATATGTGAAAATGCATAGACCTGAACAACCATCAATCACTTAATTAACCCTCGCATTGAGTTCCTCAATGAGGTTAAAATTATATTAAGTGCACCAGTTCAACTAGAATCTGGAGGTACTTGCTTGCCTGTGAAAGAGATTCCCTTCCTTGTCTGGTTGCCGAAAGGGGTTTCCCAAGGTTGTTGATTGGCTATAAGTTCAGTCTTGGGAAGCCAGTGGTTGGGCGTTGGCTGACGACGCGGAGTTGTGGTCTGGTTAAAGTTTTAGACGGCACTCGAGGTCGGACTCGGAGATGCGGTGTTAGGCAAAACTTAACTCAGAACATGAAACTCTCAACGGAAAAGAAAAGAAACTAAAGTAAAGAAATAGAAGTAAAGTTTGACGAGACTAGGTGGCGTTTCTCCTCATGGTTTTGGAGGAGCTGGTGTGTAAGCCAGAGCACACTCAAAGAGCGCAAAAAGCGATGACTGAAATGCACGGCTAGAAGCCATGACCAAAAAAAGCTAACTAGCTCAAACAATCACTTAATTAACCCTCGCATTGAGTTCCTCAATGAGGTTAAAATTATATTAAGTGCACCAGTTCAACTAGAATCTGGAGGTACTTGCTTGCCTGTGAAAGAGATTCCCTTCCTTGTCTGGTTGCCGAAAGGGGTTTCCCAAGGTTGTTGATTGGCTATAAGTTCAGTCTTGGGAAGCCAGTGGTTGGGCGTTGGCTGACGACGCGGAGTTGTGGTCTGGTTAAAGTTTTAGACGGCACTCGAGGTCGGACTCGGAGATGCGGTGTTAGGCAAAACTTAACTCAGAACATGAAACTCTCAACGGAAAAGAAAAGAAACTAAAGTAAAGAAATAGAAGTAAAGTTTGACGAGACTAGGTGGCGTTTCTCCTCATGGTTTTGGAGGAGCTGGTGTGTAAGCCAGAGCACACTCAAAGAGCGCAAAAAGCGATGACTGAAATGCACGGCTAGAAGCCATGACCAGAAAAAGCTAACTAGCTCAAAAGGCGATGACTAAAAAGCATAGCTCAAAGCTATGACTAAAAAGCCACATGGCTAAAAAAGCGCATGATGTGAAAAAAAGAGAGAGTGATTTGATGGTGTCCTGAGTATTTAAACTGGGCTTTTGGCCACATCCCAAGTGGTGTTTTGACCAATTAGATCTCGTCTTTGCTCGAGATGTTGTATATTTCTCCTCCCAATTCATAAATCAAATGTTATCTTATCAGTCACATGGTCCAAGTTTTTCCCGCTCTTGCAGAGTATACTTTTGGACATGATTTCTATAACAAGAATATGATACATTTGACAAATAATTGATTGGAAGAAACCTTTAAAGCAAGAATTTTCACACACACACATACTAAACATGAATATGAACCCTTAAGCTATTAAATAGTTATCAAAAAGACACACACAATACGTGATTAAAACATGATAGTCTAATGTGTGGGTTACAATACATGATATGGAGTTATGCATAGAAATGATTAGTTGCTCACAAGTCCTTTTGAGTTCATTTTGGTGCATTGAAAGGCAGTTTCGGTGCCATTCTGTGGCTGAGGACATGTTCTGTGTAGACCAGAGGTTAAAAGGTCTGTAAGGAATCTCAGTCTGTTCTTTGTCGTCGAGGTGGGGGAAGTCAATCCAAAGAGCTCGTGATCGTCACTGGTTTACATGGTCATGCTGTGCATCTCTGACCATTAATCTTGGTTACTTGCCCCCAAAATTGACAATCTCCTTGGAATTGTCAATAAGTGGTCTTTTGTTTAAATGCTGTGAGCTACTCAAAGCTGCTAGTTGGTTCAGGCTTGTGGCGCCAGGATCTGATTTACGAACATCCTGTGTCTTGGGCCTCTGTGGAATTCGGCTCCTCGTGTTTCAACTGTTCTTTATCAAATCTTAAATTGTCTGATTCGTTCTGATACCCTACATCTTATTGTCCTTACTGTGCCGGATGGCACCGCTTTTTAATTTTTTTCCCCTAGCAAGGTGAATGACTCATTTAACACTTTCATGCGTGCCCGATAAGAGGAAAGAGCTTTTCTCTGAGGAGATTGCATCACGACAATTCTTAATCTTGCCCTCACAGCTTACGCTGGTTTGAAAGAATTGAACAGACTCTGTTGGGGAGAGAAAATAGAGTAGCAAGACTTCAGACCGAAATCAGACTCTTCGAACCCACTCACAGTGCCAATGCATTTCCCCACAAGGTCAAACGGACAGGATAGTTTGCTTTGGGCTTGGCTTTCTAACATTTCTGTCTTTTAAAAATGTACAACTCCTCCCTTCATTCTTTGTTACTGCATTTATCATTGTTTTGTAGTGTAAACCACCTTTCATTTGCCATGTGCTGAAGATACTGTACAGTATATTGAATTAGACACTAGGGGTGTAATGATACATTAATATGAACTGATACATCGATCAAATTACTAGTTTTTTAAGACACTTTAT
Organism: Sinocyclocheilus grahami; assembly: GCF_001515645.1. Lineage (NCBI taxonomy): Eukaryota > Metazoa > Chordata > Actinopteri > Cypriniformes > Cyprinidae > Sinocyclocheilus > Sinocyclocheilus grahami. The sequence continues at coordinate 951,220 of NW_015505199.1, read as the reverse complement.
TTTTACACTCTCATGCCACACCTGCACGCAATGTAAAGAAAAGAGTGTAAAGTGTAAAAAATGTAAAGTCGCACATAATATTGATCACAGGCCACTTAATCTTATCATGATTGTATCGTGATGAAATGTCTGATAAAGTAAAATATGGCGCTTAAAGACAGTACTCTAAAATGTAAATTATGTCATGATTTAGTCACCCTCCCGTTGTTTCAGCCTGTTTAACTTTTTTTCTTCTGTAGAATACAAAAGAAGGTATTTTGAAAAATGTCTGTGACTCAGTGTCCATCCAATGAAACCACATGGACCCCAATGTTGTTTTGGAACCGACTGACTTTCAAGGAATTAAGAAAAACAAAATATCTTCAAAATATCTTCTGTGCTCTGCAGAAAAAAAAATGGTCATACAGGTTTGGAATAACATTAAGAATAAGAAATTGCTGACATATTTTTCGATACTGGGTGAACTATACCTGTAATTTAAATGATCTGCTTTATACTATAACTGACAAGCAGGAGGGCCTCAAAGTCTTCTAATTTGGTACATTGATGAATTTGACCCTAGCCCATGGTCACATTTCTGAAAATCATCTCTAATAATGTTCCAGTTCTCTAATCATTCTTTGCTACTTCAATTAGTGACGTGACATGTGGCCAAGTATGGTGTCCCGTACTCGGAATTTTAACCCATTCAAGTGTACACACACAGCAGTGAGTAGTGAACAAACAAACACACACACCCGGAGCAGTTGGCAGCCATTTTTTGCTGCGGCACCCGGGGAGCAGTTGAGGGTTCGGTGCTTTGCTCAAGGGTCTCACCTCAGTCATGGTATTGAAGTTGGAAGAGAGCATTGTACATTCACTTCCCCTACAATCCCTGCCGGTACCAAGACTCAAAAGTTTAAATTAAAGTTGCTGCATTCAAACTACTGCTACTTACCTTTCAAGGTTACCTTATGTTAAACAGTTTTAAAACTGATTCATGTGATTTATAAATAGATAATCTTTGAACTTCAAATGAACGCAGTTATGTTCTTATTGGCAGACTCCATGAGAAAAAAGAAAGAAAACTGTGAAAAGATAATTAATTTAGCAAAGAAAATAATGCTTCAGATGAACTTGAAGAGGGAAGAAGTGTTGCAGAGATCCTGAGTAGACTGCAAAAAGAAGGGTGATTAGATCACCTAGTGGTTACTTAGGCAGAGAAAGGGTAGGATGAAACAATGTCTTGGGCTAATTAAAGTGAGTGCTGAACAGATCCCAGTATTTCGTGGTGGGTTTTTTTTCTTTGGTATTCTGCCACTGATAAAAGACTGACATGTTTCCTCTGTGCGGACACCTTGACAGGAAATGTCTTTTCAAAATTACTCTCTATTCTTTGTCTTTATGCTGAAAGACATTGTAGATGAGTTAGTGAGTTATTTTGGAATGCTAAAGAAATTGTTACAATTGTTTCTGAGAACGTCTCTGTGGCTTGACTTTATTTAAATCATAAACATTATACCAGACATATAGGTATGTGAATGTTGTACATTTTATGTCAGAAAATTAGTGTCGGTCCACAGTAGAGTTTGCAGATGTATATCACTTATAATGTCTGAATGTTGTTGATACTGTATACAGTATATATATAAATTTGTTTGATCAAAAATGCAGTAAAAACGGCTACATTTTGAAATATTATTACTTTACAATAACTGTTTTCTATATTAATATATTTGAATATGTAATTTGTTTCTGTGATGGTAAAGCTAAATTTTCAGCAGCCCTTACTTCAGTCTTCAGTGTCACATGATCCTTTAGAAATCATTATAGCTAAACTTTATATATTTATTGTATTTATTTGTGGAAACAAAATTTTGGTCCAGGATTCTTTGATTTCAAATAAATGTTGAACATTTTATTAGAGCATTTATTTGTAATAGAGAAAAAAATATATGTATGTATGTACGTACACACACACAAATGTGGCTTGGTTTGATATTTTATTATTTATATAATGCAAAGACAAAAGACATTCAGACAGATTTAAGTGAGCCAGGCATCATACAACCCAGCTGTACTGGATGCACCAATATTATATCACTCTGTATAATATCATAAAATCAACATTTTGCTGTGTCTCTATTTATTGTCTCTATGCGGATTTTCTTCTGAGTGCAATTATGGCTGCTTTATGAGTGTATGTATTTTCATTGGTGGTACAGTATAAGTCTTGTTCATCGTTATGCAATAACAGAGAAGGTCTCCTGACTGGCACGATATGAAAATAGGTCAGTGAATGTTTCTCCCACTGAAATTCTGATATTACTGAGCAATCATTCTCTGAGAAACTGAAAGACAGGGATGTGAGTGTCAATATCACAGACATATTTGATCTCCTCGCATTTATATCAAACATGTATGCAGGTGACAGATCTGAAATTGAACATTGATTGTTTTTCTATACTATGTGCATGCAGGATTTTAATTATAATTCATCATCTGTCTCTTGATACATCCCTCAGCTGTGCCTGTTCCTCGGCTATGTTCTTTCAAACTTTTTAAACTCAGCAGTCCACATGTGCGAACTAAAAAAAAAAAAAACATCCAGGGTTGTGATTTTACGCTAAAAATAAGATGAAAAATATTGATTTAAAAGCATTTTTGTGTAGTGAAGTAAAAAAAAAAAAAAAAAAAAGCCATAATGAAAAAATAAATAGCTAAAAAAAAAAAAAAATGCTGTCATTACATACTGCCAATAATGTTTTCAAGGTCACAAGGTCATCTCACAGGTTTGTTAATGTTGAGGGTTTTTTTGAAGGCTCTGATGGCTTTAGTTCTGTGTCTCTGTCATGACAGCCAGTCTTGGTTTTCAGGCTGTGCTTGAGAACTGAGAAGTGGCAGATGTATTGAGTTGTTTTCGGTGCTGTGATTTAAATGTAAATGTGTATTAAAACATGTAATACACTCCATACTAACTAACTAACTAAATCAACAATTAAATAACTGTTCAGCATGTTAGAATGACTTCTGAATGGTCATGTGACACTGAAGTCTGTAGAAATGGCTGCTGAAAATTCGGATTTGCCATCACTGGGAAAAAAAATCATTTTAAAACAAGAAAATAGAAAACAGTTATTCTAAATTGTAATAATATTTTGTCATAATTGTAATAATATAAGACACTTAACTGTATTTACTGTCTATTTTTATCAAATAAATGCATCATTGGTGAGCATAAGGCTTCATTTAAAAACATTTTAGAACATTAATAAATTAATTTGTGCTTTTTTTTTTTTAAATGCCATGCAAGGCATTTCAAATGATTTTTGAGTGATTATGCAAATAAATTTGCTTTATATCGATTTGATTAGTCGGTTTGAACAGATTCTCTGCATTTAACTGAGCTTTTATCAACTTTATCAAGTCAATGGCAAAATTAGTCTACCGACATGGTCTTTAGTAATAATCGTAAAGGTGACACCATGAAAATCTGACTTTTCCAGGTTTTAAGTGCTATGATCAGGTCCCCGGTGCATCTACCAACCAAGGAAACGTGAAAAAGATTAACCCAGTAACTTTGGTTGGTAAGCCTTTTTCTGCAAGCTGAGAAAACTAGCACATCTGATTTCGCTCCCTTGGTGACGTGGCAAAGGGATCTCATTATAATATTACCGCCCCATAATCTGTAAGTTTACACCCACAGCGCCGTCATTTTGATTTTGCAAGCGACAACGGTGTACCAGTTCTAATGCCATGGCAAAAGTTTGAGCAAATCATGCTAACTGTTCTGTCTTTGGCTGCACAGATGAGCACAGAACACTATTTACAGTCCCAGCCTCAGAGGAGACAAGAGAGCAGTGGATTTATTGATTTATTTAATGTATATTGTTGCTGCCACACAGATCTAAAATATACAGGCAATTTATTTCCCAGCCGTTTACCTTCACAGACATAACCGACTGTTTTTGTAACTCGTGTGTTTTTAACGTAAACCTGTGTGTGAATGAGAACTTAGTTTAGTACTCACATGCTGTTTCTGTCCGTGTGCTTCGGATGTGAGCTCTCAGAAAACCGTATATCAGAAGTTTAAACTAATATGGTTTAAAACGCATGATTTCAGTGCGATAAACATGATAATCAGAACCAAAAGAAATGTTTTTAGCAGGTACAAGCTGTAATGGCCAGCTCTATTCTGGAAAAGGGGGCTGGGAGCAGCTAATTTGCATTTAAAGAGACAGGCCCGAAAAACAGCGTGTTTCTGCTTCCACTCAAAATGGCCATTTTCAAAATGATATAATAAATTATCTGTGGGGTATTTTGAGCTGAATCTTCACAGACACATTCTGGGGACACCAGATACTTATATTACATATTGTAAAAAGGGGCATAATATGTCTCCTTCAATGGCCAAATAAAAAGCAAATTGCTATAATAAAAATGTTTATTAATTTTATATTGCCGGCAAAATGAATGTGAATATATTGTGAATATATATAATATCACTCTAGTTCACAGGTAAAAGCAAACACACAAAACCCAGAGGACTGTCAGATGAGGGGTGTTACAAAGTATTTGTGAAATCTAGCTAACAAAATATATATTGTGTGTTTGATTGGTCCAGACGCTACAGAAAGGAGAGAAACACATTAGAATATTCTCTGTGTCTCTGGTATTGTCAGCATTGAATACACCCTATAGATGAGATCTAGCTTCTAGCAGAATGTTTGGCACACGCTCATTAACTCGCAGGATGCACATTCTTTGTAATTAGTATCTGACACTGGCCTTAGACTGGATCTGAGCTTCATGAAAGGGGAAGGCAATGACAACAGAACAATCCACTAATGATACCTAACAATTAAGATCAGCATTCCAAACGCATTCATTTTCAGCTTTGAAACAGCTGTCAATAAATAAAACTCACATCAGGGACCTTTGAGATGCTCTTAATGCTGATTGTTACCCTGGCGCTTGTGAATGTTTCTCTGTTTGTATATTTGAGAAAGTTATTATTATTATTTTTTTCAGTAATCTTAATTAGAAATTGGCATATTTCATCTTTAGATCCGCATTGCATGCAAAAAGTTATATAATTCCTGGATAAAGTTATCCATTAGCATTTCCATTTATTTCAATGGCAATTGCTCAACTGACACAGAACACCAAGTATGTGATTTGAAATTAAACCCTTCGTTATCGACTTTCCTGACTATTTTGACATGTTTGTGTATATATTTTTTACTGACTTTTGATGAATTAAGCCACACATTGTTATTGTGTTTTCATGAGCGGTGGCAATTGAGTAATTGCTCATTCCAAATTTTAATGGGTTTTGGACCTAGGCCAGTGTAAAAATTTAATTTTCATAATTGATATTGCATTTTTCAAACTTGCAGTTGGTTTTCAATTGCTGTTAGAGTTTGAGGCCAGTGGGTCGAAATGAGAAGTGTTATTGCAGTGCTTCATTTGCTTAAGGATGCAAACACTGAGTCACTGAGTTCTTAAAGAAGCTCTTCATCAATGTGATGAGTGTGCTTTCAAAGTCTCACATTAGGCCACAGTATTTATATCGAGTTCTAGCTCTTTGCCAGAACATGAGTCAAAATAAGCCTGAACTATTTACTAGATCTTTTCGAGAGTGTATTCAGGTTTTAATGGTGAGGCCCTGAGTGAAACATTGTGTTTTGGGAATCAAGCTATTTTAACATTATCAAAATGAAGCAGCTTATCCTTTTTTTGGTGTTTGGTATTTTCGGTGTAGTAGTGCACAAACGGTAGAAGGCATTTTGTTGAATGTTGTAAGGAGCCGGATGGGTAAGATTTGCCATTGTAAGCATGACTGCAAGTTTTTTTTTAAATAATTTTTTTAATTAATTAATTACTCTTCTTCCATCAAACTATGAGCATGTGCATAAATAAATGAATAAATCTTTAAATGAAAAAGTCATGCATGTTTTAAAACCCTGCTAATAAATAAATAAATAAAATTAGAAATTAATTAAAATTAGAAACCCTCATAGAATTTTTTTTTGTTGCCTGCTATTGATGGAATGTTAAAACAACAAAAACGTAATGGAATATGGCCCAACACACAGTTCTGGAGGAGGTTTGGGATAAGAGTGTTGAAGGCCGAGCTGAAGTCCACAAACAGAATCCTCACATAAGTTCCTGGTTTGTCTAGATGTTGTAGGATATAATGCAGTCCAATGTTGACTGCATCATCCACAGACTTGTTTGCTTGGTAAGCAAACTGCAGGGGCTCCAGTGAGGGTCCAGTAATGTCCTTCAGATAAGCCAACACCAGTCACTCAAATGAGTTCATGACCACAGACGTTAAAGTACCAAGTCTGTAGTAATTTAGTCCTGTGATTTTGGATTTCTTTGGGATAAGGATGATGGTGGAGTGCTTAAAGCAGAAAGGGACTTCGCACAGCTCCAGTGATCTGTTGAAAATTTGTGTGAAGATATAGGCCAGCTGGTCAGCACAGGTTCTTAGACAGGCTGGTGTAACTCCGTCTGGGCCTGGTGATTTCCTTGTCTTCTGTTTCCGGAAGATTTGACGCACAAGATCTTCACAGACCCGAAGTGCAGTGGGGGAGAGGAGGGTTGCTGATGTTAATGGATCCATGGAGAGAATGGGTGTGGGGTGTGAGACCGGGAGTTTCAAATCTGCAATAGAACTCATTCAAATCGTCTGCCAGTTGTTGATTCAACACAGTGCTGGGGGATGGTGTCTTGTAATTGGTGATTCAATTCAGTCCTTACTGATGCAGCAGGGTATGGAAAGTTCCCTTATTAAGGCAAGTCATTCATTCAGCGTTCAATGTTTTCAAATTGAGGGAAATTATGTTCCAATTACATGTGTTGCTGCTAGAGCTTTACATGTTTAGCTTCTCGTCTGCCACTAAGAAGCGGCACTGAGTGTCCAATATTGCACACTATCTCAACAGTTAAAGGGGTCATATGATGCGATTTAAATTTTTCCTTACTCTTTGGAGTGTTACGAGCTCTTAGTACATAAAGAAGATCTGTAAAGTTGCAAAGACTAAAGTCTCAAATCCAAAGAGATATTCTTTATAAAAGTTAAGAGTCAACCACGCCTACCTAAAACGGCTAGTTCTAACACGCCCCCACATGTCTACGTCACGATGTGGGAAGATTTGCATAACACTGCCCAAATGTTCACGTAAAGAAAGAAGGCATAACTTTGATTCTCGCTGTAGTATTGTTGTTGCCGTGTGTTTCATTGTGAAAGTGAAACTACTTTGTTTGGCCTTCCAAAAGAGGACGATATCCGCTTCGTCATGCCTAGAGCTGATCCGTGCTGGTCGCTGAGGAAATACATCAACTTTGCGCTGTGGATCGCCGGATCGGCTTTCATCGTGGATGAAGCGGAGTCCAGCCCGGAGTCGTCACATGTGGTTGCCGCAAGCCCGCCGGCCGCTCCTTTGTCGAATCCGCCGGCCGCGCCGTTCTCAAGCCCACCCGCCGCCACTCACTCAAGGCCACCAGCCTCCGTTCACTCTAGCCCGCCGTGTGTGATGCTGTGTGTTTCGTTGTGAAAGTGAAACTACTTTGTTTGGCCTTCCAAAAGAGGACACAACTAGAAATCAGCGGTTATAGTTATATTTACAACACTGTTCCAGAACAGCTCAACCCAAATATTCAGAATGTGTGCATCACATTTTATGGAGGACTGTTTCCTGGGAGAGTAGACTACAATGCCGGCTGTTCTGACTCACAGAATGTAAGTATGTTTTTCATATTTAAAGGAGTTGCCACTGATCATTCAAACGTGAGTTTTGAGCAGTGTAGACTAGCGCTTGTTGTTTGTCATTTTTCCGATCACAAATGCAGATATGGTTTTATGTTTACACGGTATAAATCATTATAATCCGTAATTATGTCCCCACTGGATGCAACAAATGCCTCGTTTATAATGGGTTTTAATGTTTTTGTCTCTTTGCTCCGGCCGGGACACGGCATCACAATATGGTAAGGGGCGTAACATTTCCGTCACACGCTTGAGGTATTCGGCCAATCACAACGCACTGGATAGCTGGCCAATCAGAGCACAACTCGCTTTTCAGACCGATGAGCTTTGTAAAAATCTAGGCGGGGCATAGAGGAGAAACAATAACGTACAGTATGTGGAAAATTATGTGTTTTTTTAACCTTAAACCGCATAAACACATTTCGTTACACCAAATACACAAAATAATGTTCTTTTTAGCAACATAATATTACCCCCTTTAAAGTACTGTACATCATTCGTGTACTTGTAGTGCACTACATCATGCTTCGTTTTTCAGTGTAGACACATACCTCTGCTACTTAGAAGTACATGAAAAGCGTGGTTCCAGGCTGGTCTAGCTAATCCTAATGCTTTCTAGAGTAAACAAATGCTATAAAAAAGGCTGTTACTGTAAAGTAGAATTTAATTCCTATTACCACCACATTATTAACTGAACTAAATAAGATTTCTCTCATTCATTTTTTCTACAAGTGGTTTTTCTCCTCCTCATTATACTGTCTTGTATGCTAACTATTCATGTTTGCGGCCTCAGAAGAGGGACGGGGTCCTTGGAGTTCGTGGGAGGTTGCAGCGGGGTCACATGTGACTTTTGGATTTGGAGTTTGGCTCTTGGAAATGTGTCCAATTAGGGTATAAACAGAATATTTCGAATATACTTTGAAATATTAACAAAGATGAATGACCCCATCCAACACAATCCCTTTTCATTTTGTATCCACACTCTTCACTGTATTCATCTTGAGAATTGTCAGCCAAGGCATTAGACTTCTGAATATTTAGTGTGGGTTGATTTGGCCTGCTGTTTTTAAATGCCTAGCTGAAATATTGCCCAAAGAGGGACCGTTTTTATTTCTATTTCTTAGCTCCCTGCAGTTCCAGCTTGGATGGAATGACCAAAAGATGGGCAGTTCTTTGTGAACGTGTCCTCCAGGCTTGGCTGCTTGTTTAGGGGACATGTGGAGAGAGGAAAGAGCAACGCAGAAGCAATGGGAGACAGCCAAACCTCCCACTGGGTGTTTATGGTCCTCATCAGTTTGAAATGTCAGCCTGGCTTGAGAAGTTGCACAAGGCTCTTCTACAAACGCCTTTCTCTTCAGTCAAGTGATTTGGACAAAATCAGCCTCCTGCGAGTCTTGGCTAGAAAAGTCAGGAGGTCAATCATTCTGACCAAAGTTGTTGCGGTGCAACAGAATCCTTCATATTTTCTAATTCCTGTCCTCCATGTTTTCATTTGAAGTCAAAGAGATCTTGACTTACCCTGAAAGTACTATTGAGCAAAGTTTCTACCTGCTGGTGACCAGATACAATAATAATTTTGTATTTTTGGGCAAGCAATTTCTTTAACAACATTGTTATTTTTCAGAAAAGAGCGCAAGAAAGCATGTCTAGATGTGTCTAGTTCTTCACGTTTGAATACCCATAGTGAACAACACGCTAATTTCACTTCCTCCTTCATTTGCCACTATTCCTCTCCGACCAAGCCGATGATGTTCTGCGCTCAAACAAACAGATGTAAATGAATTTTACATATGTTACAGATGCCACACAGCGCAAGTAGACGATCTGCATTAAAAGGAGTTGAATGGGTGCTATGGCTGTTCTGTTCTAGTTCAAAATCCCAAATTTCCCATAGACATGTGGGACTGAGATCTGAAACAGCCTCCACAGCTGTATGATATGAATTGATTAAATGGTCGATTAAACGCTAGACCGAGCAGGATGGCTGTTTAATTCAAAGGCATATGCAAATAAACTTGGTGTGTAGATTGTTAGTCTGCTGCACATACAAATACACACTCACATGCATGCTCACTTCAGGATGATATGAACAGGGGCTCGGGAGATTGTACTAAAGTGGATTACAACTCTCACAGACACCGTTTCCTATATGCAGCCTCAGAGATATGCATTTGTAGTATAAATGGCTCAGCGGACTCATAACCTGTTTGCATGTTGGCAAGTTTCTTTCTGATCTCGCACAACAACAACGCTTTGGTTCACGTCATATTTTCCTCACTAAAGCAGTTTCGGTTGTTACATCCATGATTAGGCTGGCAAATCCTTCCGGCACTGTTGTTGCTCATGCTTGAATGTAGCAGTGGTTCGCAGCAGGTTTTGCGTCAAACCTGGATTTTATATTGCACATCACATATATGTACAGTATATATGTGTGTATGTATGTATGTATGTATGTGTATATATATATATTATATATATATATATATATATATATATATATATATATATACACACACAGTATATATATGCGCGCGTGCGTATAAATAAATAAATATTGTACATGTGTGTGTATATGTATTGGAGACTTTTTTGTTATAATAGGGTGCAAATTTTACTTTCAACACTTTTCATCTTATAGTTTCACTGTCTCTATTTTATTTATTTCAGTTTAGATTAGTCTATTAATAAATGTAATTATTTAATGAATTGAAAATCATCTAAATCTTCATTGTATTGAAGACCGTTATTTGTTATCATAAAGAGTATTAATTTCACATTCACTGTCAATTTAATTTTGCATTTTATTTTATTTTATTTTATTTTTTATTTAACCACATTGTGTCTTTGCAACCTGTATCTACCACAGTCTGGCTTTAGTTTCTGCATCTGTCTAATTTATCCAGCTTCTTCCAAGTGACAGATGCATATGCTGCAAAATATTTAGTGTTAATGGTTGCATGGCATTAGATGTTCATAAACATTTAATGCATTTTCTCTTCCATCTAAAAGTTGATGAGCCTATTTAATTTATCTAATATAACTGTGCATGATTATACCATTACATTTATAATTGCATTTTTGCATTTAGCATATTTTCCCCCCTGCTGTTTGCAACCCCGTCAAAACAGACCTGCAACTCACCAATCGCAAAGCACTGGTCTAAATGACACTTCCCTGAAAGCACTCTTTGAAAGCATCCTAAAAAAAACAAATATATTCTGCACACCTGCAGCATTATCACAGCCAATGAGCACGGCTGATCTCCCTTGCATTACTTCCGCATTTATCACCTCATCTTTTTTCGCTCTGCGCTAAAAATCACAAAGTCGCCCCCTGCAATGCTTGTTCTGACATGCCTATATACCCACCAACATTTCACACATGACAAAACCCAAAGGCCCACCTGTCGCTTGCTGTGGCAGCAGGTGATATGGAAACTCATAGTGACATGGTGCCAGGCTGCACATTGACCCAGTTAGATGTGGACTCGGTAATGAGGCTGTAACTTGCCTCAGCTCTTGCAATCCATGCGTGTCAGTGCCCTGCGGCTGCACAGCATCTGGACCTCAGCTGCATCTTGTCAGGTTCAGCAAACATGCCCAGGACCATGACAGAACCGCCAATATGTGCAGTCCACCGCATACATCATACGGTACCTGAGTGCTGTTTTCCAGAAAATCGCTATTATCTAGAGAGCATTGATGAGTCTTTAGGGATGTGACGAGTGGGGCGGGGCCGAGAGCCGTGGGGGCAGGGCTGAGAGCCGTGGGAGCGGAGTGAGGCCGGTGGAGTGAAAGATAATGTGGGACACCTGCGCCACACACTGGTCTCGAGTCCCACGGAGGAGCTCCGGAAGGATAAGAGGAGTGATGACAGTGAAGGACGAGAGAGGACCAGGCCTGGATTTTATGTTGTTGTTTTATGTAGCAGTCGTCCGTGAGTGGCTGCCACTTTTACTTTAGTTTTGTGTTTGTTTATTTATTTATTAAAGTTTAATGTGTAAATGTTCGTCGGTTCCTGCCTCCCTCTTCCCAATCTACGAACATTGTTACAAGGGACCTGTTGGATACAGCACTGGTTCAATATTTAAATATATATTTGGAGGGGTGGATATGTAGGCTAGTCCGTGTTGGATTTATGTTTCAATGTAAATTTCACATTAGCTTGGCAGATTTACACCACCTCTCTCAGATATGAAGTCTGAATTGTATGTATTTATAGCTCTAATTAAATGTGTAATTCTCTATTGTAGGAGCTGTTAGGCATGTCTGTGGCGGATAAAATATAAAGATGGTTTTGAGCTTCAGACTGTCACAATACTTAAATCAGACAGCTCTAATTATTGCATTTCTCCATAATTCTCTCCAAGGGCAGATCTTAATAAATGCTGTTCTTTCAGTGAATGAGCATGTATTTGAAGACGTTTCATGGATACAGTTGCATCATGTTTCTATAGCTAAATGTAACTTTGGGCTGAACTTTTTAACTTCTTTTCTACCCCCTAGTTTTGCGATGAATTATTATGAAGAGCTTCTATTGATTTCTACAGTTAATTGTGACTTTGCAGACTGGATAAAAATATTTTAATTCTCTTGGACTGACTTGGTGATGTTCCGTTACACAGCAATGAAGCGGCCAGAAGTACCGCATGTACAGTAATTGTTTCAACTAATGGGATCTGAAAATCGAAGAGGAAGGATAGATTAAAGAAAAGACAGTCATTTTAAAACAACAGACTGCTGTGCATGGTGATCTACAGGCTATTATAGTCTGAATATAATCAAGAAATCTCGAGTCGGTAATAGAGGAGCTTTGTTTATTTAAATGGTCCTATTATTTGCAAATCCATATAAGCGGTACATAGTTGTATGTGCTTTCACTGCAGCTTCGGGTTGTTGGCAGTAATGAAGGCAGTTAGGCAGCACTGGCTCTGTTTTGTGTAGTGAACCCCAGGAGAATCATTACCCCTAGTTTCTGCAGTCTTTAGCCATTGTATTTAAAGACAGACCAAAAGAGGAAGAGCTCAGCTCTCAGTGGAACTGCTTAAACCAATAGAAAATTCCCTTGTTTAAAAAAAATCCATGTTCTTAATTTACATTGAGCTGATGCAGCTCTGCACTTTTTGTGGTCTCGATGAACAGGTGAAGAAAATGCTAAACGGTTAGACTCTAATTGTATTGTGTTTGTTATAACAGAAAAGCAAGCAAACCCACAAAAAAACTTTCTGATAATGAGTTGAATCTGGATCAGGTATCTCCAGACTTAGATCTTCCACCTTATATGCCTCTAAAAGAAATTTATACTAGATTAGGTATTATGTGTATGTGTGTATATCCGGTCAAATGTTTGAAATATATATATATATATATATATATTTTTTTTTATTTTTTTTTTTTTTATTGTCTTTTGAAAGAAGTTTCTTATGCTCACCAAGGCTGCATTTATTTGATCAAAACACAGTAAAAACAGTAATATTGTAACATATTATTACAATTTAAGGTAACACTTTACAATAAGGTTCATTAGTTAACTACATTAGTTAACATGAACTAATAATGAACTGCACTTATACAGCATTTATTAATCTTTGTTAATTTTAATTTCAACATTTACTAACACATTATTAAAATCTTGTTAACATTAGTTAATGCACTGTGAACTAACATGAACTAACAATGAACATCTGTATTTTTATTAACTAACGTTAGTGAAGATTAGTAAATACAGTAACAAATGTATTGCTCATGGTTAGTTCATGTTAGTTTATACATTAACCAATGTTTAACTAATGAACCTTATTGTAAAGTGTTACCCAATTTAAAATAACAATTTTTCTATTTTAATAAAACTTAAATTGATATATTCCTGTGATTCATGAATTTTCACATGATCTTTCTTGAATTCATCTTTATTATCGCTAATGATTAAATAACACTGTTTAATCTCAAAATGAATATCCACATTTCATACTGTACATTGTAATGTTGTGATGCCTAACTTCACATTTAAATTCAGTTTAAAACTATTAATTTTATTTTGTGTTTTTAATTGTTAATGTTCCTTCACAAGCCTGGTTCTGGGACTTCATAATTTACAATGGTCAGAAATAAAACAGTGTACATCAATCAGACTGTCCTTTGTTGTGTATCAGCAAAGTGTGCTTAAATGTACTTTTATTTGTATTTTACTTCACATAAGTTATTTTAACACTGGCCCGACTGTCACAGCAATATATCTGCATCTTAATTTGACATGTTTGAGTCCAGCTCAATTCTCTAGATAAAATCAACAGCGCTAGCCTGCAGCCCCAGTGCACTCTTTCAGATCTCGCATCACTGATTATATTACCTCTTTTGGGGATACAGCATCAGGGTGTGTTTATTTGCGTGTGTTTGTTTGACACGATAATAATGTGCATTCCTAATGTATGCGGCACATGAAACATGCTCTGCTCGGCATGCAGATGGGAATAAATCGAGCACAATATGGCCCGTTGTTAATATGCCTCAATGAGGAATCTGCAGAAAATAACAATCTGCCACAGTGTTCTCGCCCCATCAGTGCTCTTGATTGGCAGGCATATGATTAATCTCAAACTGTGATGAAGCACTTTGGGTCCAGGGCAGCTGAGGTGAGAGGGTGTTTTCATTAGGGCCTCATAGATAGTGAAGATGGAAATATTACCATGATTATTAACTATTGTTCTGAATTTGATTACGTTTGATTGCATGGATGGAATTTAAAGCCGTAAAAGTGGAGATCTGGACTCGTTTGAAGGTTGTCCTTGACTTCATCTCACACTCCATGATATTTTTTTCTGGTAGAAACATGTTTCCGAAAGGCCTAATCATGTGTCTGGGATATCAGCCCAAAGAATACATTAATTGGCCAGCTTTATACCCACACATATAAAGAGCCCGTACCGAAACAAATGAAATCAGGCAATCCTGTTTCTTTCTTGGTGTGGAGCCAGGACAGTTCTGAAAATTATTTCCAGTGAGTCTTAAGGGCTAGTCATTAGTTCCGTCAGGAGCATAACATTTCTACATGCTCTTTTTGAATAAATGCAGGCAGGTAACATCTTGCCAAAGGCCGTTTAATTCTCCCGTTTATCAAACTGCTTGCCGAGTTTCAGAGCACTTTTTGGTCCTCGCCAAGACATTCAGTGAGTGCACTAATCATTTAAAGCACTCAAATGCAATTTCAAACCTACGTTTTTGCACTATAATTACAAGCATTTGTTCTTGTGTGATTTCCATCTGCTTTTAAATGTCCCTGCGAGTTAGCCAAGTGAGAGCTTATTCGATCCGAGATTGGAATTTCTGGATTGGTGGTTGGGATTGACAATTCTGTTTGCTAACAGGTGTGACTCTTGAATTGTCCTCTTCATGTAACAGCTTACAGGAGTGGCTCGGATTCTGCCTGTTTGAATAATTTTTCGAGATAAATAACAGCATGAATAAACGCAGTGACAAGTTTTAAAAATACTTACAAAAGATCTTATCACAGTGGACATGACATTGTTTAATATAAAGTTTTTTTTTTTTTTTTTTTTACTGTAGTGGGTTTGGGGGTTATTTTTATGGGAGTGCTAAATTATGATATGTTTTGATTTATTTATTGAAGTTTCATTTACACTATAAAGACTGGTTGAATTATTGTGTTTATTTATTTTATTTTTGGCCAACAGCAGCTTTGAAGGCTTTTGAAATGGGTCATGGACTGAGAAATCAAATTTCCCTTGATCTTTTGACATAACAGGTCAATATACTATAAAAACATCCTGTAAGTTTAAAAACTCAAAACTTTCTCATTAGTTTAAAAACAGCTTTTATTGAAACCAAGCTCAGAAAACGACTCTTTTTCGAATGTGCCACTTTATGACGTAATAGTGTGGCTAAACACCACCTCCACAGGAGAAGATCAACGCCTGCCTCTACATCTCTGCCACTTTAGCCCCGCCCACTGATACGCGCTTGTACTGTAGTGAGAGGAAATACTAGAGAGACATGAACACAGGATTACTCCATCATCATAACCATACAGATGACATTACACGATAACAAGACCGCGTGTAGTGTAAGTTGTGAAAAATAGAATTGCCTTCTTTGTGATCCTAACATATCTAGATCGAACACGAGCAATGTTGTTTCATGTCGCGAATCAATTTCTCTTTCAGGTCAGAAGTGGCGCGAATGCTTGTATGTCAGAAATAGATCGGGACATCAGTTTACTGTCAGGGATTTGTTGTATTAATCCGTGCCGCATTCAGTACAGACAGAATCGCCGATTATAATGAGTTGTGTTGTCTATAGTCGTGTTGCTCCGCTCGCGTCCGGTGTAAACACGGGGTAAAATTTGCAAAGAGCTCCAGATCGCATCAGTGAAACACTGTTTGTTTTTTTGCTTTACTTTGCTATGGATTAATTTTTAAACAAGACAGTATGATGCAGGCTTTTCAGAGTGACTGAAATTAAACGATGATGCAAAGCTGAGTCTGACTAGAGTGGATCCAGCAGTAATGTCACAACTCAGAAGTGTGAGCAAACGTACTTTTATCAGCATTGCATTGTCTGTTCCAGGCTGTTTGATATGTATTATATTCAAAGTATTTAGTATTTATACGTCTTTATAGTATTTATATGTTTTTAACCCAAATGACCCATGCTGTTTTCATCACAGTCACAGCAGCGTCCATCTGTTATTTTAATAAGTGAATCTGTTAGCCAATCATAGCAGTGGGCGTTTACTTGCGAGTCTTGAATGCGCCTCACTTATAAAAACAGACTGTTCTGCAGAGAGGCTCAAAAAACAGGATAGAAAATAGCCTATTACTTCTAAATTATGAAGGTTTTTCTTTTTTTTGTAAAACCACACTAACAATATAAGTGAACCTCAGAGAACATTGTAAAATAATAAAAAAATAGTTCATGACCCCTTTAAAAATGTATTAGCAAGTAAAAAGAGCAGCATTCGTGGCTACAAAACTGATGAGAGCAGCTTCACTGCGAAAGACAGCTCATATTTCCGTCTCTCTGAAATGACCAGAACCCCACTTTGAAAAAACACTTTGAGACAGGCATATGTGCAGTGCAGAGAATCTGCATATCGTGCTGTGTGTTGTGATAAACAACTAGCTGTCCACTGTAAGATTTAAAAAATACAGTATTTGGCAGCTGTTCATGCGGCATAATGACAATTGTAATTTTGCAATTGTTTCATCAGTTTTGTCATATTTACTAGGTTCACAAGGAATTCTTAATTATAACTGCTTGTGTTTACTTCTGTAGAGAAACGCAACTGTAGTTCAATCATATACACAGTAATGGTACCATCTGTGTATATTCCTAAAGATTTTTCATTATTATTGAGCCTTTTCCGGAGAGTTTCTAAAATCTTAAAGTTCTGGAGGGCCATTTTTCCTTATTTGTGAAAATATAGTACAGTACAGCCCATATGTACACACATTGATGACCCCAAGCTTAATTTTTCTGCACATATGTACTTTAATATGACAATACTTGCACTTTCTCCTATTGCATGATTCACATCTACAGTCTGTTCTTAATGTGCTTAAGAAGTCAAAGCAGTCTCAGCTCTGTCTCAATTCCAGCTGAGATGAGTTCTGCCATGCTGACTGTAAAATCACATGGAAATCCAGATGAATAATAAAGTGACTTACAGTGTAGAGTTGTTTTGTAGTCTACCAGGAATGTTGTTGCCATTTTCAGATTTTGTGGGTGGAAGGACTGGCAGAGGAGATACCACAAAACTGAACACCCCTTCATTAGAATTATACATTAAAAATCATGTATTTGCATGAAATATTGCATATGGCTTTGTCTCTTATAGTCCTATGGAGGCTAAACATTAAAGGGGTCATATGATGCGATTTAAATTTGTCCTTTCTCTTTGAAGTGTTACAAGCTCTTGGTGCATAAAGAAGATCTGTAAAGATATTGTAAGAGATATTCTTTATAAAAGTTAAGAGTTAACCACGCCTACCTAAAACGGCTTGTTCTAACACGCCCCCACATGTCTACATCACGATGTGGGAAGATTTGCATAACGCTACCCAAATGTTCACACAAAGAAAGAAGGCGTAACTTTTATTCTCGCTGTAGTATTGTTGCTGCTCCATGTCGTGAAGGCACTGTGATTCGTTGTGAAAGCGAAACTACTTTGTTTGGCCTTCCATAAAAGGACAATATCCGCTTCGTCATGCCTAGAGCTGATCTGTGCTGGTCGCTGAGGAAATACATCAACTTCGCGCTGTGGATCGCCGGATCGGCTTTCACCGTGGACGAAGCGGAGTCCAGCCCAGGGTCATCACATGTGGTTGCCGCAAGCCCGCCGGCCGCGCCGTTCTCAAGCCCGCCCGCCACCGCTCACTCTATAGCCCGCCATGTGTTTCGTTGTGAAAGCGAAACTACTTTGTTTGGTCTTCCAAAAGAGGACACGACTAGAAATCAGTGGTTAAGTTGTATTTACAACACTGTTCCAGAACAGTTCAACCCAAATATTCATTTGTGTGCAGCACATTTTATGGAGGACTGTTTCCTGATGCTGGAAGAGTAGACTACAATGCCGGCTGTTCTGACTCACAGACTGTAAGTATGTTTTCATTTACAGGATTTGCCACTGATGATTCAAACTCGAGTTTTGAGCAGTGTAGAGTAGCGCTTCTTTGTCATTTCTCTGATCACAAATGCAGACATGATTTTATGTTTACGCAGCGCGATGCAACGTAACGTGTAAAAAGACAGTATAAGTCATTATAATCCGTAATTATGTCCCCACTGGATGCAACAAATGCCTCGTTTATAATGGGTTTTAATGTTTTTGTCTCGTC